>NW_019740132.1:0-1999 GCF_002891405.2 Cryptotermes secundus | reverse complement strand
GACAGTCTACATAATGGCATTAAATTAATAATAATTCCAAGAAAAGTTAAAGTTAGCCTAAACAGGTGAGAAAAAGTAAGTACATTTCGAATGGTTATTCCATTATGCGGTGTGAAAGTACAATACACATACCTACACACACACATTTTTTATTTATCAGTAATCTGTCAGACGACAGGTCCACAGTCTCTCCCAAAACAGTTTCTCCACTTAAGGCGATCTAGAGATTTCTCCTTCAAATGAGAATATCCTCTTCTGTCCCCAAGGTCATCCAGCATCTTCTTACGTCTTCTGTTTCGCATACATGATGTCTCTGTGTTTGGAAAGAGACTATCCAGGAAAAGTGATAATGTGGTAGTTTTTCCATTTGCTTTCCACATCGCAGTACAACAGCCGTTCAAACCACTCTGGTCACGCCTCTGGACACACACACATAGAAGTTAATAATAATAACAATAATAATAATAATAATAACCCAAATAATTCTTATTTATTCGTGTGGTAGCTCAATATCCGAATTCAATTAAATTTAATTCATGTTTATTTACGTACAACTAACAACACATGATTCAATTCAATTCTTTATCATTTATGTGCCGATTCAACAGCCGCAAGGCCAATTACAGACAGACCACAGTGCAGATGAAAGTAATTACATTATAGACATACTTATTTAAAAGTCGAACACAAATTACAGTTAAGTAATTGGAAGAAACAATGTTGAAGAAAAGTAAACAAACAAACAAATAAATGATAATTATAACAGTAATAATAATTTCATTATCATTAAACTAAGTGTTATTAAGAAGTGAGAAATGAAACATAAGTATTTAATTAAGAAATGAATAGTATAGATTTTCAGAGGATAATAATAATTCATTTTGTTTTATTGGACATGCAAATAATAAAAATACTAACAGTTATTCTATATTTAAAATTTGTCATTGTGTATAAATTGGGTATAACATTCCTGGCTCCGAATACGTCAACATCCCTGCAGACAACATTAGCAGCTGCTGCGCATCTAGCAGAGGGACAATTTTTAAATAAGGAGCAAACATTGAACAATGCAAAATCTCTGATATACCGAGCAGGAACTCGGAGACCAACAATTTCCAGGATAGAAGGGCAGAATTTCGAGCCAAAATAAACTTGAATAAGAAAGAGAGCATCAAGGCGATGTCTCCTAGTACATAAGGTATGCAGTTTTAACTCCTGAAGAGCAAGAGAATAGTTGTAAAGAACTTGAGGAAAGAAACGTTTAAAACAAAGGGCCGCAAACCTCTGCTGGATGCGTTCCAGCTTGTTGGCATCACTTGACGTAATCGAATTCCAGACTACGGACGCATATTAAAGCTTAGATCTAGCTAACGTAGTGTACAATCGGAAAATAGGGTCTTGTGATGAGAACTTGAAGGTAATGTTACGAAGTAGAACCAATAGTTTCGCACATTGAGAGAAAATGTAATTGACCTGGTCATGGAAAAATAGCTTAGCATCAATAAACACTCCCAGGTCTTTTACAGAATCGGTCCGGGCTAGTGACGTTTGATAAAGATTATAATCGTAGATAAGTAAGTTGGTTTTCCTGGAGAAGGATATAACTTTAGTTTTACTGATGTTGAGTTTCATACAGTTAGCAATGCACCAACCTTGTATAGAGTAAATGTCAGACTGAAGTAGATAGCAGTCATGACGGGAACTAATGGCTCGGTAAAGTTTGACGTCATCAGCAAAAAGCAGACACTTAGAATGGGCAACTGCATCACACATGTCATTAATAAACACATTGAAGAGAAGGGGTCCCAAGACAGATCCCTGAGGTACACCGGAGAGAACTTCAAAAGGTGAAGAAAGAACACCAGAAACACGGACCTGGGATTTCCGTTTGGATAGGTAACTGGGACACCAGCTTACGAGGGGGTATCCAAAAGAAACAGAACTTATTTTTTTTAACTTATTTATTGAAATTTTAAGCACAAACCTTCAATACCCTTCA
>NW_019740131.1:0-1163 GCF_002891405.2 Cryptotermes secundus | reverse complement strand
TAGAAGTACTTGTACTTACCGAGGTGGTTCATTCTCCTTCCAATCACTTCCCAAATGTTGTCCCTTCGTTGCTGGTTAGAATAATCAGGATGTCTCAAAATGTACAATTCTTCATATTCTTGCACAATGACAATCAATTGAGCTGAATCCATTGGAAAATTCACCAGTTGTAAGTACAATGAATGAAAAAGAACTAACAGCTGCTAACGGCGTGAGAGGTGAAATCCCTAACACGTCATCCGCTCCGTACGGCCTAATCGGATTGCCTGCCCCTCTTGGGAACACCCGTCGGCATTGCCGAACTCCGATACGTACGATGCGGACAAGTGAGCGCAGGCTCATTTGACACGATGTAATAATAAAATCCGATCCGTGCCGTCCGTCCGATGACGACAGGTGTGCGCCTACCATAACATTACAGAAACCACATATGCCTGCCAGTTTTAATATGTATTTTGTAATCAACAAGTGTGTAACACCGGTCAAAGATTCACATTTCTCTGGCCATTATCTCCATAACCGTTCAACTTTGGACATAGGTGTTTTGGGTTACATCGGCATACTTTAACATAAGGAACACCCTCCCGAAGTTTGGCACATTCCTCCTGGGACATCCTATATATATATGCGGCAGGACACATTCTCTCTTTGGGAGTGCTGACAGTTTGACCTTGGTTTTGAAACCTAAACAAACGCTCCTAAGGTCATATCAGTGGTTCATTCCTTAACTCTGAAGAATGAAATCGTTTATCACGGTACTGGTTTCGATACTATTTACGTTTACATATGACTGTTTATTACCTGGTCAGCCAAATATAGCCCAGCTTTGTTTCGAGAACTGAAGAGGTAATATTCATCAGTGCTTGCATATGAGTGCTTCCAGAGCCTTCAAGGAAGTGTGCCGCATTCAAGGATTGGTTTTCAGTGGCGAATTATCAGTTAGGAAGTCAGTGTCAGATTGTCTAATATTTCCTTATCAGTTAAAAAGTCAGTGTCAGACTGTCATATAATTCTTTATATATCATTTTTATTTTGTGTCTTGGAAGAGGTCTAAATCCACTGAGTCAGTATCACTTTGTGAGTAAAAGGCATCTTCGTCACTGTGTCTTTCGGTATCAGTGTCGGACTGGCACTCCTCTCGACTAGTATTATAATTACTTTGC
>NW_019740130.1:0-426 GCF_002891405.2 Cryptotermes secundus | reverse complement strand
GGTCATGACTACATGACCTATCCCATGTGAGAAGATTCTGATACGGTTGGTGCCCCACGCTATAGTTGCTTCTACCGGCATAAAACCAGGTCAACATGTAGCGGTCGCAGAGTTTTACCACAGAAACACAATTTTAACTTTCATGTCTTAATCTTTAGTTTCTAATTTTAATTCTGATATCCTTAATTTTAAATTTTATGATCTAAGGATTTTCAGTTCTAAAATTTTGACCGAGACTTATTAAATAATTTCAAGACACAATAAGGATCCTTATTTGAAGAATTAGATGATACTTAATTGCAATTCAAAAGCTCGAACTGGAGTATTGTGCGCCTGATGATGACCAGGTGTAAAGGTCGAAACATGTTATGTCTATAGCTTAGGCGATTAGCAGCCCGGGTCTGGTCAAGTGGGATTTGTGGTGGA
>NW_019740129.1:0-618 GCF_002891405.2 Cryptotermes secundus | reverse complement strand
TGATGGGCAGGGACTGGTCAGAACATGTGATAAATAATTAATACAAAACTACTCTGTGCCTAGCCGCACAGAACTCAAGTCAGGCTCGCCTCATGGCGTCATTCTGCTTCTCCAGTACAAACATGTACTTACGCAAGCCTTGAGGGCACAAGGAAACATAAACAGGTTACAAACACACCTGAGGGGCGATCTGTTGTTCAACACAACCGAAAACAAAACCCAATTATCTTACGCCACACGGCGTTCATAATCGAAAGGAAACTATCTACAACAGTAAGTCACTTACTTGCGTTTCCGAAATTACAAACACAAAGTTTTACCTCACGACTTGGTCCAGCCTTGATCACGTAGTGAGGGCACTCTTCCCCCTTCAAACACTGCTACGGGCCGAAACCGAATTTCACAAGATCAATTCAACATAACGAAACCAAATTTAGACGCAGCGATGTTACCTGTCCGAGGTCAACGGGAAGAGAGAACGATACATTCATTTTTACTATGCAGGAAACCTCGGACTGCGTCCAGGAGGGGGGGACAAGGTCAGCTGACCTGACGTCAGCCAATGGCTTTAACTGGAAAGAAAGAGGAACGGCTCGCATCCTGGCGTTTCGGGGGGGG
>NW_019740128.1:276-412 GCF_002891405.2 Cryptotermes secundus | reverse complement strand
TCCTTGCTTGCAAGACGTCGTTGCCAGCTTGCTAGCTTTGCGTTGTTAGTGTGCTAGATTGCTAGAATTGCGTTGCTAGCTTCCTAGCTTTGCGTTGCTATCTTGCTAGCAATGCGTTGCTAGCTAACTAGCACTG
>NW_019740128.1:0-213 GCF_002891405.2 Cryptotermes secundus | reverse complement strand
TGCTAGCTTGTTAGCTTTGCGTTGCTAGCTTGATAGTTTTGCGTTGCTAGCTTGGTAGCTTTGCGTTGCTAGCTTGGTAGCTTTGCGTTGCTAGCTTGGTAGCTTTGCGTTGCTAGCTTGATAGCTTTGCGTTCTAGCTTCTTTTCTTTGCGTTGCTATCTTGCTATCTTTTGCGTTGCTAGCTTGCTAGCTTTGCGGTGCTGGCTAGCTAGC
>NW_019740127.1:0-609 GCF_002891405.2 Cryptotermes secundus | reverse complement strand
AAAAAAATCCACCTTCACAGTTGTCTCCTAAGTGATCTCATTCTTTCAGGTCTTTTGTCAAAATTTTTGTATGCATTTCTCATTCTCACATGCGTGCTATATGACATACTCATATGACGATATGAACAGCCGTTAATAGGACCTGAACCAGCTTGCGGCATCTCAACTGGAGTTGCCAACATAGCGATCAAGGACTGGAGTGATAGAAACCATAAAAAATACTGGGAATCCATAATTGGACACAGGCAGGCAAAGTCTTTCAGCAGGACCCTCTGCCAGAAGAACGAAGGATCTGTTGAGATTAAACAGAGATCAAATTAGACGGGTGGTAAAATTACTTACCAGACACTACCACCTGAAACGACACCTTTACAAGGTGGGACTGACAGACAATCCAATTTGTGAAAGGTGCCTACAATTAAAAATGAATCAGGAGCATACATCCTGTGTGATTGTGAGGCCATAGCTTATTTAAGATTTTGTCACTTCTGACTATTATGATGACCCCATAAGCAGGGTCCTACTCTTTATTAAAAGTGTAGGATTAATAACTGGCTAATCCAGGGGGAAACACAATAGTTCATAAACGTCGAAGTGCGGGGGCCGGTC
>NW_019740126.1:0-565 GCF_002891405.2 Cryptotermes secundus | reverse complement strand
GTATTGTAACATACTGCACTGTGTATTTTAGAGGGATTGAACAAGCGTTAATTAACTGTCTTGTAATAAACTTGCTACCACCATTAAAAAATTAAGGAGTCAACAATCTGAAGGGAGGAAAGAGCCTTCTTGTAACTGGTACGTCACAGTCAACTTTCAACCCTTCCAATTCTCCCCTACTCCATTTTGCAGCCTGACATTATAACAGCAACAAACATAACAAAGGAACCAAACCTGCAATTGTTACACTAATCAACAAACACTTTGTTTCTTCTATCTTGTTTGGTATACTTAATACGCCGATTACCGTGGCAATGTGGTCTAAGGCATGAATTGTCTTCGCGCGCTCGAAACCTGGGATCGTGAGTTCGAATCCCATTTGAGGCATGGATGTTTGCGCTTGTTCTGTGTTTGTGTTGTTCTGTGTGTAGGTAGCGGCCTTGCTAGGGGCTGATCCCCTGCCCAAAGGGTTCCAGCGATTGTCTTAGGATTAAGAAACTGAAATGAGAAAAAGCGTTGTACGGATGCCCTATGCTCCAAAGTGGGGGCAACAGAAAAGGGAGAG
>NW_019740125.1:0-643 GCF_002891405.2 Cryptotermes secundus | reverse complement strand
ATAAATTTAATTGGATTAAAAATCCATTCGAAAATGCTCCTGGGTGCATCATCTCTGAATGTAAACCAGCAAGAACAACTGATCGATCTCACTAGTGATACTTCATTAAAAAGTAAATTTAACGAATTGTCTTTGTTGGAATTCTGGATACATATTGGCACGGAATTCCAAACTTTGAGCCAAAAAGCATTAAAAATCCTGATTCCTTTCACAACAACTTACTTATGCGAGACAGGCTTTTCTGCTTTGGCAGCTATAAAGTCAAAGTATCGTTCAAGGCTAAATATTGCTAAAGAAGTCAGGGTGGCCATTTCTGATATTACGCCACATTTTGATAAACTTTGTTCTCAAAAGCAGACCCATCCATCACACTGAACTCTGACATTTAAATGTTTGATTTTCTTTGCAGGAAAAAATGAAATACTTGTTAGTTAAATATCGTTTCATTTCAATACATATTTTGGTTAATTGCAAGTGTTATTGTAGGCCTAGTATTGTGATACTTTAATTTTGAATAAGAAAACTGCTAAACAGTATATAGAAAAACACAAAATAAACTGAATGGAATGTCAAACATACCATGACTTCTAGTTTGATAAAAAAAAACAGGCTGGGAGCCTGAGAGTATTTTCTCTTCTCAGGG
>NW_019740124.1:0-1005 GCF_002891405.2 Cryptotermes secundus | reverse complement strand
ATATAGTTGCAAGGTTAATTTCGTATGTACTTTTCTTAGCGGGATTCCGTTACAATTGCGGTAGCTACCGCACATCTGTTCTCTCTACTTTCTACCCTCTACGTTCAACACTACTCTTTACTCTCCACTTTCTACCCTCTACGTTCAACAATACTCTTTAGTCTCTACTTTTTACCCTCTACGTTCAACACTACTCTTGCACCAATACTCCCATATGGGTTCCCCCCTGCGCGCGAGCGTGTCGACATATCCCCCTCCTTTCTCTTCCTTCTTCGAGGGTCAATTCTCTGACTTCTCACTCACCGGATTTCTGACAAAGTCCGCGGTCCTCCTATAATCTACCATGGTAGGGCTTTAAATCTTTAATGTGCCATCGGCCTAAGCCCTTGCCGTTTTTTGATTCTAGCTCATACGTTACGGCCGAAATTCGTCTTTTAACTGTATACGGACCAAGATACTTAGGCAACAAACAGGCGGTAACCTTCTCGCCAGCTGAGCTCAAGGCATAGTTTTTTCTTAGTACAGAATCTCCTACCTTAAATACAGAGTCCCTACGTCGCAAGTTGTATCGGCGACTCGCTTTCTCATATGCTTCTTCTAAATTATCTTGTACCAAGAGATATATGTCTCGCAGNTCAGCCCACTCCTGTGGAAGAGTAGGGTCTAGCTCCGGAGATCCTTCCGAAGCGTCCATCACGCTAGGCAGTTTCAGCTCTCTGCCCAGGTTCAGGTAGGCCGGCGTATAGCCCGTTGCCGAATGCACGGCGGTATTCAGGGCATATGCAAATTCTCGTAAATAGAGATCCCAGTCGTTATGATGTTGTCCTAAATAGGAAGAAATCATTGTTTTAATTACTCTGTTTACCCGTTCAGTAGGATTGGCCTGAGGGCAATAATAAGGAGTAAACGTCTGGGATATGCCGGTCTCAGCGATGGTGCCCATGAGCTTACTTACATATAGCGGACCGTTATCACTCAACAGCACTCTTGGTAACCCCCAACGTA
>NW_019740123.1:1629-8649 GCF_002891405.2 Cryptotermes secundus | reverse complement strand
GGTAGGAGGACCCCCTACACCCGGAAGGCGACGAGTCAGCGAGCAAAGGTTACAAAAACCCGAGACGAACCATTTTAGGGGCTTCTTCTTTTTGGCTTTGGGCTTTTTGCCTATTCGATCCGATTCGATTCTATTCGGATCTATTACACTATTCTTATTAATGTCATTACATTAGTATTACAATTGCGGTATTCTTCTTCCTTCTTTCTTGCCTGCCTGCCTGTCTGCCTGCCCCAGCGGGCATTGTTTTTAACTAGAATTCCTGGTGTTTCCATTGGCATGAAGGGAGAAGTAAACACACACTATTGACATATAATGATTTTTCTCAGTTAATGACATGATTTAAAGTAAATGTGATCGTTTTGACTCAAGTTATAATGGAAATTGAGACACTGTTAAAATTGTTTGTCATACATATTTAACATTAACAGTTCTCTGATATAATTAAGATTATTATGATGTCCTAGTGAAGCATCATATATTTCGAGGGAGTGAGTGCCTGATTCTTATCTTCAGGTGAAATCTTGGAGAATTAGAAGACCTCAAAGGAGACTGCTGCTTGGGTTTCTTTGCATCACTCTTATATGAATTGTGTTGCCACCATACAAATCTGACAATGAATATGGAAATGTTTTAGTGATGTGTTGTGTTCTTGTGATATGAAGAAAATGGATCCAGTACTGGTCATGATACATAGAACAAGTGCGTCTTAATGACAGTGGAAATGAAACCTCCTCAACATAACATCATTTTTGAGGTAAGCTGAAGAGCAGCAAAATATTTTATAGGAGTTATATTAGTCGTTCTCTTGTTTTAGACTAATTTTTCATGCACTGAATTTTGGGTATAAGGTACTTGTTGTTGTTTCCTTGTAGGGTTCTTCCTCAATGTGATACTTGCCAGTGTGCCTCATCCTGCTTGTAGCTTCCTCTTTGAGCCTGCGTGATTGCTTTCCTACTGTGACATCCATGCAGCCATCGCTATTCTTACCTAGTATGCATGTGGCTTCCATTGGACAAATGAAATAAAATGCTCACTATTTCGTTTGCATGAAATTTTTCACTTGGTATCGTAAGATAAGAAAATGTGATGTAGATGATTCAAATTGTAATGGAAATTGGTAACTGTTAAATAGTATGTGATGTACATATTTGATTTAGAGTTTTCTCTCTTATAGTTAATGTAATTAATATTTGTCATTCGTATGTATTAGCTGAGCATCAGGCCATATTCTGGGGACTAATATAGCATGGGAAGTTGCTGGTTGTGGTAGGCATGTGTCATCCTGAATAGAATTCAGCCGCAATGTGTCGATTCAGACTGAATAAGCAGGCAAATTTAGAGGAATCTGGTGAAGGGTGTTGGTGAAAATTGATCTACTCGTGAGTATGTAAGAGCGACATAGGTGGTCGTAGTGACTGTGGAAATGATACCGCCACAACATTCCATCATCTACGAGGCGAAGTATATCAGCATTCTCTTCTGCAGGAGTCATCTTAATTCTTCTCTTCACTTAGTCATGATTTCCACGTGTTACATGTTGAATTTTAGTTAATAGATCTCAGTTATGTCATCGTTTATCCCTTCAAGTGTCAGTGTCTTGATGAATCTCGCATATCTGCATCTGTTTTCCTTAGGCTCGATTCCTGCGTGCATGCCTATTCTTCAGCATGAATAAACCTGCTTCTTTATTCTTCTTCCTTCTTGCTTGCCTGCCTGTCTGGCTGCCTGTCCCAGCTGGCATTGTTTTTAACTAGAATTCCTGGTGCTTCCATTGGCATGAGTGTAGAAGGAAACACACACTATTGACTTATCATGATTTTTCTCAGTTAATGACATGACTTAAAGTAAATGTGATCAATTTGACTCAAGTTATAATGGAAATTGAGACACTGTGAAATTGTTTGTCATACATATTTAACATTAACTGTTCTCTGATTAATTAATTTAATTACGTATTTATTATTATGATGTTCTAGTGAAGCGTCACATATTTCGAGGGAGTGAGTGACTCATACTTTTCTTCGGGTGAAATATTAGAGAATTAGAAGACCTCGAAGGAGATTTTTCCTTGGGGTTCTTTGCATCGCCCTTATATATACTGTGTTCCACCATACAAATCTGACAATGAATATGGAAATGTTTCAAAGATACATTGTGTTGTTGTGATATAAAGAAAATGGATCCAGTACTGGTCATGATACATAGCACAAGTGCGTCTTAATGACAGTGAAAATGTCACTTCTACACCGTAACATCATTTTTGAGGTAAGCTGAAGAACAGCAAAGTATTTTATAGGAGTTATGTAAGTTGTTCTCTTCTTTTAGTGTTATATTTTAGCGTCCTGTTTCACTGACCTAAGTCCATGATTTATTTCAACCGTCTTCCAGTGCAAACACTCATCTATCTCCTCCTCTAACTCGCACTACATGTTTCGGCACAAAAGTGCCATCTTCAGGTGCTTATTCGATTTACGCTAAACTAGTTAATTGCATGCTTTGCGTCTTCATATTAAAAATAAGTAAAATCTATATTTATCATATATATTGATAAATGTGAAATGTTAAAAATATTAAAATTGTTCAGGATTTTTCATCCCAACGTCGTTTTTCACTACGTGAGTCACACCGATCCTCTTCTGTTGGAGCACTCTTTCACTATTGTATCTGTAACATGCATTTGTTATTCATTAATACCGCGTTCCATATTTTATTTAGTACTTGTTATATTATAATTATTAATTTTTAATACTCACTCTGTTATTGTTGTGTCTTGCTCCTGCGACTGGCGTGTGTTTTACTGCTGGGCCTGCTGGGTATGTGTGTGTGCTATCTTCGTTTTGAGTGAGTTATGATGATGTGGGCATAGATGTGGTGGGGGGTAGGTCGTGGGGTGTTGTTATGTTGTTCTGTGTAGATAGTGCTTAATTCGTGGTATATTGGGTTATATATTTCTTTATTTATATTATTCATGTGTGTGTTTTGCTTTGTCGTTCTATATATATGGTAGTTCTCAAATGTGTTCAAGTATTGCCCCTTCCTACCTGTTGCTATGATATCCATAGTGTTTTCTATAGTACCATATGCATGTCCTGTGTTTAATATGTGTTCTGAGTATTCTGTATTGCTGTTATTGTGTCTTATGTCATGTATATGTTCCTTATATCTGGTATTAAATTTCCTCCCGTTTTGTCCAATATATTCCTTGGGGCTATCTAGGCATTTCATACTATATATGCCGCTGTTGTTATATTTATTTATTTCTGGTCTTGATTTTAGTATATGTTGTAAATGTTCTTATTTCTAAATGCTATTTTTAATTTTGTGTCTCGAAATAATTTTGTGATATTTCTTGTTTCTTTTCCTATATATGTGAATGTTGCCCATTTCTTTTTTGTTCTTCTGAATCCTCTGTAATGTTCTGCTTTTTTGCAATGTTTGTTTTCTGTTACTTGAATTTAGTTTTGTAATTATATCTGTGTTGTACTTGTTATTTATGAGTACGTTGTTTATAGTTTCTATCTCATTATCTTATGCTACTCTGGTGATGGGGTAGTTACTTACTCGATCTATGAGGTATTTAATACCAGATATTTTGTGTTCATGTGTGTGACATGAGTCACTTGTTATTATTATGTCCGTTGCAGTGTGTTTTCGGTGGATTGAGAATTGTAATTTTTCCATTTCTCTATATATTTCTATATCTAAGAAATTTATAGATCTATGGTTCTCTTTCTCTATTGTGAAATTTATATTTGGCTGCAGTTTATTAAATTCCACAATCATGTTGTTAATATTTGTTTCTTTAGAATTATTTTTCATGCACTAAATTTTGGGTATAAGATACCTGTGCGTGTTTCGCTGTAGGGTCCTTCCTCCAAGTGATACTTGCCAGTGTGCCTCATCCTGCTTGTAGCTTCCTCTTTGAGCCTGAGTGATTGCCTTCCTACTGTGACATCCATGCAGCCATCGTTATTCTTACCTAGTATGCATGTGGCTTCCATTGGACAAATGAAGTAAAAATGCTCACTATTTCGTTTGCATGAAAATTCTCACTTAGTATCGTAAGATAAAAATATGTGATGTAGTTGATTTAAATTGTAATGGAACTTGATAATTGTTAAATAGTATGTGATGTACATATTTGATTTTGAGTGTTCTCTCTTATAGTTAAGGTAATTAATATTTGCCATTCTTATGTTTTAGCTGAGCGTCAATGTATATTTCTGTGAAACTAATGAATTTGTTGTCCTTCAGGCCATATTCTGGATACTAATATAGCATGGGAATATGCTGGTTCTGGTAGGCCTGTGTCATCCAGAATACAAGTCAGCCGAAATGTGTCAATTCAGACTGAATGAGCAGGCAAATTTAGTGGAATCTGATTAAGAGTGTTTGTGAAAATTGATCTACTCCTGGGTATGTAAGAGAGACATAAGTGGTCATAGAAACAGTGGAAATGATACCGCCACAACCTTCCATCATTTACGAGGTGAAGTATATCAGCATTCTCTTCTGCAGTAGTCATTTAATTCTTCTGTTCACTTAGTCATGATTTCCACGTGTTACATGTTGAATTTTTGTTAACATATTTAATAATGCTGTCAGTAACTCAGACTTTACAGTGTCAGTCAAATCACAGGGTGATCAGTGAACAACGAAGTTGAAAGGACATGCAAAAAGTAACAGTGGTCTGATCTGAGGTACCGGACGCAAGTTACTGGTCAGTGTCACATCCCCACACACTTCCATATACAGGCAACAGATCTCCAGTATCCACTGGATGGTTCTAGAGTGTCTTGACACAGTGATGAGAAAAATGCTGCCCCCGCCCGGAATCAAAACATTAACTCTTTGACTTGCGCGAAGGGTATTTAAATCCCACCCCTGCCCTGGCAGGCCCTTTAAACCTTATGTCGCTAAAATGCATGTAGTTACTTTTTTCTAAACAACTTCAACAAAAATTNACACCGGCTACGTATACAGTCAACGTCAGATTGCAGAAGATTACAATCTTCGGGACAGCTAATAGCACGGTAAATTTTAATGCCGTCTGCAAAGAGTAGGTACCTGGAGTGCTTAATTGAATCACACAAGCCGTTTATGTAGACATTGAAAAGCAGAGGCCCAAGAACAGATCCCTGTGGAACACCGGACAATACTTCAAAGGGTGATGAAATAGTTTCACCGATAATAATAATAATACTTACTTATGGAGCTGAACCCTTCTTGAGGAGAAGCCAGATCTGCAGCTACTCAAGAATTTGCCAGCATTTCAGGGAACCTGAATGTTCATTACTGTGTTCACAAGAGCCCTCCACTGGTACCTATCCTCAGCCAGATCAGTGCTTCATCAAACTGCAAAATCCACATTCTGATAGTAATGACTGTACCTATTTCATGTGTCAGATGATGCACTAATATAATATATCTTATAACAAGGCTGCGAGTGGTCTGAGGGAGACGCACAATAATCAATCTATGGAACTGCTTTCTGTGCTCTTGGAATAGTTAATCGACATGACAGTAATGCCATGAATTTGTAAAAAGTCTGCTGCAGCTACCAAACATTACAAAACTATTTCCATAACTTGCATGCAGAGATAAAGGTTGAAATTGTATTACTCACTAAACTGCATACAGATATCAAATTTTTCTTCAACTTATTTATACCCACATTCCATATGTCTCAATCTCGTGTGGTGTCATGATTTCTTATAAACATTCACTACAGCATGCTTTAAATCATATTCAACAGTCAAGGCAGAAAATAAAGCAGGTTTACTTAATGATGCTGTCAGTAACTCAGACTTTACAGTGTCAGTCAAATCACAGGGTGATCAGTGAACAATGAAGTTGAAAGGACATGCAAACAGTAACAGTGGTCTGATCTGAGGTACCGGACGCAAGTTACTGGTCAGTGTCACATCCCCACACACTTCCATATACAGGCAACAGATCTCCAGTATCCACTGGATGGTTCTAGAGTGTCTTGACACAGTGATGAGAAAAATGCTGCCCCCACCCGGAATCAAAACATTAACCCTCTGACTAGCGCGAAGGGTATTTAAATCCCACGCCTGCCCTGGCAGGCCCTTTAACACAAGGTAATCTGCATATTTCACAGTTTGAATAATTCGCCCTCCTAATTTGAAGTCTCCAAGCCCGTCCAGAGCTTCCTTGGTAAGGCATTTGCGTACAAGTTGAACAAAGTTGGTGATAAACAGTATCCTTGTCGAACTCCTCTTCCAATCTTCACACTTCTTGTCTCCCCTCTGTAAGTTGCATTCTAACTTTCTGATCCATGTACAATTTACTAAGCCATCTTCTTTCACGCCAATAAATACCTGTTTCCTTTAGGATCTGCATTAATTTGGTTTTGAATACATATGGAAACATAACTAATTAAAATGGAAGTTAACTATTAAAAGTGAATCATCATTGAACCAAATTTTAATCTTTATTAAATAAATAAAGAATAAGAAATAATTATGTAACTACTTACTTTTAACGAGATTGTTGATCTTGTCGGCCCTTACAGGGGTCCTGGATATCTGGCTTAATATTGGTCAACTTCAGTCGAAGATCTGCAATCACACTAAGACGATTTCTGTATTTCGTTTTTAAATAAAGGAGCGACGAAAATTCTTTCTCATAAAGATAAGTTGTTGAAAACTGCATGGCGAATTTCAATGCTTCTTCAGATAATTCGGGAAATTCACTTATCACTGAAGATCCACAATCGGACCACACAAAGATCACGGAATTGCATTTTAAACCCACTGTCACTTGAAAGCTCAATGTACTGTTCTTTTTTCGATAACGAAAGATCGTGATCATGACTGTAAGCCTGAAATGGATCGCGAACCCACAGAAATCTCTCATAAAAGTTATTCGGAAAATATGTTTCAAATTTTTGTTCCAACATATCCCCTCCCTCTAAATTTACAGAGGTTATTTGGAAAGTAAAGATAAAAAGTCCGGAAAATATATTTAAAGCATTTTGGGGGAAGGATTCAC
>NW_019740123.1:0-1329 GCF_002891405.2 Cryptotermes secundus | reverse complement strand
TTTTTTTTTTTTATGATCTCATCATTAACAACGGCTGGTTTTCCACATCACTTCTTCCCACTTCAAATTCACGACAGTATTTTGCAACGTTTCACCCGTTAAGAACATCTTTACCATATACAGAAACAAGTTGGCGATGAATTTCAGCAACAGTTTCTCCTTTCACATGAAGAACTCGGATTACTGCACGAACCTCGCATTTGGCGGGATTTTGAATCGACACGCCCATTTAAACAAAAACTGCCAGCACAACGTTCCCATAACTGTGGCCGATGAAATCTGCCCTGTCGTAGGGTCCCTATTTCACTCCCTTTTCTGAAAAAGAAAAAATCCCTTGCATATTTTCTGGAATTGTACATTTACTTTCCGAATATCCCTCGTGTAACAAATGCTGAAGTAGGAAGTTTTGTGGTGGTCTCTCCACTGTCATCTCTAAGCTCTCATATCACAATTCTAAAAGCCTTAAACATTTAGTGCCCATTCTTCGTAAAATGGTTTTTTGGGTCCAAACAGAAATACAGAACTGTGGTTGCGTTTATCCTTGGTCTAAACATAATGAAGGGCCACACGGTAGCATGGTTGAGGCACTACGCTATAAGCCATATGGTCGTGGGTTCAAGTCCAGATGAGGTGGATTTTTTCAATTTGCCTAATCCTTCGAGCCGCAGTATGGCCCTGAGGTCTACTCAGCCTCTAACAGAAATGAGTATCAGGAATCTTCCTGGGGGTTAAGTGTGGCCAGCACATAAGGCGGACAACCTTACTTCCACCTGTGATCTGACTGTCTAGAGAAAATATGGGAGCCTCGACGTCTCACAAAGCTACGAGCCTTCACAGCCTGTTATAGTGATAGCTTTACCTTTTATATTTACCCAAAAATATGAAACAATTAATAAGAATGATTATCATCATCATCATCATCATCATCTGTTAAGTGCAAAGAGAAGTAAAGTGTCTATTACTCACAGTTCTGCACCCTGTACAGAAATACCTGCATGAAGTATACTGCAAGACTATGGGCTAGTGGAATTTTGGAAGTTCCTGAAGCTTTTGTGTTTCTACATAGGAAAAGCTGATTCCTTTTGCAGAGTTAATAAATTATCTTTCTGTCTCTCAGTGAAATTCCTGAAGATGAACTGGAATATTTTCCAAAAATATTCTCATGGCAGCATCAATTTATGGTGAAGCTGATGGAAAGGTGGTGTGAGGCCGAAGACAACATACAGGCAAATACTGAAATCATACATGCCTTGCAGAAAGAGTTAATTCTCCACAGAGGGGCAGCAAGGTATCCTGCCATGATAAAGGTAGGTTTGTCTACACATACGA
>NW_019740122.1:436-798 GCF_002891405.2 Cryptotermes secundus | reverse complement strand
AAGCTAGCAACGCAAGCTAGCAAGATAGCAACACAGAGCTAGCAAATTAGTAACGCAAATCTAGCAATCTAGCAAGTTAGAAACTCAAAGCTAGCAAGCTGATAAACCCAAGCTAGCAAGGTAGGAACGCAAATCTAGCAAGCTAGCAACGCAAAGCCCACAAGTTAGCAACGCAAAGCTAGCAAGCCAGCAACGAAATGTAGCAAGCAAGAAACGCAAAGCAAACAAGCAAAGCAAACATAGCAATGTAGCAACGAAAGCTTGAAAGCAATCAAGGCAAAGCAAGCAAGCAAGCAAGCAACAACCAATCTAGGAAGCTAGCAACGCAAAGCTAGCAAGCTAGAAAGGCAAAGCTAGCGAGC
>NW_019740122.1:0-123 GCF_002891405.2 Cryptotermes secundus | reverse complement strand
TAGCAACGCAAAGCTGGCAAGCAAGCAACGCAAACTGGCAAGCTAGCAACGCAAAGATAGCAAACAAGCAACACATAACTAACAAGCTAGCAAGTTAGCAATCGAAAACTAGCAAGATAGCAA
>NW_019740121.1:0-9229 GCF_002891405.2 Cryptotermes secundus | reverse complement strand
TGCTAGCTTTCCGTTGCTAGCTTGCTAACTTTGGGTTGCTAGCTTCCTAGCTTTGCGTGGCTATCTTGAGAACTTTGCGTTGTTAGTTTTTTTTGCTAGCTTGCTAGCTTTTCGATGCTAGCTTGCTGGCATTGTTTGCTAGCTGGCAGCTTTGCGTTGCTAGCTTGCCAGCTGTGCTTTGCTAGCTTGCCAGATTTGCATTGCTAGCTTGCAAATTTTGCGTTGCTAGATTGCTAGGTTTGCGTTTGTAGCTTGCTAGCATTGCGTTACAAGCTTGCTAGCTTTGCGTTGCTAGCTTGCTAGCTTGCTAGCTTTGCGTTGCTAGCTGCCTAGCTTAGCCGTGCTAGCTTGCAAGCTTTTCGTTTCTAGCTTGCTACTTTTGCCTTTATAGCTTGCTAGGTTTGCGTTGCTAGCTTGCTATCTTTGCGAAGCTAGCTTGCTAGCTTTGCCTTGCAAGCTTGCTAGCTCTGCGTTGCTAGCTTGCTAGCTTTGCGTTGCTAGCTTGCTAGCTTTGCGTTGCTTGCTTGCTTTACGTATTTTGCTTGCTAGCTTTGCGTGCCTAGCTTGCTAGCTTTGCATTGCTAACTTGCCAAATATGCGTTGCTTGCTTGCTAGCTTGCCAGCTTTGCGTTGCTAGCTTGCCAGCTGTCTTTTACGTGCTTGCCACCTGTGCGTTGCTAGCTTGCCAGCTTTGCGTTGCAAGCTTGCTATCTTTGAATTTCTAACTTGCTAGCTTTGCGTTGCTAGCTTGCTATATTTGCGTTGTTCGCTTGCTAGCTTTTCGTTGCAAGCTAGCTAGATGGCTAGATTTGCTGTGCTAGCTTACTAGCTTTGCGTTGCTATTTTACTAGTTTTGCGTTGCTAGCTTGCTACCTTTGGTTTACTTTCTTTCTAGATTTGCGTTACTAACTTCCTAGATTTGCGCTGCTATCTTGTTAGCTTTGCGTTGCTTGCTTGCGATCTTTGCGTTGTTACCTTGTAATTTGCGATGCTAGATTGGTAACTTTGCGTTGCTAGCTTGCCAGCTGTGCTCTTCTAACTTGTCAGCTTTTAGTGCCTAGCTTGACAGCTTAGCATTGCTAGCTTGCTAACTTTGCGTTTCAACTTGCTAGCTTTGCGTTAAGAGCTTGATACCTTTGCGTTGCTAGCTTGCTAACATTGCGTTGCTAGCTTGCTAGCTTTGCATTAATAGCTTGCTAGCTTGGCTTTGTTAGCTTGCTAAATTTTCTTTGCTATCTTGAGAGCTTTGCGTACTTCTTTGCTTGCTTGCTTTGCTTATCTTGCTTGCTAGCTTTGCATTAATAGCTTGCGTGCTTGGCTTTGTTAGCTTGCTAGATTTTCTTTGCTATCTTGAGAGCTTTGCGTACTTTTTGCTTGCTTGCTTTGCTTATCTTGCTTGCTAGCTTTGCGTTGTATTCTTCATAGCTTTGCGTTGCTAATTTCCTAGCTTTGCTCTGCTAGATTGCTAGCATTGCGTTGCAAGCTTGCTAGCTTTCTGGATTTGCGTTGCCAGCTTTATAGGTTTCGTTGCTAGCTTGCTAGTTTTTCCTTGCTACTTGCTAACTTTCCGTTGCTAGCTTACTAGCTTGCTAGATATGCGTATGCCAAGGACCCTGAGAGCTATAACAGCGGTAGCGTAGCTACTGGCAAGGCCTCCCTTGCTGGACAGGTCAAAGGGTATGCATCAGACGAAGAGTGAAACCGAAAACTGATGCCGGAAGCAGCGTCATTAGCGGCGACTTGAAGCACAGAGAAAATGATGCTCGAAATTGTTCAAGTTCGTTTAGCAACAGGCGTGACCAGAGTAGTTTGAACGGCTGTCGTACTGTTATGTGGAAAGCAAATGGAAAAACTACCACATTATCACTTTTCCTGGATAGTCTCTTTCCAAAAACAGAAGATTGCATTAAGTGGAGAAACTGTTTTGGAAGAGGCTGTGGACCTGTCGTCTGACAGATTACTGATGAATGAATGAAGATATGCGTTGATGTCAAGCTAGCTTGTCGTTGCTAGCTACCTAGGTTTGCGTTGTTAGCGTGCCAATTTTGAGTTGCTATCTTGCCAGCTTTGCGTTGCTAGCTTGCTAGATTTGAGTGGCTATCTTGCTAGCTTTGCTTTGCAACTTTGCAAGCTTTCAGTTGCTAGCTTGCTAGCTTTGTTTGCTAGCTTGCTAACTTTGCCTTGCTAGTTTGCTAGGTTAGCGTTGCTTGTTTGTATGCTTGCTTGTATGCTTGCATTGAGTGACTTGCTTACTAGCATTTGTTGCTAGCTTGCTAGCTTTGCGTTGCTTGATTTCTATATTTTTGTTATTAGCTTGCTAGCTTTGCGTTTCTAGCTTGCTAGCTTTGCGTTGCTAGCTTGCTAGTTTTGCTTTGCTAGCTTGCGAGCTTTGCGTTGCTAACTTGGCAGCTGTGCGTTGCTAGCTTTAGAACTTTGCGTTGCTAGCTTGCCAGCTATTTCTTTGGTAGCTTGCTTGCTTTGATTTGCTACCTAGCTAGTTTTGCGTTCCTAGCTTGCTAGCTTTGCGTTGCATGCTTGCTTGCTTGCTTTGCATATCTTGTTTGCAAGTTTGCCTGGATAGTTTGGTAGTTTTGCGTTGCTAGCTTGCTATTTTGTCTTTGCTAGTTTGCTAGATTTTTGTGTTCCTTGCTTGATAGCTTGCCAGCTTTCCGTTTCTAGCTGGCCAGCTGTGCTTTGCTAGCTTGAGAGCTTTGCGTTGCCTGCTTGCCAGGTTTGCGTTCCTAGCTTTCTTCCTTGGCTTTGCTAACTTTCTAGCTTGGTGGTCAAAACTTGCTTGCTTTGCGTTGCTATCTTCCAAGATATGCGTTGCTTGTTTGCTTGCTTGTTTGCGTATATTGCTTGGTAGCTCTGCGTTACTAGCTTGCTAGCTTTGTGTTGCGTGCTTGCTAGCTTGATAACATTGCGTTGCTAGCTTGCTATCTTTGAGTTGCTCGCTAGCTAGCTTTTAGTTGCTAGTTTGATAGAACGAGAAATTTGCGTTGTTATCTTTCTAATTTTGCGTTGCTATCTTACTAGATTTGCGTTGCTATCTTGCTTCCTTTGCGTTGCTAGCTAGCTAGCTTTGCGTTGCTAACTTCCTAGCTATGCTTTGCTAGCTTGCTAGCTTTGCGTTGATAGCTTGCTAGATTTACGTTTCTAGCTTGATAGCTTTGCTTTGCTAGCTTGCTAGCTTAGCGTTGCAACTTGCTAGCTTTGCGTTGCAACTTGCTACCCTGCTAATTTGCGTTGCTATCTTGCTCACTTTGCGTTGCAAGCTTGCTACCTTTGCGTTGCTAGCTTGATAGCTTTGGGTTACAAGCTTGCTGGTTTTGCGTTGTTACCTTCCTAGCTTCGCGTTTATAGCTTGCTAGCTTTGCTTTGCTAGCTTGCTAGCTTAGTTTTGGTAGATTGCCAGCTTTGCTTTGCTAGCTTGCAAGCTCTGTTTTGTTAGGTTGCCAGCCTTTCGTTGCTAGCTTGCAATCTTTTCGTTGCTAGCTTGCTAATTTTGCGTTGCTAACTTGCTAGCTTTACGTTGATAGCTTTATAGTTTTGCGTTGTTTGTTTGCTTGCTGTTTTGCGTATTTTCTTGCTAGTTTTGTGATGCTAGCTGCTTATCTTTGCTTTGCTAGTCTGCTAGCTTTGCGTTGCTAGCTTGGTAGCTTTGCGGTTCAAGTTTGCTAGCTTTTCCTTGCTTGCTTGCTAGCTTGGCCTATCTAGCTTACTAGCTTTGCTTTGTTGGCGTGCTAGCTTTGCGTTGCGCGCTTGCTATCTTTGCGTTGCTAGCTTGCTAGATTGACTTATATGCGTTGCTTGCTTACTAGCTTTGCGTTGCTAGCTTGCTTGATTTGCGTTATATGCTTGCTAGCTTTGCGTTGCTAACTTCCTAGCTTTGCGATACTAGCTTGTTAGCTTTTGCGTTCTAGCTTGCTACCTTGCTTTATTATCGTTGCAAGCTTGCTAGGTTTGCGTTGCTAATGTGCTAGCTTTGAGTTGCTAGCTTGCTAGCTTTGAGTAGCTTGCTTGCTACCTTGCTGGATTTGCCTTGCTAACTTGCTATTTTTGCGATTCTAGTTTGCTAGATTTGCCTTGCTATCTTGCTAGTTTTCCGTTGCTATCTTGCTGGCTTCCTAGATATGCAATGTTAGCTTGCATGCTTTTCGTTGCTAGCTAGCCAGATTTGTGTTGCTAGCTCTCCAGCCCTGCGTTGTTAGCTTGCCAGATTTGCGTTGCTATCTTGGTAGATTTGCGTCTCTATCTTACTAGCTTTGCTTTGCAACCTTGCTAGATTACCGTTGGTAGCTAACTAGCTTTCCGTTGCTAACTTACTACCTTTGATTTGCTAGCTTTCTAGATTTGCGTTGCTATCTTACTAGTTTTGTGATTCTAGCTTCTTAGCTTTGCTTTGCTAGCCTGCTAGCTTTGAGTTGCTAGCTTGGTAGTTTTGCGGTTCAAGTTTTGCTAGCTTTTCCTTGATAGCTTGCTAGCTTGGCGTATCTAGCTTCCTAGCTTTGCTTTGTTTGCCTGCTAGCTTTGCGTTGCGCGCTTGCTAGCTTTGCTTTGCTAGCTTGCTAGATTGACTGATATGCGTTGCTAGCTTACTAGCTTTGCGTTTCTAGCTTGCTAGATTTGCGTTATATGCTTGCTAGCTTTGCGTTGCTAGCTTCCTAGCTTTGCGTTACTAGCTTGCTAGCTTGGCGTTACTAACTTGCTAACTTTGCGTTGCTCGCTTTCTAGCTTTTGTTTGCTAGCTTGCTAAAATTATAGATTTGCTTTGTTAGCTTTCTAGATTTGCCTTGCTATCTTACTAGCTTTGCGTTGCTATCTTGCTACCATTGCGTTGCTAGTTTGCTAGCTTTGCGTTACTAACTTCCTAGCTTTGCGTTGCTAGCTTACTAGATTTGCGTTGCAAGCTTGCTAGATTTGCGTTGCTAACTTGATAGTGTGCGTTGCTAGCTTGCTAGATATGCGATGCTGGCTTGCTATCTTTGCGTTGCTAGCTTGCTATCTTTGGTTTGCTAGCTTTGGTAGCTTTGGGTTCTAGCTTGCTGGCTTTGCGTTGTTACCTTCCTAGCTTCGAATAATAGCATGATAGCTTTGCATTTCTAGCTTGCTAACATTGTTTCCTACATTGCCAGTTAAGCGTTGCTAGCTTGCAACTTCTATTTTGCTATCTTGCCAGGATTTCGTTGCTAGTTTGCCATCTTTGGGATGTTAGTTTTCTATTTTTCTTTGCTAGATTGCTAGCTTTGCGTTGATAGTTTGTTAGCTTTGCGTTGCTATCTTGCTAGCTTTGCGTTAATATCTTGCTAGCTTTCCGTTTGCTAGCTTGCTTGATTTTCCTTGTATGCTTGCTAGCTGTGCGTTTCTAATTTCCTAGCTTTGCTTTGCTAACTTGCTAGCTTTGAGTTGCTAGCTGGCTAGCTTTTCGTTGCTTGCTTGCTACCTTGCTGGATTTGTGTTGCTAACTTGCTAGTTTTTCTATGCTTATTTGCTAGATTGCCTTGCTATCTTGCTAGCTATCCGTTGCTAATTTGCTGGCTTGCTAGATATGCGTTTTTATCTTGCTTAATTTTCGTTGCTAGCTAGCCAGCTTTGCGTTGTTAGCCTGTCAGCCCTGCATTGTTTGCTTGCCAGCTTTGCTTTGCCATCTTGCTAGATTTGCGTGTCTATCTTACTAGATTTGCTTTGCAACCTTGCTAGATTACCGTTGCTGGCTAACTAGCTTTCCGTTGATAACTTAGTACCTTTGCTTTGCTAGCTTGCTAAATTTGCGTTGCTATCTTGCTAGCTTTGCATTGCTAGCTTGCTACCTTTGCGTTGCTAGCTTCCTAGCTTTGATTTTCTAGCTTGCCAGCATTGCGTTGCTAGCCTGACAGCTTTGGGTTGCTAGCTTGCTAGCTTTGAGTTTCTATCTTCCTAGCTATGCTTTGCTTCTTTGCTTTGGTTTTCTTGCTTGCTAGCTTTGGGTTGATAGCTTTCTAGCTTTGCGTTGTCAACTTCCTAGCATTGCGTTACTAGCTTGGTAGCTTTGCGTTGCTAACTTGCTAGATTTCGTTGCTATCTTGAAGGATTTGCGTTGCTAGCTTGCCAGTGTTGGGTTCTATGTTGCTAGCTTTGCAATCCTAGCTTGCTATCTTTTTGTTGCTAGCTTGCTAGCTTTGCGTTGAGAGCTTCCTAATTATGCGGTGCTAGCTTCCTAGCCTTTACGTTTCTAGCTTGCTTGTTTGGCGTTGCTAATTTTCCGTTGCTAGCTTGCTAGCTTTTCGTTGCTATCTCGCTGGCTTTGGGTTGTTAGATTGGCAAGTTTGCGTTGTTAGATTGCCAACTGTGCGTTGCTAGCTTGCTAGATTTGCAATGATAACTTGCTATCTTTGCGTTGCTAGCTTGCTAGCTTTTCGTTGCTATCTCGCTGGCTTTGGGTTGCTAGATTGGCAGGTTTGCGTTGTTAGATTGCCAACTGTGCGTTGCTAGCTTGCTAGCTTTGCAATGATAACTTGCTATCTTTGCGTTGCTAGCTTCCTAGCTTTGCGTTGCTAGCTTCCTAGCTTTGCGTGGCTAGCTTGCGAGCTATGCGTTGCTAGCTTTCCTTTGCTATCTTGCTAGCTTTTCGATGCTAGCTTGCTGGCTTTGCTTTGCAAGCTTGGCAGCTTTGCGTTGCTAGCTTGCCAGCTGTGCTTTGCTAGCTTGCCAGATTTGCATTGCTAGCTTGCTAACTTTGCGTATCTAGCTTGCTAGCTTTGCCGTGCTAGCTTGCAAGTTTGCGTTGCTAATTTGCTAGATTTGCCTTTATAGCTTGCTAACTTTGCGTTGCTATCTTGCTATTTTTGCGATGCTAGCTTGCTAGTTTTTCGTTGCAAGTTTGCTAGCTCTGCGTTCCTAGCTTGCTAGCTTTGCGTTGCTAACTTGCTAGCTTTGCGTTGCTTGCTTGCTTTACGTATTTTGCTTGCTAGCTTTGCCTTGTTAGCTTGCTAGATTTGCGTTGCTTGCTTGCTAGCTTGCCAGCTTTGCGTTGCTAGCTTGCCAGCTATCTTTTGCTTGCTTGCCAGCTGTTCGTTGCTAGCTTGCCAGCTTTGCTTTGCAAGCTTGCTAACTTTGCGTTTCTAACTTGCTAGCTTTGCGTTGATAGCTTGCTAGCTTTGAGTTGCTAGCTTGCTAGCTTTGCGTTGTATCTTGTTCGATATGCGTTGCTTGATTGCTTGCTTCGCTTGCTTTTCGTATTTTGCTTGATAGCGATACGATGCTAGCTTGCTAGCTTTGATTTGCTAGCTTGCTAAATTTGCGTTGCTTGCTTGCTAGATTTGCGTTGCTACCTTTTTAGCTTTGCGTGACTAAATTCCTAGCTTTGCGTTGCTAGATTGCTCTCTTACGTTGATAACTTGCTAGCTTGCAATATTTGATTTGCTATCTTGCTAGCTTACTGTTGCTTCTTTGCTAGTTTTGCGTTGCTAGATTGCTAGCTTTGAGTAGCTAGCTTGTTAGATATCTTGATTAGCGTTGCTAGCCTGGTAGCTTTGCGTTGCTATCTTATTAGCTTTGCGTGTCTAGCTTGCTACTTTTGCGATACAAGCTTGATAGGTTTGCGTTGATAACTTCCTTGCTTTGAGTTGCTAGCTTGAAATCTTTGCGTTTCTCGCTTGCTAATTTTGCGTTGCTAGCTTGCTAGATTGCCTGATATGATTTGCTAGCTTACTAGGTCTGCGTTGCAAGCTTGCTAGCTTTGGTTGAAAACTTCCTAGCTTTGATTTGTTAGCTTGCTAAATTTGCGTTGATAGCTTGCTAGATTTTTGCTACCTTGGTATCTTTGCGATGATAGCTTGCTAGATTGCTTGATATGCGTTGCTAGCTTGATATGTTTGGGTTGCAATTTTGCTAGTTTGGCGTTGCTACCTTGCTAGATATGCGTTGCTAGCTTGCTAGATTTGGGTTTCTTGCTTGCTTGCTTATCGATCCTTGTTTGCTAGCTATATTTCCTAGCTTGCTGGCTTTGCGTTGATAGCTCTCTATGTTTGCGTTGCTAGCTTGGTAGCATTGCGTTGATAGCTTCATAGATTTGGGTTGCTACCATGCTAGGTTGGCCATTCTAGCATGCTATCTTTGCGTTGTTAGCTTGCTAGCTATGCGTTGCTAGCTTGCCAGCTTTGCTTTGCTAGCTTGCTAAATTTGCTTTGCTAGCTTTCTAGATTTGCTTGGCTTTGCGTTGCTTGGATGCTTTGCGTTTCTCTCTTTTTACTTTGCGTTGCTAGCTTGGTAGCCTACCGTTTCTAGCTTGCTAGCTTTGCGTTGCCATCTTGATAAATGTGCGTTGTTTCATTGCTAAATTGTCGGTACTAGATAGCTAGTTTTGCGTTGATAGCATGCTAGTTTGATAGATATGCGTTGCTAAATTGCCAGCTTTGCGTTGCTAGCTTGCCAGCTTTGCGTTGTTTGCTTGCAAATTTGCGTTGCTTGCTTGCCAGCTTGCGTTGCTAGCTTGACCCCTTGCGTTGCTACATTGCCTGCTTTGCATTCCTAGCTTGCTTCTTTTGTTTTTTTCTTTGCTAGAATGCGTTGCTACCTTGCTGGACTTGCGATGCTGGCTAGCCCGTTTGCTAGCTTGCTAGCTTTGCGTTGCTAGCTTGTTAGCCTTGCGTTGCTAGCTTGCTAGATTTGCGTTGCTAGCTTGATAGCTTTGCTTTACTAACTTGCTAGCTTGGCGTTGCTAGATAGTAATCTTTGCTTTGCTCTTTGCTAGATTGTAAGATTTGCGATGCTGGCCTGCCCGTTTTCTAGCTTGCTAGCTTTGCGTTGCTAGCTTGGTAGCCTTGAGTTGCTAGCTTGCTAGCTTTGTGTTTCCAGCTTGATAGATTTGCTTTCTACCTTGCTAGCTTGGCGTTTCTAGATAACAATCTTTGCTTTGTTATCTTGCTAGCTTGCTAGATATGCGTTGCTAACTTACTAGATTTACGTTGCTAGATTGCTTGCTTGCTAGCATGGCTTTCCTAGCTTTCTAGCTTTACGTTGCTTGCTTGCATGCTTTGCGTTTCTTGCTTGCTAGAATTGCGTTGCTACCTTGCTAGCTTTGCGTTGCTAGCTTGCTAGTTTGCGTTGCTAGCTTGGTAGCATTGCGTTTCTAGCTTGCTAACTTTGCGTTGCCAGCTTAATAGGTTTGCATTGCTACCTTGCTAGCTTGTTGTTGCTAAATAGCTATCATTGTGTTGCTAGCTTTCTAGCTTGCTAGATATGAGTTTCT
>NW_019740120.1:0-676 GCF_002891405.2 Cryptotermes secundus | reverse complement strand
ATTTTTTTGCACAAATTTAAACACAAATGAAACAGACTGACAGAGAAAGATATATATCTTATCTTTCTGCTGGATGTCTCAATGCTGTGTTTGCAAGAAGGCAAATTACAGTCCTTAATCTACTGAAAGCTATAATTTTGTTGTTGTGGCAACATAAATTTAAGTTCCATCATTCTTTTACTGAAGAACTGATAGTCCACCATGTAAGCAATTTTCGTTTTTTATTCTCAACCAATTGTCAGTGTCTCTCACCTGATGCTTTGGCAACATAAGGTTAGCACTGACATGTTATCGTCTCCTCTCTGGATGGGAGAGGGCTAATGTAGAATGAATGTAGTACAGTAAACAATGTGAAAGACATTATTCCCTCGAATGGTATTTTTTTTATTTTATTTATATTTATTTTTTTTTTATTATCATTCATTACCATCTTTCATTGTCAGTCATTGCTGTATATACATCTCACCTCCATTCTTTATGACTTCTCATGTCTATCAAAACTAGAAAACACAAATTCTCTATACCTTACAATTTCTAGTATCTTCACTTCCAATTTCATATTATCTTCCCGCATGAATTAATACTACATAATATTATCAGGTGATGAGGGTAAATATAGATGGAGTTTCAATAGGTAATCGGGTTTATTGAACTCTTACAAATCGTAACTACAAGT
>NW_019740119.1:0-578 GCF_002891405.2 Cryptotermes secundus | reverse complement strand
GCCAGCTATGCGTTGCTAGCTTGCCAGCTTTGCGTTGATAGTTTGACAGCTTTGAATTGCTTGCTTCCTAGCTTTCGGTTAGTAGCTTGCTAGATATACGAGGCTAGCTTGCTAGCTTTGCGTTGCAAGCTTTCTAGATTTGCGTTGCTAGATAGCTCGCTTTGCGTTGCTAGCTTCCTAGCTTTTATTTGCTAGCTTGCCAGCTTTGCGTTGCAAGCTTCCCTGCTTTGCGTTTCTAGATTGCCAGATTTGAGTTGCTAGCTTGCCAGCTTTCCTCTGATAGCTTGCGAGCATTGCGTTGCTAGCTTGCTAGCTTGCTAGATATGCGTTGCTAGGTTGCTAGCATTGAGTTGCTTGCTTACTAGATTTGTGTTCTAGCTTGCCAAATTTGCATTTATAGCTTGTTATCTTTGCGTTGCTAACTTGCTAGCTTTGCGTTGCTATCTTGCTAGCTTTGCATTACTGGCTTCCTAGCCTTGCGTTGTTAGCTTGCTATCTTTGCGTTGCCAGCTTACTAGATTTATATTGCTAGTTTGCTACCTTTGCGTTCCTAGCTTTCCCTTACTAGCTTGCTAGAT
>NW_019740118.1:0-487 GCF_002891405.2 Cryptotermes secundus | reverse complement strand
TTTCTAGCTTGCTAGCTTTGTGTTGCTTGCGTGCTTGCTTGATTTTCTTTGCTTTCTTGCTTGCTTTCTTTGCGTTTCTTACTTGCTAGCTTTTTGTTACTAGCTTGCTAGCTTTGCGTTTCTATCTTTCTAGCTTTGGGTTGTTTTCTTGCTTGCTTTCTTTGCGTTTCTTACTTGCTAGCTTTTTGTTACTAGCTTGCTAGCTTTGTGTTGCTTGCGTGCTTGCTTGATTTTCTTTGCTTTCTTGCTTGCTTTCTTTGCGTTTCTTACTTGCTAGCTTTTTGTTACTAGCTTGCTAGCTTTGTGTTGCTTGCGTGCTTGCTTGATTTTCTTTGCTTTCTTGCTTGCTTTCTTTGCGTTTCTTACTTGCTAGCTTTTTGTTACTAGCTTGCTAGCTTTGCATTGCTATCTTGCTAGCTTTGAGTTGCTTCTTGCTAGTTACGTGTTGCTAGCTTGCTAGTTTTGCATTGCTAGCTTGCTAGCTTTG
>NW_019740117.1:0-274 GCF_002891405.2 Cryptotermes secundus | reverse complement strand
AAAGATAGCAAGATAACAACGCAAAACAAGCAAGCTAGAACGCAAGACTTGCTAGCTAGCAACGCAAAACTACTAAGCTAGCAACCCAAAGCTACCAAGCTAGCAACGCAAAACTAGCAAGCAATCTATGCAAAGGAGCAAGCTAGCAACGTAAAGCTATCAAGCTAGCAACGCAAATCTAGCAAGATAGCTACCGAAAGCTGGCAAGCTAGTAACGTAAACTGGCAAGCTAGCAACGCAAACATACCAAGCAAGCAACGCAAAACTATCCAAC
>NW_019740116.1:0-2788 GCF_002891405.2 Cryptotermes secundus | reverse complement strand
GCAATGCCACCTTGCTAGCTTGGCGTTGCTATCTCTGATAGCTTTACGTGTCTAGCTAACTAGTGTTGAGTTCCTAGCTTGCTAGATTGCTAGATATGCGTTGTTAGCTTGATAACATTGCGTTGCTAGCTTGGAAGCTTTGCGTTGTTATCTTGCTAGCTTTGCGTTACTAGCTTGCTAGCTATGCGTTGCTACCTTGCTAGCTTTGCGTTACTAGCTTGCTAGCTATGCGTTGCTACCTTGCTAGCTTTGCGTTACTAGCTTGCTAGCTATGCGTTGCTACCTTGCTAGCTTTGCGTTGCTAGCTTGTTAGTTTTGAGTTGCTATTTTTGTAGCTCTGCGTTGCTAGCTGGCTAGCTTTCAATCTAGCTTGCTAGCTTTGAGTTGCTAGTTTGCTTTCGTGCCTTGTTAGCTTGCTAGCTTTGCGTTGCTAGCTTGCTAGCTTTGCGTTACTAGCTTGCTAGCTTTGCGTTGCTACCTTGCTAGCTTTGCGTGGATAATTTGTTAGCTTTGCGTGGATAACTTGTTAGCTTTGCTTTGCTAGCATGCTAGCTATGCTTTGCTAGATGGCTAGTTTTGAGTTGCTAGCTTGGTAGTTTTACGTTGCTAGCCTGCTATATTTGCGTTCTTGCTTGCCAGCTTTGCGTTGCTAGCTTGCTAGATTTGTGTTGCTATCTTGCGAGATTTGCGTCTCTAGATTGCTACCATTCATTTGCTAGCTTGCTAGCTTGTTAAATATGCGTTGTTAGCTTGCTATCTTTCCGTTGCTAACTTGCCAGCTTTGCGTTGCTAGCTTGCCTGCTTTGCATTACTAGATGGCCAGCTTTGCCTTGTTTCCTTTCCAGCTCTGCGTTGCTAGCTTGCCATCTTTGCCTTGCTAGCTTGCCAGCTTTGCCTTCCTATTTTGCTGGCTTTCCGTTGCTAGCTTGTTAGCTTGCTTGATAAGCGTATCTAGCTTGCTAGCTTTGCGTTTCTAGCTTGCTATCTTTGCATTGCTAGATTGCTAGATTTGCGTTGCTAGCTTGCAAGCTTTTCGTTGCTAGCTTGCAAGCTTTGCATTGCTAGCTTGCCAGCTTTGCGTTGCTAACTTACCAGGTTTGCGTTTCTAGTTTGCCAGCTTTACGTTGCTATCTTGCTAGATTTGCTAGGCTATCTTGCTATCTTTACGTTGCTAACTTGCTAGCTTTCCTTTGCTAGGTTGCTAGCTTGCTAGCTTTATGTTGCTACCTTGCTAGCTTGCCGTTGATATCTTGCTAGCTTTGAGTTGCTAGCTTGCTTGATTGCTAGATTTGCGTTGCTAACTATCCAGCTTTGCCTTGCATCTTGCTAGCATTTCGTTGCTAGCTTGCTAGTTTTGCTTTCCTAGCTTGGTAGATTTGCGTTGCTTGCTTGGTAGCTTTCTAGTTATGAGTTGCTAGCTTGCCAGCTGTGCGTTGCTAGCTTGCTAGCTTTCCCTTGCTAGCTTGCTAGCTTTCCCTTGCTAGCTTGCTAGCTTTCCCTTGCTAGCTTGCTAGCTTTCCCTTGCTAGCTTGCTAGCTTTCCCTTGCTAGCTTGCTAGCTTTCCCTTGCTAGCTTGCTAGCTTTCCCTTGCTAGCTTGCTAGCTTTCCCTTGCTAGCTTGCTAGCTTTCCCTCGCTAGCTTGCTAGATATACTTTGCTACCTTGCTAGCTTTGCGATGCTAGTTTGCTAGTTTTGCGTTGCTATCTTGCCAACTGTGCGTTGCTAGCTTGCCAGCTTGCGTTGCTACCTTGCCATTTTCGCGTTGCTAACTTGCTAGATTGGACGTTCTAGCTTGCTATCATTGCGTTGCAATATTGCTACATTTGCGTTGTTAGCTTACGAGCTTTGCGTTGCTAGCTTGCTAGCTTTCCGAAGCTAGCTTTTCGTTGCTAGCTTGCTAGTTTTGCGTTTCTAACTTCCTAGCTTTTGTTCCTAGCTTGCTAGCAATTCATTGCCTGCTTTCTAGCTTTATAGATTTGTGTAGCTAGCTTGCTAGCTTTGCATTGCTACCTTGCTAGTTTTGCATTGCTAGCTTTATAGCTTTGAGTTGCTAGCTGGCTAGGTTTGCGCGGCAAGCTTGCTAGATTTGCGTTGCTAGCTTACTAGTTTGCGTTGCTAGCTTGTTATTTTTGCCTTGCTATCTTGCTAGATTTGCGTTGCAGGCTTGCTAGCTTTGCACTGTTATCTACATAGCTTTGCGTTTCTAGCTTGCTAGCTTTGCGTTGCTAGCTTGCTAGCTTTGCGTGGCTAGCTTGCTAGCTTTGCTTTGCTAGCACGCTAGCTTTGAGTTGCTAGCTTGCTAGCTTTGCGTTGCTATCTTGCCAGCTGTGTGATGCTAGCTTTGCCAGCTGTGCGTTGTTAGTTTGCTATTTGCTAGCTTTGGGTTTCCTTACTTCAGAGCTTTGAGTTCCTAGCTTGCTGGCTTTGCGTTTCTTGCTTGCTATCTTGATAGATTTGCGTAGCAAGCTTGCTAGATTTGCATTGTTACCTTTCTAGCTTTGCATTGCTAACTTGCTATCTTTGCGTTGCTATCTTTCTAGGTTGCTAGATTTGCATTGTTAGCTTGCTAGATTTGTGTTGCTAATTTTCGAGGTTTGCGTTTCTAGCTTGCTAGCTTTCCGTTGCAAGCTTGCTAGCTTGTTAGATATTCGTTGCTAGCTTGCTATCTTTCCGTTGCTAGCTTGCCAGTTTTGCGTTGCTAGCTTGAAAGCTTTGCGTTGTTAGCTTGCTTGCTTTGCATTTGTAGATGGCCAGCTTTGCCTTGTTAGCTTTCCAGCTATGCGTTGCT
>NW_019740115.1:0-507 GCF_002891405.2 Cryptotermes secundus | reverse complement strand
GGATAATAGTGGGAAAGCCAGAATGAAAGAGACTACTAGGAAGACCAAGGCGTAGGTGGGTGGACAATATTAAAATGGATCTTCGAGGGATAAGATGGAATGGTATGGATTCAATTGATCTGGCTCAGGATAGGAACCAGTTGAGTGCTCATATGAATGCAGTAATGAAACTTCGGGTTCCATAAACTGCTGGGAAACCCTTGAGTAGCTGCACAATTGGCGGCTTCTCAAGAAAGGTTCAGCTCTATGAGTGAGAAAATAATTACGCGCTTTAGAGTTTCAGAATATATCTTCTCAAATGGACGAAATACGTCGACTGGAAATATTTGAAACCAAATAAGAGGAGATAAATTTCCGAGGAACTTTGTACTTTGGTGTATTCAAACAGTCTCTCTATTAAGGCTGTTTATATTAATTAGACTGAGAAAGACAAAGAATGCAGTATATATCCTAGAAACAAATAATGTCCATTGTTTATGCTGACCGTCTTACAGTGTATACACTTTT
>NW_019740114.1:0-422 GCF_002891405.2 Cryptotermes secundus | reverse complement strand
GAAGAACACTTTGGAAGGATTAGGAATTAAAGTTAAATATTCTCCAATTAGGCATCCTGAGAGTAATCCAGTCANTTTTACTGCACGACCAGGCAAGTGCTGTTTATTGAAGTATAAATTCCAGGTGAAGGCAGATCAGCCGTTACCCTGAGTTAGTGAATCACATTCAGGACTGGTTGAATCAGTCAGTCAACCAGACTACAGGATACAAACCCATTGAATTATTGGAAGGTGGAACTAAAAGGGAAATTTTTAAAGAAATCATTCGGAAGTTGCCAGACAAGCCCCTTGAAGAAGAATTACCTATTAAAATTTTGAAAGCTTATAGTAGAACTAAAGACAAAGCAGAGAAAAGAAAGATTAAAGGGAAAAAGGGGAGATTTGAATGGAAACCCCAAGTAGGTGATTTAGTTTTGATCAGA
>NW_019740113.1:0-446 GCF_002891405.2 Cryptotermes secundus | reverse complement strand
AAGCTTCCATGCATGCAAAGCCAAGCTAGCAAGCTAGGAACGAAAAGTTAGCAAGCTACCAACACTAAGCTAGAAAGCTAGCAACGAAAAGCTATCAAGCTAGCAAAGCAAATGTAGCACGTTAGCAACGCAAAGCTAGCAAGCAAGAAACGCAAAATAAGCAAGCAAGCTAGAAAGCATGCAAGCAACGCAAAGCTAGCAAAAGAGCAACGCAAATCTAGCAAGCTAGCAACTCAAAGCTTGCAATCTACATATCCAAAAATAGCAAGCTAGCAACGCAACCTTAGCAAGCTAGCAACGCACAGCTGACAAGCCAGCAACGAAAAGATGGTAAGCTAGCAAAGCAAAGCTAGCAAGCTAGCAACGCAAAGCTGACAAGCCAGCAACGAAAAGATGGTAATCTAGCAAAGCAAAGCTAGCAAGCAAGCAACGCAAAGCTACAATGC
>NW_019740112.1:0-2631 GCF_002891405.2 Cryptotermes secundus | reverse complement strand
GATAGCTTTGAGTTGCTCTCTTGCTAGCATTGCGTTTATAGCTTGCTACTTATGCGTAGCTAGCTTGCTTGTTTGGAGTTGCTATCTAGCTAGCTTTGCGTTGCTAGCTTGATAACTTTGCCTTGCAAGCTTGCTAACTTTGCGTTGCTATCTTGCTAGCTTTGCTTTGGTAGCTTCCTAGCTTTGCGTTGCTAGCTTTCTAAATTTGTTTGCTAGCTTGCTAGAGTTGCTTTGCCTGCATGCTAAGTTTGTTTTGCAAGCTAGAGAGTTTTGCAATGCCTTCTTGCCAGCTGTGCGTTGTTAGCTTGCAAGATGTGCGTTGCTAGCTTGCCAGTTTTGCGTTGTTGGCTTGCCAATTTGCGTTGCTAGCTTGCCAGGTTTGCGTAGCTAGCTTGCTAAATTTGTGTTGCTACCTTGCTAGCTTTCCGTTGCTAGCTTGCAAGATTTGCGTTGGTAGCTTGCTAGCTTTGCGTTGCTAGCTTGCTACCTTTGCGTTGCTTGCTTGCTTTGCGTTTCTTGCTTGCTAGCATTGCGTTTCTAGATTGCTAGCATTTTATGCTAGCATGCTACCTTTGCGTTTCTAGCTTGGTAGCCTTGCGTTTCTAGCTTGCAAGTTTTGCGTTTCCGGCTTGATAGATTTGCGTTGCTATCTTTTAGATTTGAGTTGCTAGCTTTCTAGATTGCTAATATGCGTTGATAGCTTCATAACTTTGAGTTGCTATTATGCTAGCTTTGCGTTCATAGCTTGCTAGCTTTGCGTTATTAATTTGCTAGCTTTGCGATGCTAGCTCTCTAGCTAGGCGTTCCTAGCTTGGTAGCTTTGCGTTGTTAGCTTGCTAGCTTTGCTTTGCTAGCTTGCTAGCTTCTCATTGCCAACTTGCTACTTTTGTGTAGCTACCTTGCTAGCTTGTCGCTGTTAGCTTGCTAGCTTTTCGTTGCTAGATAGCTAGCTTTGCGTTGTTAGTTTGCTATCTTTCTAGATATGCGTTGCTAGCTTGCCAGATTTGCGTTGCTAGCTTGCCAGTTTGCGTTGCTGGCTTGCCACTGTGCGTTACAAGCTTGCTAGCTTTAGTTTGCTAGCTTGCTAGATTTGCGTCGCTACCTTGCTAGCTTTCCGTTGCAAGCTTGCTAGTTTCGCGTTGCTAGCTTGCTAGCTTTGCCTTGCTAGCTTGCTACTTTTACGTTGCTTGTTTGCTTGCATTGCGTTTCTTGCTTACTAGCTTTGCGTTTCTAGCTTCCTAGCTTTGCTTTGTTAGCTTGGTTGACATGCGTTGCTAGCTTGCTGGCTTTGCGTTGCCAGCTATAAATGTTTGCATTGCTACCTTGCAAGTTTGCGTTGCTAGCTTGCTAGCTTTGAAGTTATAGCTAGCTAGCTTTGCGTTGCTAGCTTGCTAGATTGCTAGTTATGCGTTGTTAGCTTGATAGATTTGGTTGCTAACTTGCTAGTTATGCGTAGCTATCTTACTAGAATTGCGTTGCTATCTCGCTAGTTTTGCGTTGCTATCTTGTTAGCTTGGCGTTCTAGCTTGGTAGATTTGCGTTGCTTGCTTTCCAGATTTGCGTAGCTGACTTGCCAGTTTGCTTTGCTCCCTTGCTAGCTTACCGTTGCTAACTTGCTAGCTTTGCGTTGCTAGCTTGCTAGCTTTGCGTTGCTTGATTGCTAGCTTTGCGTTACTAGCTTGCTAGCTTTGCGTTACTAGCTTTCTAGCTTCTCGTTGCTTGCTTGCTTTGCGGTTCTTGATCGCTTGCTTTGCGTTTCTAGCTTGCTAGCTTTGCTTTGCTAGATTGCTAGCTTTGCGTTGCCAGCTTGGTGGCATGGCGTTGCTAGCTTACTAGCTTTTCGCAGCCAGCTTGTTAGGTTTGCGTTGCTACCTTGCTAGATTGGCATTCCTAGGTTGCTAGCTTTGCGATGCTAGATAGCTAGCTTTGCGTTGATAGCTTGCTATCTTACCAGATAAGCGTTGCTAGCTTCCCAGTTTTCCTTGCTAGCTTGCCAGGTTTGCTTTGTTAGCTTGCTAGAATTGCATGGCTAACTTGCTAGATTTGCGTTGCTATGTTGCTATCTTTATGTTGCTAGCTTGCTAGGTTTGCGTTGCTAGCTTGCAAGCTTTGCCTTGCTAGCTTGCTACCATTGCGTTGCTTGCTTGCATTGCGTTTCCTGCTTCCTAGGTTTGCGTTGTTAGCTTGCTAGCTTTGCCTTGCTTGGTTGACATGCTTTGCTAGCTTGCTGGCTTTGGGTTCCCAGCTTGAAAGGTTTGCGTTGCTTCCTTGCTAGCTAGGCGTTGCTAGCTTGCTAGCTTTGAGGTTCTAGCTAGCTAGCTTTGCGTTGCTAGCTTGCTAGCTTGGCGTTCCTAGCCTGGTTGCTTTGCGTAGCTAGCTTGCTATCTTTGCGTTCGCTAGCTTACTTGTTTTGAGTTCATATGTTGGAATGTTTGCGTTGCAATCTTACTAGCTTGGCGTTCCTAGCTTGGTAGCTTTGCGTTGCTAGCTTGCTAGCTTGGCGTTCCTAGCCTGGTTGCTTTGCGTAGCTAGCTTGCTATCTTTGCGTTCGCTAGCTTACTTGTTTTGAGTTCATATGTTGGAATGTTTGCGTTGCAATCTTACTAGCTTGGCGTTCCTAGCTTGGTAGCT
>NW_019740111.1:0-587 GCF_002891405.2 Cryptotermes secundus | reverse complement strand
AAATGCTAAAAGCGAATCCTTTTTTGAGACCGTAGTCATCGTATATGTACAGAAACAGGACGGCAACTGAACAAACTGTATGATAAACTGCATAAACTGCGCAGGTTATCGTTGCAAATGAGGGTCCGAATGCGCAGACTTATTATCTGCGTGAANGCCGCTTGGTCAGCACAACGAATCCCCACCGCCGTTAACTTCGGTTTTCTATACCGTTTTTAGCTGATTTAAAGATATTTATTTCAACCGCTGAACACCAACACTTGGTTCAAGAAGCCAAAGAGAAGAATTTACACATGGAAGGCACCTGGAGATTGGAGGAGGCATCAGCTGGACTACATCCTTGTGAAACATCGATTCAGAAACAGTGTGAAGGATGTGAAGACGATGCCTGGGGCAGATATTGACTCTGACCACAACTTACTGTTTGCCAAGTTCCGAACCAGGTTGAAGAAAATTATAAGATTTCAAAAGCGCAGACCCAGATGGGATTTGGAGAAGTTATATGCTCAAAGAGAAAGCGTGCAAGAGATCCTAGAAGAGACACTCGGTGCAATTGAAGGTGAAAACGGAAATGCTGAAGTGCAGTG
>NW_019740110.1:0-1072 GCF_002891405.2 Cryptotermes secundus | reverse complement strand
AAGCTAGCAAGCTAGCAACTCAAAGCTAGCAAGCTAGCAACGGAAAGCTAGTAAAGTAGCAACGCAAAGCTAGCAAGCTAGAAACGCAAATCTAGCAAGCTAGAAACGCAAACCTGACAAGCTAGCAACGCAAAATTGCAAGATAGCAAAGCAAATTTAGCAATCAAGAAAAGCAAAGAAAGCAAGCAAGCAAGCAACGCAAATCTAGCAAGATAGCAAAGCAAAGCTATCAAGCTAGCAAAGCAAAGCTAGCAAGAAAGCAACTGGAAGCTAGCAAGCTAGCAACGCAAACCTAGCAAGCAAGCAACGTAAATCTAGCAAGATAGAAAGCTAGCAACGAAAAGTTAGCAAGCTAGCAACGCAATTCTAGAAAGCTAACAACGCATATCTAGCAATCTTGTAAGCTAGCAAAGCAAACCTAGCAAGCTAGCAACGAAAATTTGGCAAGCTAACAACGCAATGCTGTCAAGCTAGCAACGAATATCTAGCAAGATAGCAAGGCAAAGTTAGGAAGCTAGCAACGCCAAGCTAGCAAGCTGGCAACGAAAAGAGAGCAAGCTAGCAACGCAAATTTAGCAAGCTAGATCGCAATGCTTGCAAGCAAGCAATGCAAATTTTACAAGCTAGCAACGAAAACTAGCAAGCTAGCATCGCAAATCTAGCAAGCAAGCAATGCAAAGCTAGCAAGCTAGCAACGAAAGCCAGCATAATAAAAACGCAAAGCTTTCACGCTAGCAACGCAAATCTATCAATCTAGCAAGCTCAGCAAAGCAAAGCTAGCAAGCTACCAAAATCAAGCTAGCAAGGTAGCAACGCACAGCTACTAAGCTAGCAACGCATAGCTAGCTATTTAATTACGCAAAGCTAGGAAGCTAGCAACGAAAATTTGCAAGCAAGCACGTTAGGAAAAGCTAGCAAGCTAGCATCTCAAATCTAGCAAGCTAGCAACGCAAACCTGGCAAGCTAGCAAAGGAAAGCTAGGAAGCTAGCAACGCAAAAATAGCAATCTAGCAAGGCAAATTTAGCAAGCTAGCAACGCATAACTAGCAAGCAAGCAAGCTAGCAACGGAAA
>NW_019740109.1:0-13667 GCF_002891405.2 Cryptotermes secundus | reverse complement strand
TGCTAGCTTGCTAGCATTGCTTTGCTAGATTGCTAGCTTTGCGTTAATAGCTTGCTAGATTTCCTTTGCTACCTTGCTATCTTGATATATATGCGTTGCTAGCTTGCTAGCTTTGCGTTGAAGCTTGCCAGCTTTTCGTTGCTAGCTTGCCAGCTTTGCGTTGCTAGCTTGCAAGATTTGCGTTGCTAGCTTGCTAGCTTTCCGTTGCTAGCAGGCTAGCTTTCAGTAGCTAGCTTGCTAGCTTGCTAGATATGCGTTGCTAAGTTTGCTAGCATTGCGTTGCTAGCTTGCTAACTTTGCGCTTCTAAATTGCTAGCTTTGCGTTGTTAACTTGCTAGATTATGTTGTTAGCTTGCCAGCTTTGAGGTTGCTAGCTTGCTAGATTTGCGTTGCTATCTTGCTACCTTTGCGTTGATTGTTTGCTTGCTCCCTTAGCGTTTATTGCTTGCTAACTTTCGTCGTTAGCTTGCTAGATTTTTCATTGCTAGCTGGCTAGCTTTGTGTTTCATGCTTGCTTGCTTGCTTTGCGTTTCTTGCTTGCTATATTTCGTTGCTAGCTAGCTAGGTTTGCGTTGCCAGATTGCTATCTTTGCGTTGCTAGCTTGCTAGATTTCCGTTTCTACCTTGCTAGCTTGGCGTTGCTAGCTTGCTAGCTTTGCTTTGCTAGCCTGCTAGATTTCTAGGTTTGCGTTGCTAGCATGCTAGCGTTGCGTTGATATCTTGCTAGATTTTCGTTGTTAGCTTGAGAGCTTTGCGTTTCTAGCTTGGTAGTTTTGCGTGCTAACTTTCTAGCCTTGCGTTCTATCTTGCTTGCATTGCGTTGCTAACTTGCTAGCTTGGCGTTGCTAGTTTTCAAGTTTTGCATTGCTAGCTTGTTAAATTGCTAGGTTTGCGTTGCTAGCTTGCTAGCATTGCGTTTCTATGTTGCTATATTTGCGTTGCTAGCTTGTGAGATTTGGTTACTAGCTTGATAGCTTTGCGTTGCTAGCTTGCTAGCATTGCGTTATATCTTGCTTGGTTTGCGTTGCTAGAGTGCTATTTTGGGTTGATAGCTTGCTAGGTTTGTTTGCTAACTTGCTAGCTTGCTGTCTTGCTAGTTCCCGTTCCTAACTTGCTAGATATGCGTTTATAGCTTGCCTGCTTTTCGTTGCTAACTTACCAGGTTTGCGTTGTTAGCTTGCCAGTTTGCGTTGCTAGTTTGCCAGGTTATAGTTGCTAGCTTGTCAGCATTTCGTGACTAAATGGCTAGCTTTGCGTTACTACCTTCTTAGCGTTACGTTGCTAGCTTGCTAGCTTTGATTTGCTAGCTTGCTAGATTTGCGTTGCTAACTTGCTAGATTTGCGTTGCTTCCTTTCTTGATTTGCGTTTCTTGCTTTCTAGCTTTGCGATTCTAGCTTGCTAGCTTTACTCTGCTAGCTTCCTAGCTTTCCGTTGGCAGCTTGATAAGTTTGCGTTGCAACCTTGTTAGCTTTCCCTTGCTAGCTTGCTAGTATTAAGTTGCTAGCTTGCTACATTGCTAGATTTGTGTTGCTAGCTTCTTAGCTTTGCGTTGCTAAATTGCTAGTTTTGCGTTGCTAGCTTGCTAGCTTTGAGTTGCTTGCTTGCTTGCTTGACTTGCGTTTCTTGCTTGCTAGCTCTGCGTTGCTAGCTAGGTAGATGTGCGTTGCTAGCTTGCTAGATATGCGTTGCTAGCTTGATAGATTTGCGTTGCTATCTTGCTAGTTGTGCGTTGCTATATTGCTAGGTGTGCGTTGCTATCTTGCTAGCTTTGCCTTATAGCTTGCCAGCTTTGCTTAGCTTGCTTGATATCTTTGCGTTGCTAGCACGGTAGCTTTGCGTTGCTATCTTGTTAACTTTGCGTTGCTAGCTTGCTTGCATTGCGTAGCTATCTTGCTAGTTTTGCGTTGCTAGCTTGGTAGTTTTGCTTTGCTAGGTTGAAATTTTGCTTTTCAAGCTTGCTAGCTTTCCGTTGCTAGCTTGCTAGATATGCGTTGCTAGTTTGTCATCTTTGCTTTCCTAGTTTGCCAGGTTTGCGTTGCTACCTTGACAACTTTGCGTTGCTAGCTTGCAAGATTTGCGTTGCTAGCTTGCTAACTATTCGTTGCTACCTTGCTACCCTGTCGTTGGTAGCTTCCTAGCTTTGCTTTCCTAGATTTGCTAGCTATACGTTGACAGCTGGCTAGATTTCCGTTTCTTGCTTGCTATCTTGCTAGATATGCGTTGCTAGCTTGTTAGCTTTGCGTTGAAGCTTGCCAGTTTTGCGTTGCTAGATTGCAAGCTTTGAGTTGGTAACTTGCCAGCTTTGCGTTGGTAGCTTGCCAGCTTTGCGAAGCTAGCTTGCAAGATTTGCGTTTCTAGCTTTCTAGCTTTCCGTTGCTAGCTTGATAGCTTTGAGCTGCTATTTTGCTAGCTTTTCGTTGCTGGCTTGCTAGCTTTGAGTTGCTTCATGCTTGATATGCGTTTCTAGCTTACTAGCTTTGCGTTGCTAGCTTGATAGCTATACGTTTCTAGCTTACTAGTTTTGTGTTGCCAGCTTGATAGGTTTGCGTTGCTACCTTGTTAGCTTTCCGTTGCTAGCTTGCTAGCTTTGAGTTGCTAGCTTTATAGCTTTGCGTTGCTAGCTTGCAGGCTTTGCGTTGCTAGCTCGGTAACTTGCTAGATATGCGTTGCTCACTTTGCTAGCATTGGGTTGCTAACTTTCTAGATTACGTTGCTAGCTTGACAGGTTTGTGTTGCTAGCTTGATAGCATTGCATAGCTAGCTTGGTAAATTTGCGTTGATAGCTTTTTAGTTTTGCGTTCTATCTTGCTAGCTTTGCGTTGCTAGGTGGGTAACTTCCAGGTGCTAACTTGCTAGATATGCGTTGATAGCTTGCCAGCTTTTCGTTCCTAGCTTGCCAGGTTTGCGTTTCTAGCTTGCCAGGTTGCGTTGCAAATTTGCCAGCTATTCGTTGCTAGCTTGAAAGCTATGCCTGGCTAGATTGCTAGCTTTGCGGTGCTACCTTGTTAGCTTTCCGCTTCTAGTTTGCTAGCTTTGAGTTTCTAGCTTTCTAGCTTTGCGTTCTTAGCTTGCTTGCTTTGAGTTGCTTGCTTCCTTGATTTGCGTTTCTTGATTGTTAGCTTTGCGTTGCTATCGTGCTAGCTTTACTTTGCTAGCTGCCTAGCTTTGCATTGCAAGTTTGCTAGGTTTGCGTTGAATCCTTTTTAGCTTTCCCTAGCTAGCTTGCTTGCTTTGAGTTTTAGCTTGCTAGCTTTGCGTAGCTCGTTTGCTAGCTTTGAGTTGCTTGCTGGCTTGATTTGCGTTTCATGCTTGCTAGCTTTGCGTTGCTAGCTTGCGAGATTGCTAGATATGCGTTTCTAGCTTGATAGTTTTGCGTTGCTATCTTGCTAGGTTTAGTTGCTAGCTTGCCAACTTTGCTTTCTATCTTGCCAGATTTCTCTGCTTGTTGCTAGCTTTGTGTTGCTAGCATGGTAGCTTTGCGTTGCTAGCTGGTTAACTTTGCGTTGCTTGCTTGCTTGCATTGCGTTGCTAGCTTGCTACATTTGCGTTGCTAGCTTGGTAGCTTTGCGTTGCAATCTTGAAAGCTTTGCGTTCTAGCTTGCTTGCTTTGCGTTGCTAGCTTGATAGTTTTGCGTTGCTATCTTGGTAGCTTTCCGTTGTTTGCTTGATAGATATGGGTTGTTAATTTGTCATCTTTGCTTTCCTAGTTTCCCAGGTGTGCGTTGCTAGATTGCCAGATTTGCGTTGCTAGCTTGCAAGTTTTCGTTGCTAGCTTGCTAGCTGTGCGTTGCTATCTTGCTAGCTTGTCGTTGCGACCTTGCTAGCTTAAATTTGCTAGATTGCTAGCTATGCGTTCATAGCAGGCTAGATTTCCGTTGCTAGCTTGCTATCTTTCTAGATATGCGTTGCTAGCTTGCTAGCATTGAGTTTAAGCTTGGCAGTATTGCGTTGCTAGCTTGTCAGGTTTGCGTTGCTAGCTTGCCAGCTTTGCGAGGCTATCTTATAATATTTGCGTTGTAGCTTGCTAGCCTTGCTTTGCTTGCTTGTTTGTTTTGCTTTTCTTGCTTGCTAGCTTTGCGTTGCTAGCTTGCTACATTGCTAGATATGAGTTGCTATCTTCTTAGATTTGCGTTGCTATCTTGCTAATTTTGCGTTGCTAGCTTGCTAGCTTTGCTTTGTGATGGTAGCTTTGCGTTGCTAGCTTGTTATTTTGCGTTGTTATCTTGCTAGCTTTGCGTTGCTTGCTTGTTAATTTTGCGTTGCTAGCTCTGCAGTTTTGCTTTGCTATCAATAGTGTTTGCGTTGCTAGCTTGCTAGCTATGCGTTGCTATCTTGCTAATTTTGCGTTGCCAGCATGGTAGCTTAGCGTTGCTAGCTTGCTAGATTTTCGTGGCTAGCTTACAAGATTTGCTTTGCTAGCTTGCTACATTTACGTTGTAAGCTAACTAGCCTTGCGTTGCTAGCTTGCTAGCTTTTCTTGGTTAGGTTGTTAGCTTTGCGTTGCCATCTTGCTAGTTTTGTTTTGCTAGCATGCTTGCTTTTCTTTGCTAGCTTGCCAGTTTGCATTTCTAGCTTGCTAGTTGAGCGTTGCTTCCTTGCCAGCAGTGCGTTGCTAGCTTGCCAGCTTTTTCGTTGCTATCTTGACAGCTTTGCGTTGCTGGCTTGCTAGATTTGCGTGGCTATCTTACAAGCTTTGCGTTGCTACCTTGCTAGCTTTCTGGCTTTCCGTTGCTAGCTTGTTTGCTTTGGTTTGCTAACTTGCTAGTTTTGCGTTGCTTGTTTGCTTGCTTCCTTTGCCTTTATAGCTTGCTAGCTTTCGTCGCTAGCTTGCTAGCTTTTTCGTTGCAAGCTTGCAAGCATTGCTTTTCTTGCTTGCTTTGCGTTCCTTGCTTACTAGAATTCGTTGCTAGCTTGCTAGTTTTGGGTTGCTACCTTGCAAGATTTTAGTTGCTAGCTTGCTAGCTATGCATTGCTACCTTGCTAGCTTGTCGTTGCTATCTTGTTAACTCTGCGTTGCTAGATTGCAAGCTATGCTTTGGTAGCTGGCTAGATTTCCGTTGCTAGCTTGCTATCTTGCTAGATATCCGTTGTTAGCTTGCTAGTGTTGCGTTGAAGTTTGCTAGTTTTGCGTTGATAGCTTGCCAGCTTTGCGTTGCTAGCTTGCAAGCTTTCCGTTGCTAGGTTGGTAACTTGTTAGATATGAGTTGCTAATTTTGCCAGCACTGCCTGTTAACTTGCTTGATTACGTTGCTAGCTTGCCAGGTTTGCGTTACTAGCTTTGATAGCTTAGCGTTGCCAGCTTGATAGCTTTTCATTGCTAGCTTGAAGGGTTTGCGTTGCTAGCTTGGTAAATTTGCGTTGCTAGCTTGCTAGGTTGCTTCCTTTCTTGCTTGCTTTGCGTTGCTAGCTTGCTATCTTTTAGTTGCTAGCTTGCAAGATTTTCGTTGCTAGCTAGCTAGCTTTGTGTTGTTAGCTTGCTAGCTTCCTCGGTGCTAGCTTAATAGCTTTCTAGATATGGTTTTCTGGCTTTGCAAGCTTTGCTTTGCTAGTTTGTTAGCTTTGCGTTTGTAAATTGCCAACTTTGCGTTTTTACCTTGCTAATTTACGTTGCTAGCTTGCCAGCTTTGCGTTGCTAGCTTTCTAGCTTTGCCTTCTTATCTTGCTAGGTTTGCGTGGCTATCTGGCTAGCTTTGCGTTGCTACCAAGTTAACTTACCGTTGTTAGCTTGCTAGATTTGCGTTGCTTCCTTGCTTATTTGCTTTGCTTTTCTTCTTTCTAGCTTTCGATGCTAGCTTTCTAGGATTGCGTTGTTAGCATGCTAGTTTGCGTTTCTAGCTTGCTAGCATGCTAGCTTGGTTTTGCTAGCTTGCCAGCTTCGCGTTGCTAGTTTTCCAGCTTTGCTTTGCTAGCTTGCCAATTTTGCGTTGCTAGCTTGCCAGCTTTACGTTTCTAGCTTGCTAGATGACTACATTTGAGTTGCTAGCTTGCTAGATTTGCGTTGTTATCTTACTAGCTTTGCGTTGCTACTTTGCTAGCTTTGCGTTTCAAATTTCCCAGCTTTCCGTTGCTACCTTGCTAGCTTTGCGTTGCTAGCATGCTAGCCTGCTAACTTTGAGTTGATAGATTGCTATATTTACGTTGCCAACTTGCTATCTTTGCGTTGCGAACTTGCTAGCTTTGCGTTGCTAGCTTGCTAGCTTTCTTTTGCTAGCTTGCCAGCTTTCCGTTGCTATCTTGCCAGCTTTGCGTTGCTAGCTTGCCAGTTTTGCGCTGCTAGTTTGCCAGTTTTTCTTTTCTAGCTTGCTAGATTTCCGTTTCTAGTTTTTAGCTGTGCGTTGCTAGCTTTCTAGCTTTGCGTTGCTAGTTTGCTAGATTGCTAGATATGCCTTGCTATCTTGAAAGATTAGCTTTGCTATCTTGCTAACTTTGTGTTGAAAACTTGCTAGCTTGGCGATGTTAACTTGCTAGCATTGAGTTGCGAGCTTGCTAGATTTGCGTTGCTAGCTTTATAGTTTTTCGTTGCTAGCTTGGTAGCTTTGCGTTGCAAGCTTGTTAGCTTTCCGTTTCTAGCTTGCTAGATATGCGTTGCCGGTTTGCTAGCTTTGCGTTGCTAGCTTGCCCGATTTGCGTTGCTTGCTTGTTAGATTTGCGTGGAAAACTTGCTCACTTAGCGTTGCTACCTTTCTAGCTTTTCTTTGCAAGCTTGCTAGCTTTGCGTTTCTAGCTTGCTAGCTTTGCTTTTCTTGCTTGCTCCCTTTGCATTGCAAGCTTCCAAGCTTTGCGTTGCTAGGTGGCTAGCTTTGTGTTGCTAGCTGTGTAGCTATGCTTTGCTAGGTTGCTAGCATTGCGATGTTACCTTGCTAGCTTAGCTTTGATAGCTTGCTAGATTTGGTTACTAGCTTGCTAGCTTTGCGTTGATAGCTTGCTAGATTGCTAGATTTGCGTTTCTAGCTTGCTAGCTTTGCGTTGCTATCTTGCAAGATTTGCGTTTCTAGCTTGCTAGCTTCGCGTTGCTAGCTGGCTAGATTTGCATTTTTAGCTTTGTAGCATTGCGTAGCTAGCTTGCAAGCTTTGCGTTGCTAGCTTGCTAATTTTGCGTTACTAGCTTTCTAGTTTTTCGTTTCTAGCTTGGTAGCTTTGGTTGCTAGCTTGCTAACTTGCCATCTTTGCGTTTCTAGCTTGTAAGTTTTGCGTTGCTAGCTTGCCAGCATTGAGTTGCTAGCTTGCACTCTTTGCGTTGCTAGCTTGCTAGCTTCCCTTTGCTAACTTGCTATATATTCGTTGCTAGCTTGAAAGCCTTGCGTTGATAGCTTGCCAGCAATGCGTTGCTAGCTTGCCAGCTTTGGGTTGCTAGCTTGAGAATTTGCGTTGCTAGTTTGTAGTTTTGCGTTGCAAGTTTGCTAGATTATCGTTGCTATCTTGCTAGCTTTGCGTTCTAGCTAGCTAGTTATGCTTTGCTTGCTTGCTATCTGGCTTGCCAGCTTGGTATCTTTGCGTTGCTACTTTGTTCGCTTTGTGTTGCAAGCTTGCTTACATTGCGTTGCTATCTTGCTTGTTTTGCGTTGCTAGGTTGGTAGTTTTGCGTTGCTAGCTTGAAGGCTTGTTGTTGCTAGCTTCCTAGTTTTGTGTTTATAGCTTGCTAGCTTTGCGTTGCTAGCTTGACAATGTGCGTTGCTTGCTAGCTTTGGGTTCTAGGTTTGTAAATTTGCGTGGTTAACTTGGAAGCTTTGCGTAGCTAACTTGTTAGAAATGCGTTGCTAGCTTGCTTGCTTTGGGTTGCTAGCTTGCTAGTATTGCGTTGCTAGCTTCGTAGATTTGAGTTGCTAGCTTGCTAGGTTTGCGTTACTAGCTTGCCAGCAATGCGTTGCTAGCTTTGCAGGGTTACGTTTCTAGGTTCCAATTTGCGTTGCTAATTTGCAAGCTCTGCGTTGCAAGCTTGCTAGATTTGCGTTGCTAGCTTACTAGCATTGCGTTGCCAGCTTGCGAGCTTTGCGTTGTTACGTTGCAAGCTTGGTGTTGCTAGCTTTCTAGTTTTGAGTTGCTAGCCCGATATAATGTTAGATTTGCGTTGCTAACTTCCTTGTTTGCGTTGCTAGCTTGCTAACATTCCGTTGCTAGCTTGCTAGATATGCGTTGCTAACTTGCAAGTTTTGCGTTGCTAGCTTGCCAGCTTAGCTTTGCTAGCTTGCCAGCTTTGCTCTGCTAACTTGTTAGTTTGCGTTGCTAGCTTTCCTGTTTTGCGTTGCTAGCTTGATAGATTTGCGTGGCTAGCTTTCAAGCTTTGCGTTGCTACGATGATAGTTTTGCGTTGCTAGCTTGCTAGCTTTGCGTTTCTACCTTGATAGTTTTGCGTTGCTAGCTTACTAGTTTTGCGTTGCTTGCTTTGCATATGTTGCTTGCTAGCTTTGCTTTGCTAACTTGCTAACTTTTCGTTGCTAGCATGGTAGCTATGCGTTGCTACTATGCTAGCGTTGCGTTGACAGCTTGATATTTACGTTTGCTACCTTGATAGCTTGCGTTGCTAGCTTTCTAGCCTTGGGATGCAAGCTAGCTTTCTTTGGGTTGCTAGCTTGCTATATTGCTCGATATTCTTTGCACGCTTGATAGATTTGCTTTGCTATCTTGCTAGCTTTTCGTTGCTAGCTTGCTACGTTTGCGTTACTATCTTGCCAGCTTTGCGTTGCAGGCTTGCTAGCTTAGCGTTGCTAGCTTGCCTGGTTTGCGTTTCTAGTTTGCCAACTTTGCTTTGTTAGCTTTCCACCTATGCGTTGCTAGCTTTCCAGCATTGCGTTGCTAGCTTGCAAGTTTTCGGTTGCTAGCTTGCTAGCATGCTAGGTTGTGTTGCTAGCTTGGTAACTTTGCGTTTCTATCTTGCCAGCTTTGCGTTTCTAGCTTGCCATATTTGCGTTGCTAGCTTGCCAGCTTTTCGTTTCTAGCTTGCTATCTTGCTAGATATGTGTTGCTAGCTTGCTAGCTTTGCGTTGCTAGCTTGCTATCCTTGCGTTTCTAGCTTGCTAACATTTCGTTGCTAGGTTGCCAGCATTTCGTTGATAACTAGTGAGCTTTGCGTTGCTAGCTTTCCAGTTTGCGTTGCTAGCTTGCCAGCTTTGCTTTGTTAGCTTGCTAGCTTTGCGTTGCTATCTTGCTAGATTTGCGTGGCTAGCTTGCTAGTTTGAGTTGCTGGCTAGCTAGCTTTGCGTTGTTTGCTTGCTTGCTTTTGGGTCCTTGCTTGCTAAATTTCGATGCTAGGTTCCTAGCTTTGCGTTGCTAGATTGTTATGTTTGTGTTGCTAGATTGGTAGCTTTGCGTTGCAAGATTTCTAACATTGCGTTGCTATATTGCTAGCTTTGCTTTGCTCCCTTGCTTGCTTGCTAGATTTGCTTTGCTAGCTTGCAAACTTTGCGATGCTAGGTTGGTAGATGGGTTGATTTTTCTTTGCTAGCCTTCTATTTTTGCGTTGTTATCTTGCTATCTTTGCGTTGGTAGTTTGTTAGCTTCTTGTTGATAGCGTGCTAATTTTGCGTTGCTAGCTTGCTACCTTTGCGTTGCTAGCTTGGTAGGTTTACGTTGCTAGCTTGCTACTTTTTCGTTGCTAGCTTGGTAGCTTTGCTTTCCTAGCTGGTTAACTTTGCGTTTCTAGCTTGCTTGCTTAGCGTTGCTAGCTTGCTTGTTTTTGCGTTGCAAGCTTGCTAGCTTTCCGTTGTTTGCTTGATTGCTTTGCGTTTCTTGCTTGTTTCTATGCGTTGCTAGCATTCTACCTTTGCGTTGCTAGCTTGCTAGTTTTGCGTTCTATCTTGCTTGCTTTGCGTTCCTAGCTTGCTATCTTTGCGTTGCTAGCTTGCTAGCTTCCAGTTGCTAACTTGCTAGATATGCTTTGCTAGCTTGCCAGCTTAGATTTGCAATCTAGCCAGCAATGCGTTGCTATCTTTGCAAGTTTTGCTTTGTAGCTTGCAAGGATGCGTTGCTAGTTTGCCAGCTTTGCGTTGCTAGCTTGCTAGCTTTCAGTGGCTAGCTTGCTAGCTTTGCGTTGCTTCCTTGCTAACTTTCCGTTCCTCGCTTGCTAGCTTTGAGTTACTAGCTTGCTAGGTTTGCGTTGCTAGCTTGCTAGTTTTGCGTTGCTTGCTTGCTTGCTTCGCGTTTCTTGCTTGCTAGCTATGCGTTGCTAGCATCCTAGTTTTGCTTTGCTAGCTTGCTTGCTTTCCCTTGCTTGCTTGCAGGTTTGCTTGATATGCGTTGCTAACTTGCTAACTTTGCGTTGCCAGCTTGCTATGTTTGCGTTGATACCTTGCTAGCTTGGGGTTGCTAGCTTGCTCTCTATTCGTTGCTAGCTACCTAGCTTTGAATTGCTAGTTTGATAGATTGCTATATATGCGTTGCTAGCTTGATAGTTATACTTTGATATCTTGCTAGCTTTGCGTTGCTAACTTGCTAGCTTGGCGTTTCTAGCTTGGTAGGTTTGCGTTACTAGCTTGCTAGATATAATTTTCTTGCTTGCTAGCTTTGCGTTGTTAGCGGGGTAGATTTGCGTTGCTAGCTTGTTAGCTTTGCATTACTAGCTTGCTTGCATTTCGTTGCTAGCTTGCTAGGTTTGCGTTGCAATCTTGCCAGTTTTGCGTTGCTATCTATCCAGTTTGCGTTGTTATTTTGCCAGTATGCTTTGCTTGCTTGACAGCTTTGCTTTGCTAGCTTGCTAGATTTGATTTGCTAGCTTGGTAGCTTTGCGTTGCTAGCTGGTTAAATTTGCGTTTCTAGCTTGTTTGCTTTGCGTTGCTAGCTTGCTTGTTTTTGCGTTCCTAGCTTGGTAGTTTTGCTTTGCTAGCTTGCTAGCTTTGCGTTGCTAGCTTGGTAGCTTTGCGTTGCTAGCTGGTTAACTTTGCCTTTCTAGCTTGCTTGCTTAGCGTTGCCAGCTTGCTTGTCTTTGCGTTGCAAGCTTGGTTGTTTTGCTTTGCTAGCTTGCTAGCTTTGCGTTGCTAGCTTGCTAGCTTTCCGTTGTTTGCTTGATTGCTTTGCGTTTCTTGCTTGCTTTCTATGCGTTGCTAGCATTCTACCTTTGCGCTGCTAGCTTGCTAGTTTTGCGTTCTATCTTGCTTGCTTTGCGTTCCTAGCTTGCTATCTTTGCGTTGCTAGCTTGCTACCTTCCCGTTGCTATCTTGCAAGATATGCTTTGCTAGCTTGCCAGCTTAGATTTGCAATCTATCCAGCAATGCGTTGCTATCTTGCAAGTATTGCTTTGTAGCTTGCAAGGATGCGTTGCTAGTTTGCCAGCTTTGCGTTGCTAGCTTGCTAGATTTCAGTGGCTAGCTTACTAGCTTTGCGGTGCTTCCTTGCTAACTTTCCGTTCCTCGCTTGCTAGCTTTGAGTTACTAGCTTGCTAGGTTTGCGTTTCTAGCTTGCTAGCTTTGCGTTGCTTGCTTGCTTGCTTGCTTCGCGTTTCTTGCTTGCTAGCTATGCGTTGCTAGCATCCTAGCTTTGCTTTGCTATCTTGCTTGATTTCCTTTGCTTGCTTGCAGGTTTGCTCGATATGCGTTCTAACTTGCTAACTTTGCGTTGCCAGCTTGCTAGGTTTGCATTGATACCTTGCTAGCTTGGGGTTGCTAGCTTGTTCTCTATTCGTTGCTAGCTAGCTAGCTTTGAGTTGCTACTTTGATAGATTGCTAGATATGCGTAGCTAGCCTGATAGTTATACTTTGATATCTTGCTAGCTTTGCGTTGCTAACCTGCTAGCTTGGCGTTGCTAGCTTGGTAGGTTTGCGTTACTAGCTTGCTAGATATACTTTGCTTGCTTGCTAGCTTTGCGTTGTTAGCGGGGTAGATTTGCGTTGCTAGCTTGTTAGTTTTGCGTTACAACTTGCTTGCATTTCTTTGCTAGCTTGCTAGGTTTGCGTTGCTAACTTGCCAGCTTTGCGTTGCTATCTATCCAGTTTGCGTTGTTATCTTGCCAGTTTGCTTTGCTAGCTTGCCAGCATTGCGTTGCTAGCTTTCTAAATTTGAGTTGCTAGCTTGCTAGCTTTGCGTTCTATCTTGCTTTCTTTGCGTTTCTAGCTTGCTATCTTTGCGTTGCTAGCTTGCTACTTTGCGTTTCTAGCTACCTAGCTTACCGTAGCTAAGTTGCAATATATGCGTTGACAGCTTGCCAGCTTTGTGTTGCTAGCTTGCTTGCATTGCGTTGCTAGCTTGCTAGATTTGCGTTTCTAGCTTGCTAGCTTTGCGTGCTAGATTGCTAAATGGCTAGAATTGCGTTGTTCTCTTGCTACCTTTACGTTGCTATGTTACTAGGTTTGTGTTTCTAGCTTGCTACCATTGCGTTACTAGCTTGAAAACTATGCGTTGCTAACTTCTTAGCTTTGCGTTTATAGCTTGCTTGCTTTCAGTTGCTAGCTTGCTAGCTAGCAAGCTTTGCGTTGCTATCTTGCTAGCTTTGCGTTCTATCTTGCTTGCTTTGCGTTGCTAGCTTGCTATATTTTCGCTGCTATATTGCGAGGTATGCGTTGCTAGCTTGCCAGCATTACGTTGCTAGCTTGGCAGCTTTGCTTTGCTAGTATGATAACTTTGCGTTGCTAGCTTCCTAGATTTGCTTTGCCATCTTACTAGCTTTGCGTTGCGAGATTGCTGGCTTTGCGTTACTGGCTTGGTAGCTATGCGTTGCTAACTTCCTAGCTTTGCGTTTATTTCTTGCTTGCATTGCGTTGGTAGATTGCTAGCTAGAAAGTTTTGCGTTGATAGCTTGCTAGCTTTGCCTTCTAGCTTGCTTGTTAGCGTTACTAGCTTGCTATTTTTGCGTTGCTAGCTTGCGAGGTGTGCTTTGCTAGTTGCCAGTTTCTTTTGCTAACTTGCCAGCTTTGCGTTGCTTGCTTTCTAGCTTTCCGTTGCTAGCTTGCTTGCTTGGGGTTGCTGGCTTGCTAGTTTTGCGTTGCTAGCTTGGTAGCTTTGCGTTGCTTGCTTGGTAGATTTGCGTTGCTAGTTTGCTAGCTTTACGTTTTAGCTTACTAGCTTGACGTTGCTAGCATGCTATCTTTGCGTTGCTATATTGCCAGATTTGCGTTGCTATCTTGCCACTTTTTCGTTGCTAGCTTGTCAGCTATGCGTTGCTACCTTGCGGAATTTGCGTTGCTAGCTCCCTAGTTTGCGTTGCTAGCTTGCAAGTTTGCGTTGCTAGCTTGCTAGATTTGCGTTGCTAGCTTGCTAGATTTGCGTGCTTAGCTTGCTAGCTTTTCGTTGCTAACTTCCTAGCTTTGATTTGCTAGCTTTCTAGCTTTCCGTTGTTAGCTTGCTAGCTTGTTAGAATTTCGTAGCTAGCTTGTTAGCTATGCATTGCTACCTTGCTATCTTTGCTTTGATAGCGTGCTAGATTTGCGTTGGTAGCTTGCTAGCTTTGCTTAGCTAGCATGCTAGCTTTGCGTTGCTAGCTTGCTAGCTTATCTTTCCTAGCTTGCTAGACATGCGTTTCTAGCTTGCCAGCATTGCGTTGCTATCTTGCCAGCATTGCGATGCTATCTTGCCAACTTTTTGATGCTAGATTGCTAGATTGCTTGCTTTGCGTTTCAAGCTTGCTAGCTTTGTGTTGCTAGCTTGCAAGTTTTACGTTGCTAGCTTGCTATGTTTGCGTTTCTAGCTTTCTAGATCGCTAGATTTGCGTTGCTAGCTTGCTAGCTTTGCGTTGCTAGCT
>NW_019740108.1:0-1453 GCF_002891405.2 Cryptotermes secundus | reverse complement strand
GTCATCTAACGGAATGTTGCCTTCGTGTGGAATTCTTGGAAACTTTCGGAATTGCAGAGTCGGACGTCGCACTTCACGCACTTTGTCCGGACGGTTCTTCGTTTCCTACGCGAAGAGCACACATGACACCTCAATTGCGAAGTAGAGGAAGTCGGCCAGTGATGTGGTTTGGCCTCCTCTAATCGCTATATCTCCAGTGAAACGGCAGGGGTTCGACCCCTGGGCCCTTGATGGCGAGGTGGACTCCTTCCAGCATGTTCCGTACAAGAGCGAGACGAAATTCTCTGTGTGACAACAGGATGTAACTGTTCGGATCCAGGAGATGGAAAAATACTTTATTTGTCCATTTCCAGGTTCGACGACAGATGCTATAACTGTTTGCCACAGTTTGCCCACAGCTCCACCTGAATAATTATTCACACTCCTCTTGCCATGCTGGTGTGGTGGTCCCCAGGTTTCCGACCAAGATGATGGTTCTTCGTCGAAATCAATTTCTGATTCACTTTCCTCAACGCCACTCTCAGAATTGTCTTTACAACAATCTGATTCGGAGTCATTTATGAACTGAAATATGTCCGAGTCTTCCAAACGAGACGACGCAATGACTGGTTCACAACTTCACAGAATGATAACCTTGACTGTTCTGAAACGGTGGGCTGTTTTGTAAGGACGCTATCCTTGAAAGTTCTTATAAACTAACACCAGCAGTCTCAGAACAGAGAACTTGTTGTGCAGCTATAAGCGATAATAAACAATCAGGGTTCTTATGAACGAATAGACACTCGCCCACATCTCTGCATACCGAAAGAACGTACGTGAATAAACATTGAGACATGCAAGACTAAACATCGGCTAGGTTAGCATCTGCTGTGTTACCACATAAGCCGCATTCGTACTTGCAAGAACTGCATGAATTCTTGTAGACAGACGACAAATTGGGGAATTTTTTAGTTGGAATCAATCTAAAAAATTTTACACATTTTATAAAGTCTGTAAATTACAATATCTGATTCTATATTCTTTCTAGAAAAAAGCAGCTTTTATTTGGTTCGTTTGTCACAAAAATTGTAGAAATCACAGCAATTTTAGTAAATGATTACAGTTTTTATTGCTTTATAATTGCGGGCATTTAAATTAAATCAGTCCCTCAGCCATTACCGGAATTGAAAGGGCCGTCTCTTAAAGGATTGAAATCCAAGTCGAACTCGCAGTACGATACAGTGAATATATGTAATATAAATGATGTTGATACAAATGTACAGAGATCAAGAATATTGCGTGAATAGAAGTTTATGAAGTCCCTATGACGGTGCACAGGGACTCAGTGCAGTGTATGAACTGAAATCTATGAAGTCCGCTCCGCGTCCAAAAACATGGTCTTTTAAGTAATTTTAACCAGAAATTCTTCGATAATTTCATGTTAATTTGTGAAATTTTAAACAAATTTGAGTGA
>NW_019740107.1:0-1031 GCF_002891405.2 Cryptotermes secundus | reverse complement strand
TTGGGCATGGGCTGACTCCTCTGTAATGTCCTGACGCTCATTTTCGTCGNTTAAACTGCTAGTAGTGTCTTCTTCCGCTTGGGCATGGGCTGACTCCTCCGTAATGTCCTGATGCTCATTTTCCTCGGTTTATTGGAAAACTCGACTGTTTCCTTTGCGACATCCAGTCTGATAATTTGTCCCAGGGCCTCATAAAATGTCTCCTTGCGCCTCAGAAGCAACTCACGTGTCAGACCTCGGTCTCTTAATGCATTGTTGTGTTCAAGTGGCGCCCGATGTCTCTTCTCGAAAGTCCACCCTTTAGGGGTTCTGCATACGACATTGTCCTTGCCTGGTCTCTGATGACCATGTGTACCTTGCGCAGTACAGGAACGACACGGCGGATCAAACAACTTCTGTCCGAACTCGCTCTGGGTCCTTTTCTCCGGTTATCAGCGGCGCCCTACAGCTAGATGTGTCCCCATATCGGTCCTTCTGTGCCCCGATCATCTCCACTTCGGCCTCTTCCTTAGCGTGTTCCTGCTGCTCCGCTACGGACTTCATTTCTTCTGGGGTTGGGTCCTTATCCTTAGTGTCCATTTCTTTCAAATTAGTCTAACTTTTGGCTTCCATTGGTTCTGACCGGCCTCTGTATTGGCCTCCGTTTTTTTATAGACTGGCATTTCCNCTGGCCTTCATTTCTTTTAGTCCGGTTTCCACCGCGGCCTCCATTTCTTTGATGCTGGCCCTCGTGTTATCTGGTTTGGCCTTAGCCTTTTCTAAAGACAGCTTCGCCGCTTCTCAGGACATTGTCTCTTCTCGCCAGGCATCCATCTTGGCTTTCGTCTTGACCTCGAACTTTACAATGTTCACTACTAGACGTTCGAGTTCTGCCATAATTATCCATCTCCTGGGTTCAAATCTAACGGTGCACGATTCATAAAGCCCAACTTCTGACACTAGTTGTCACTTCTATGAGTGACTATAGACGGGGTTTTTATTGGTAATTGTATTTATTGAACCCTTACAGAAGGTAACTACAAGTAACTATA
>NW_019740106.1:354-472 GCF_002891405.2 Cryptotermes secundus | reverse complement strand
ATGCTACAAGTCGGAAGGTCGCGGTTTCAAGTCCCGATGAGGTCAATGGAGTTTTTCAATTGACCTAATCCTTCCAGCGGCACTATGGCACTGGGGTCAACTCAGCCTCTAACAGAAA
>NW_019740106.1:0-278 GCF_002891405.2 Cryptotermes secundus | reverse complement strand
GCGTAAGGCTGACAACCTTGCCGCCATCTACGTGTATAAGCCGATTGTCTACAAAATATGGGAAACTCAGCATCTCACAACCCTATGGACCTCCACGGCCTGTTACAGGGATACCTTTACTTTTTAACTTTTTACTATCACATTACTATGCATTGATGACTCGCCCACAGAGTTGTTCTGTACAAACAATATCAGTTGATTTAACTGCGTTTCAATAATTCCCACATAGGTTTCAGTGAGATGGGACACAATCATGAATGCTTAGTAGTTGGAGAAGT
>NW_019740105.1:0-1046 GCF_002891405.2 Cryptotermes secundus | reverse complement strand
CTGTTACTAAATGTAATTTGGATACAAGGAGATAATACATCAGCTTTTCATAGACACACAGATAGCCCACGATTCATCTGGTTCTATAAATTTGCGCACCTTTCCAACAGAAATTTGAGCACCCGGGAAAACAGTCATGCCGACACCAAAAGGTTTAATGAAATAGACTGGAGGTTGAGTAAAGGTGGAAACATTCCGATAAGATTTCCTACATAAATGGTCTAAGCACTGGAGTTGTTTTATCTCCATTTATTTTCTAATTTGATTCTTTATAGTCCGTTACGTGTTTGCAGGAATACAAGGTGTGACTGAAATTAAATGGGATGCATTTGTTGCTTTTTTAACCTGAGAATATAAATACATATGCATATAAGTTCACTGCCATAAATAACAACAGAAGAATCCTATTTGACGCTAGGAAGGAAGTAGGGAAGTAGGAAAATATAGTAACGGTTTGAGATATGTGGATAGAGCCGTATATAGGGATTTTGTACGCGGGATATTGACGTTTTAAAACCGAAGCAAAGCAAAGTGGATATGAAGGCCGCGCTATAGTTCAAGCCGTTTGTCGCTGGCGTTCCACCGCGGTGGCCCAGGTTCTATCACGCGTCTGTTAAAGTGGTATTTGTGGTGTGCAAAGTGGGGCTGTNGGTTTTCTCCGAAAACTTCGGTTTCCCCTGCCAATCTTCATTCCACCAATTGCTCCACAATCACCCTCACCTATCATCTGTGACTGGTACAATAGGCCAGATGTGGCCGCAGTACAAAAGACTTAGTCCCACCCCACTAGAATTGAAAGAATCGTCATAAATCTATCCACGTGTGACGTGTGAAATATTTCGTATGTGTTAAGGAGGAATAAAACTTTGGAAAATAAATCTGAGAACAATTTGTTTAACCATTCCTTTTCCTTCCTTTGGTCTCTATCTTATGTACTCTCCTTGATTCATGGAGTCCTATATAACTTTTCATTTGTCTTTTCTCTTTCACTTTGTACTTTAGCTATCATTAATATTGTCAGGTACAGAGATGACTATATAATGAGA
>NW_019740104.1:0-4661 GCF_002891405.2 Cryptotermes secundus | reverse complement strand
TTGGTAGCTTTGCGTTGCTAGCTTGGTAGCTTTGCGATGCTAGCTCGTTAGGTTTGCGTTGCAAGTTTGCTTGATTTTCGCTGCTGGCTTGCTAGTTTTGCGTTGCTAGCTTGGAAGCTTTGCGTTGCTAGCTTGGTAGCTTTGCGTTGCTAGCTTGCCAGCTTTGGGTTGCCGGCTTGCCAGCTTTGCGATGCTAGTTTGCCAGTTTGCTTTGCTAGCTTGCCAGCTTTGCTTTGCTACCTTTCTAGCCTTCCGTTTCTAGCTTGCTAGCTATGCTTTGCTACCTTGCTAGCTTTGCGTTGCTAACTTGCTAGCCTTGCGTTGCTATCTTGCAAGGGTGCGTTGCCACCTTGATATATTTGCGTTGCTAGCTTGCTAGCTTGCTATATATGCGTTGCTAGCTTGCTAGTTTTGAGTTGCTATCTTCCTAATTTTGAGTTGTTATCTTGGTAGCTTTGCGTTGTTAGGTTGCTAGCTTTGCGTTCCTGATTGCTAGCTTTTCGTTGCTAGCTTGCTATTTTTGCCTTGCTAGCTTTCTAGCTTTGCGTTGCTAGCTTGCCAGCCGTGCATTGCTAGCTTGCTAGCTTTGCGTTGCTAGCTTGCTAGCTTTACGTTGCTAGCTTGCTAGCTTTCCTTTGGTAGCTTGCTAGATGTGCGTTGCTAGCTTGCTAGATTTGCTTTGCTTGCTTGCTAGCTTTGCTTTGCTAACTGGCTAGCTTTGCGTTGCTTGCTTGCTTGCTTTGCGTTTCTTGCTTGCTAGCTATTCGTTGTTAGCTTTCTAGATTTGCGTGGCTATTTCGCTAGCTTTGCGTTGCTAGCTTGCTAGCTTTGCGTTGCTAACTTGGTAGCCTTGCGTTGCCAGCTTGCTAGTTTGCGTTGCCAGCTTGCTAGTTTGCGTTGCCAGCTTGATAGCTTTGGTTGCTATCTTGTTAGTTTTGCGTTGCTAGCTTGCCAGCTTTGCGTTGCTAGCTTGCTATCCTAGCGTTCCTAGCTTGCTAGCTTTGCGTTGCTAGCTTGATAATTTTGAGTTGTTATCTTGGTAGCTTTGCGTCCTAGCTTGCTAGCTTAGCGTTGCTAGCTTGCTATTTTTGCCTTGCTAGGTTGCTAAAATTTCTTTGCTTGCATGCTAGCTTTGCGTAGCTAGGTTGCCAGCTTTGCGTTGCTATCTAAGCAGCTCTGCGTTTCTAGCTTTCCAGCAGTGCGTTGCTAGCTTTCCAGCTTTGCGTTGCTAGCTGGACATATTTGCGTTGTTGTTTGGTAGCTTTGCGTTGGTAGCTTGCTAGCTTTGCGTTGCTAGCTTGCTAGAATTGCGTTGCTAGCTTGCTAGCTTTGTGTTGCTACCTTGCTAGCTTGGCGTTGATAGCTAGCTAGCTTAGAGTTGTTATCTTGCTAGATTGCTAGATTTGTGTTGCTCACTTGCTAGATTTGCTTTGCTATCTTGCTAACTTTGTGTTGCTAGATTGCTATATTGGCGTTGCTAGCATGCTAGCTTTGCGTTGCTAGCTGGGTTATTTGCGTTGCTAGCTTGTTAGATTTGCGTTGCTAGCTTGCTTGCTTTTTGTTGCTTGCTTGCTAGATTTGTGTTGCTAGCTTGGTAGATTTGTGTTGCTAGCTGGGTAGATTTGCTTTGCTAACTTGCTATCTTGCACAATATGCGTTGCTAGCTTGCCAGCTTAGCGTTGATAACTTGCCAAATTTGTGTTGCTAGCTTGCTAACTTTGCGTTCATAGCTTGCTAGATTTGAGCGGGCATCTTGCTATCTTTGCGTTGCTAACTTGCCAGCATTCCGTTGCTAGCTTGCTAGCTTTGCGTTGCTTGCTTGCTAGCTTTGTTTTGCTAGCTTGCTAGCTTTGCGTTGCTTGCTTGCTTGCTTTGCGTTTCTTGCTTGCTAGCTATTCGTTGTTAGCTTGCTAGATTTGCGTGGCTATCTTGCTAGCATTGCGTTGCTAGCTTGCTAGCATTGCGTTGCTTGCTTGGTAGGCATTCGTTGCTAGCTTGCTAGGTTTGCGTTGCCAGCTAGATAGCTTTGGTTGCTATCTTGGTAGCTTTGCGTTCTAGGTTGCTTGCTTATCGTTCCTAGCTTGCTATTTTTGCCTTGCTTGCTATCTAGATTTGCTTTGCTTGCATGCTAGCTTTGCGTTGCTAGGTTGCCAATTTGCGTTGCTATCTAAGCAGCTCTGAGTTTCTAGCTTGTCAGCCGTGCGTTGCTGGATTTCCAGCTTTGCGTTGGTAGCTGGACATCTTTGCGTTATTTGTTTGGTAGCTTTGCCTTGGTAGCATGCTAGGTTTGCGTTGCTAGCTTGCTAGCTTTGCTTCGCTAGCTTTGCTTTGCTAGCTTGCTAGGATTGCGTTGCTAGCTTGCTAGCTTTGTGTTTCTACCTTGCTAGCTTGGCGTTGATAGCTTGCAAACTTTGTGTTGCTACTTTGCTAGATTGCTAGATTTGCGTTCCTAGCTTGCTAGATGTGCGTTTCTAGCTTGTTGCATTGCGTTGCTAGCTTGCCAGCTTTGGGTTGTTATCTTGCCAGCTTTGCGTTCCTAGCTTGCCGGTTTGCGTTGCTAGCTTGCCATCTTTGCGTTGCTACCTTGCTAGATTTCCGTTGCTAGCTTGCTACCTTTGGTTAGCTAGCTTGCTAGCTTGCTAGCTTTTTAGATATGCGTTGCTAGCTTGCTAGCTTTGCGATTCTAACTTCCCAGCTTTGCGTTGCTAGCATGCCAGCTTTGCGTTACAAGCTTGCCTGCTTTGCGTTTCTAGATTACCATCTTTGCGTTGTTAGCTTTCCAGCTATGCGTTGCTAGCTTGCCAACTTTACGTTGCTAGCTTGCCAGCTTTGCGTTGCTAGCTTGCTAGCTTTCCGTTGCTATCTTGCTAGCAATGCGTTGCCAGTTTCCTAGCTTTGCGTCGCTAGATTGCTAGATTTTGCTTTCCTAGATTGCTAGCTTTGCGTTGCTAGCTTGCTAGCTTTGCTTTTCTAGTTTACCAGTTTTGCGTTACTAGCTTGCAACGTGTGCAATTCTAGCTTGTCAGATTTAATTGCTAACTTGTTAGATTTGCGTGGCTAGCTTGCTTGCTTTACATGGCTTACTTGCTAGCTTTCCGTTGCTGGCTTGCTACCTTTGCGTTGCTAGCTTGCTGGCTTGGCTTTGCCAGCTTCATAGCTTTACGTTGCTAGCTTGCTAGCTTTGCGTTGCTAGCTTGCTAGGTTTGCGTTGTTAGCTTGCTAGATTTGCTTTCCTAGAATGCTAGCTTTGCGTTTCGAGCTTGCCAGCTTTGCGTTGCTATCTTGACAGCTGTGCGTTTCTAGCTTGCCACCCGTGCGTTGCTTGCTTTCCAGCGATGCGTTGCTTGCTAGATTTGCGTAGCTAGCTTGGAAGCTTTGCTTTGCTAACTTGCTAGCTTTGCGTTGCTAGCTTGCTCTCTTTGTATTGATAGCTTGCTAGCTTTGATGTAGCTTGCTAGCTAGTTAGATATGTGTTGCTAGCTTGCTAGGTTTGCGTTGCTAGCTTGCCAGCTTTGCGTTGCTAGCTTGCATGCTTTGCGTTTCTAGATTGCCAGCTTTGCGTTGTTAGCTTTCCAGCAATGCGTTCCTAGCTTGCCAGCTTTGCTTTGCTAACTTGCCAGCTTTGTGGTGCTATCTTGATAGCTTTCCGTTGCTAGCTTGCTAGATATGCGTTGCTAGCTTGCTAGCTTTGCGTTGCTACCTTTCTAGAATTGCATTGCTAGCTTCCTAGCTTTCCGTTTTCTAGCTTGCTAGATATGAGTTTCTAGCTTGCCAGCTTTGGTTTGCTAGCTTGCCAGCTTTGAGTTGCTAGCTTGGCAGTTTGCCTTGCTATCTTGCCAGGTTTGCGTTGCAAACTTTCTAGCTTTCCTTTGCTAGCTTGGTAGCTTGCGTTGGTAGCTTGCTAGCTTTGCGTTTCTTGCTTGCTTCCTTCCCGTTTCTTGCTTGCTACCTTTGCGTTGTTAGCTTGCTAGCTTTGCGTTGCTAGATAGGTAGCTTTGCGTTGATAGCTTGCTAGCTTGCTAGACATGCTTTGCTAGCTTGCCAGGTTTGCGTTGCTAGCTTGCTAGTTTTGCGTTGATAGCTTGCTCTCTTTGCGTTTCTAGCTTGCTAGCTTTGAGTTTGCAGCTTGCTAGCTTTGCTTTGCTAACTTGCTAGCTTGCTAGCTTTGCGTTGCTAGCTTGCGAGCTTTGCGGGGCTAGCTTGCAACTTTCCGTTGCTAGCTTGCTAGCTTGTTAGGCATGCGTTGGTAGGTAGCTAGCTTTCCTTTGCAAGCTTGCCAGCTTTGCGTTGCTAGCTTGCCTGCTTTGCATTTGCAGAATGCCAGCTTTGCTTTGTTAGCTTTGAACCGTTCAACGGTTCTTCTCTGTGAAGTTCTTTGGAGTTCCCCCCCCAAACGCCGGGATGCGAGCCGTTTTTCCCTCTTTCCACTCATAGTCTTAGCTGACGTCAGGTCAGCTGACCTTGTCCCCTCCCTTCCTGGACCGACGCGAGGTTTCTTGTGTGGTGATGAGGAATGCCTCGACCTCTTTTCCCCGATACCTTCAGACAGGTAACATCGCCAGTTCTAAATTTGCTGTTTAGGTTGATTGTGTTGTGAAATTGTGTTTCGGCCCCTTCGCATTCTGAAGGGGGAAGAGTGCCCTCGCAACCTGATGAAGGTT
>NW_019740103.1:0-488 GCF_002891405.2 Cryptotermes secundus | reverse complement strand
GATGGTAGTCGAGGCTAGATGGGTCCAGGCGAGGCGAGGCGAGGCTAGGCTAGGCTAGGCTAGGCTATGTTATGTTATGTTAGGTTAGGTTAGGTTAGGTTAGGTGNTTGCGCAGTGGACTTGTCCGCATCAATCAGTAACTGACGGGTACCATTCCCTGCTGTTAAATTTGGTTAGGTGTGGTGAGGTGGTGCGATGTGACGTGACGTGACGTGTCTTGGCGTGACTAGGCGTGACTTGACGTGACTAGACTTGAGATGGCTTGACTTGACGTGACATGACTTGGCGTGACTTGATGCGACTTTGCGTGACTTGACGTGACTAGACGTGACATGACGTGACTTGGCGTGCCTGACGTGATATGACGTGACTTGGCGTGATTCGCTGTGACTAGACGTGACTTGACCAGAGTCGAGGCTAGACGGGTCGACGCGAGGCTAGGCTAGGTTAGGTTAGGTTAGGTTAAGTTAGGTTATGTTAGGTTAGGT
>NW_019740102.1:0-964 GCF_002891405.2 Cryptotermes secundus | reverse complement strand
CGTGATTACGAGTGGCCTTGGTCTGTTGCAGGATGTCTGCAAGAGAACGGCGAGGTGGAATGTGTACAGGCGACCGATTCCATTCTCGAGTCGTCAAATTCAGTAACTTGGAATTCCAAGAGAGATCTGCGTGCTCGATATCATCATTGTGTGCACATTGAGCCACCAGATTACAGCAAAGTGCCCCCCAAAGTGGACTGCTGGAGAACAAGGCCCAAAATTAGTAGCGATCGCAAGAAGGTGAGTTGTGTTATGACATGTAGCATCGTTCAGATGAGGAGGAACACGCCTGGTATCGGTTAGAACATCAGATTCCATTTGCTTCGTGTTGGATTTATGATTTTCAAGCTTAATGCTTGCAAATCTCAATCTAAATGTAAAAGAATGTTGTATCCTATTGGATACAGCACTTCTAAAATCCGACGTGGAAACCCTATTTTTCGGTGTCAATTTCCCGTTTTAATTACTTCCATATTTATATTCTCTTTATATTTTGTTGCAACCAGTCAATGTCATTATCACATTTGTGTGAGATACACTACCCATAAAATTGTGGTTAATTTCAATGTGTGTGTGTGATTTTGGGACTTCAAAAACGCAAATCAAATTGTCAATTAATATCAATAAGTGTACACATAGTCATTTACACGTACATAGGAGAAAACATGACTTTCCCACGGAAAAGAAATCCCATCCTCATGTTCGAAGACTGAACAAAGCAACATGAAAATTCAGGCGGCATGTAGAAGTACGACACACTTGAACGTCGGAACTTATCTTCAGAAATGAAAAATATTTATGTTCAAGGGCAAAATAATTAGATTTTGTGCCTCTATATTAGTGTCGCTTTTTGTGCAGGTGACCATGTCTTGCACGTTAACATTCTTTTATGAATTGATTTCTTCAATTATCGAAACATGTCGAGAAGTAACAGGTGAAACCGAGTGCACGACAAGACGGCAAC
>NW_019740101.1:0-408 GCF_002891405.2 Cryptotermes secundus | reverse complement strand
ACAGTGAAAGGAAGGTAGGTGATTAGTTGTTTCCAGAACTCCTGTTAAAATATTAGTAAAAAAAGTTTCTCTCATGCATAAGTTTCACAGCAATGCAAGAATACATAGATACTAGCATTAGCTTGGTTGTGTCCAGCCTCTTGTAACTTGTCTCTGGATACAAGGAGGATTGATTAAATGTTAAAAATCTCGATATTTGCTAACAAATTAATTTTTCCAAAACATTAATTGTTTGGTTTATGCAAATATTTTTTATTATAATATCTTGGCATGTGTTTGAGGATTCAGTGGCCTAACAAATTAAACTCTTGCAGGGGATGATGCAGTGACTTTACCCCGTCAGGTGGTTATGACGTCATGCAATGCTCTGTATCTTTAACTACCCTGTTGTAGATATAATGCCATTCA
>NW_019740100.1:0-387 GCF_002891405.2 Cryptotermes secundus | reverse complement strand
TGGCTGATGATACGGGATATGATACTGTGTACGTTGGTAGAAGTTGAATGACATTTCAGAGGAACACAATGCCTTCAGCTTCCATTTTCCATCCTGAAGATGGAGGAACTATATATGTCTGCAGTGTTGGTTAAAACAAATTACAGAGCATTACATTTCAGAAGACTTGTCCTCATAATATTGTGGAAAAGTCAGGATGTGATAGAATGTTTGTAGTAGAAGTCTACCCTTACGAAGGTGGCAGTACGTTCCTCCAAAATTTTGGCAGACTCCTACCCACCTACACAGCGTCACTTCCAACTTCCTCATGATCACTGCCATGAATATGTCAAATCTCTCACATAACACTGGTGCTTGTAGATGACTGTACTTCCATTCATGAACAAG
>NW_019740099.1:18432-20659 GCF_002891405.2 Cryptotermes secundus | reverse complement strand
CTAACATTCACTGCGCAACCGAGAATAAGTATCCCATATCTTTTCCGTTCAAAGAGTTCCCTAATAAAATTCATGCACCCTGACGAGTCGCAGTTCATAAGCACTTAGAACTAATAAATCTGGGGCAGATAACAATTGTGCAGGTTCAGAAACTTAACACATATTACATACCTTCTTCAAATCCACAAAAACCGTATAAAATATATTAATTCTTCGGAAAACACTTCAACATCCACAAAATTGAAGTACACACCAACCGTCAAAACAAAACACTACCGACCGGTAAGCACTGCCGGTTCTACCAGCCAACCACAATTGAGATCAGTCATCACAGATTACTTATACACAGCAATTGCTAACTATAGATACTTTTATCACAGATTATTAAATGCGTATTATAAAAAGAAACCTGTACTTTGCCATTTAAATCATTAGCATATTAACTATAATTTTAAAAATATAACACTTCATTCACCGTACACAAAACAGGCATACAAATCACAAGAACTCTATATACACTGAAGTGCCAAAAGTCATGGGATAAGTACAAAGTATCTTGTAGGACCCTCTTCAGCCAGGCGAAGTGCAGCAACTCGACGTGGCATCGATTCCACAAGTGGATGGAAGACCCCTGGAGAGATGTTGAGCCGTCCATACCGTCTGGATAGCCGCCCACAGCTCCCTGGTATTTGTAGGTGCAGGATTTTGGGTGCGAATGGACCTCTCCACCACATCCCATAAATGCTCGATTGGGTTCATGTAGGGCGAACGTTGTGGCCACACCATTCGTCGGAACTCTCCAGAACTCAGAACCAATCAGAATTCAACTACTGCAATTATTGAATCGCATTTGTATAACCCAATCTCAATACAATCTCAATAATCAAAAGAAATATCTGGTCATGAGCCCCAGCTGGGTCTCGACACCAAGACAGACAGACTGACTGACCGTCAGTTGCAACGTGACTCAGACTCAATCTCAATAAATGCACCCCCACCTCCCAGGAGGGAAGCAACACTATATGGGACAAAAGAAGACGATGAAGAACTTCAAGCTGCAGTAAAAATGGCCTGGCTCTTTGTAGGCAGGCTCAGAGAAAACACAAACATAGACACAATCAAGAATTATATCAGAAAGAACGGGATAACAGACGGAGTTGAATGCGAAAAAATACAAACTAGAGGAAGAAGCAAAGCCTTCTGACTGGGGCTCCACTTCAATCGACTATCCGAAGTAGAAGCGCCAGAATTCTGGCCCAAAGGAGTGCGAGTCGAACGCTTCCGATTTCGCTCACGACCATTCCAAGGCACCGACCTCAACGCTTAAGGACGGCAATAATCAAGAAACAACCAACAGCAAAAGAACATTGGATCTACTCCTGTGGAATGTGGAAGGATTAAAGTCAATAATGCAAAACGCCCCGGATACAATAACACAAAATCATGACATTATAGTATTAACCGAAACCTTTCTAACAGAATACACAGCCATACCAGGATATTACCCAACGCACAGTTATGCAGTCCAAAAACAAGAAGGAAGACCTAGCGGAGGAGTCTCATGTATTTATAACAACAAAATAGGGGAAAAAATAGCGGAGTATAAAGAAGACAACATGGTACACATAACAACAACATACCTAGAAATAATAGGTCTATATATTCCACCCCAAACCAACATAGAAGATGCAATAGAGAAGATAGCAAGTGCAGTCAGTAGACTAGACCACAAAAAACCAGCCATACTCGCAGGGGATATAAACTGTAGAATTGATAAACCCGACAAAAAAACCCAAGAGGTTACGAAGCTACTACAGGAAGAAGGATTCTGTCTAGCAAATAGAACAGATGTGATGACATACATAGCGCCGAATGGATGCAGCTGTATTGACCTCGTGTTCAAGAAAGGAAACGAGATAGAAATAGAACAACAAACAATAAAAACATCATCAACTTCACCACTAAGGAAACACCTACCGATAAGCACAAGATTCAAATATGGGGGCAAAGAACAGCAAATGAAAACAGAAACAAGCACCCTGAAAAAAACAAGAAGAATCCAAAAATACATATTGGGAAAGCAAGAGGACATCATGCAAATAATAGAACAAAACGAAATCGACGATGCCGCACGGAAGATGACTGAAATACTGCAGAAGGCTGCCCCAACAGCCAAAGAGAGGAAGGCCAAAATATGGTTCGATGAGAAAAGCACCAATAAAGGCAC
>NW_019740099.1:0-17956 GCF_002891405.2 Cryptotermes secundus | reverse complement strand
TGATGAAAGTACTGTACAAGGGAAAAGGAGACCCAGAAGACCCGAACAACTACCGAGGGGTAGCGTTAGAAAACACAATGTTCAAGATACTGACCAAAATCCTAACTGACCGTTTAACAACAACAGTAGACTCACTTATCTAGGAAAATCAATTTGGGTTTCGGCCACAAAGATCAACGATAAAAGTCATCACAGCACTACTAGAAGCAATTGAAGAAGCATTAAGACACCCACGAGGAAAATACCATGTAGTTTTCATAGATTATAGCAAGGTATTCGACCTACTCGACAGGAGTATAATCACAACAAAACTGAAGGAAATAGTAGGAGAAGAGAACACAACAACAAGACTAATAGGAGACATCCTCAAAAACAATAAAATCATAATAAAAGACACGGTGTCAGAATCGGAAGAAATAACCCAAACAAATGGCGTACTGCAAGGGGACCCCCTCAGCCCATTACTATTCAATATTACAACAGCAGACTTGGCCAAAACAATGGAAAAACACACAGGGGTACAATTAATTATGTACACCGATGATATGACAATTGGAGGAAAAAATATTGAGGAGCTACAGGAAGCCTCCACTACACTGGAGAACTGGGCAAGACAAAACAAACTTCAAATAAATAAAAACAAAACCCAACTAATGACTTTCAGAAAAGGAGGAAGAAAAGGAAAAAATGATGAAATAAAATTTAATGGAGAACACATAAAATCAGTAAAACAATATAAATACCTCGGCTTAACACTGCAGGCTACATCTACAACATTCACAGCACACATAACAGAAAAATGCACAGCAGCCATCAAAGCTATATACACCATCCGAAACCTGCAACTATTATCGCTAGAAACAGCAATGAAAATATTCCATGCAAAAATTTGTCCCATACTGCTATATGGCACAGTGGTAACCTGGGAAAAACTATCCAAACAAAACCTGCGGAAAATAGAACAAGTGAAGGCAAGATACCTTAAACTAGCGCTAGGGCTTCCTAAGAACACAAAATCCAGACTAACATACGAACTCTGCAAGGAAAATTTCCTATTAGAAGAACTCAGATATCAACTGCCAAGCACAAAAAAACTCAGAGGAAGTTATCAAAGAAAGAAAACAAAAAAGAGAGGAAATATGGGAAGAGTTCTACAGCACTGATGCAATGACTGACAGAACCTGGACAGGACCCAACAGAAAATTACGACACACACGGATTCCACAAGATATGCAAGAACTAACGTTTCCACGAAGCAAATGATGCGTGTGTGTGTAAACACTGTGATAAAAAGTGCAGTAGATACCACATTACCATATGCAAAAACTTAACCACATCAATAACCGAATACAGTCGCGAATAGAAATCAATTACTCTATGCACATTGTGCGCATTCCCTTATTATATAATACACCGTTTGTAATATATTCGACGTTGGTGGCATCAGGGCGTTTATATTTATAATAGTACGTAAAAAAAAAGGAAGTAAAGCTATCCTTGTACCAGGACGTGAAGGCCATTAAGGATGTGAGACGTTGAGGGTCCTACATTATTTAGACGATCTAGACCGATCTAGACCGTTCTGAGCGTCCTGAGGGTTCTGAGTATCTAGTTAGGTCTGTCTACGTAGAGATAACAAATGTTTTGTTTCCCTCATCACCTATGAAAGTTGCACATGCTGTTTCGGGAAAGTAGATGTTACAACTTCACCAATAAAACGACAGACGATGTGAGTGGATATTGAGAAGCACAATATTGTACAGAGTTCACTTGAGACCAATTAGGATCCCTGTTTCATGACTGATATGGATACATATTTAGCCATTTTGAGGTATTTTTAATGGTAGCAGATTGAGTTGGTGACGGGACTATTATTTTGTGCCGTTATTAAAACAGTTGTTGCAAGAAACATCTCAGTATATTAATGGAGTTTTAACAGGTAATTTTCAAGGTATGCCGAAGTTCTGGTTCATATGGAATAGTCACCATTGTCAAGCTGTTTTTGTTCTCTTATATCTGAGAATGGTTTGCCAACGAAATCGTGAACAGTTACTGAAATTAGGATATATTATTGTAATACAGTTAAGTGTTCCATGAATGGTTTGAAGAAGTGACAAGGTAACATGATATTGGTTGTGAAAATGTCCAAGGTAGCAAAAGAGCTGAAGTATAAGCACCCTCATTGTCGGATCTCCTCGTAAAGAACAAGCTGCTGGTCAACATGGTGGCGATGCTTGTTGATGAAAATATCATATGCCCACATAATCATCTAGTCAGTGTAAAAGCGTCTTCAAAATGTTATTTTTCATGCTGTCGCATCTTGAAGTTTGGAAGTTTAAGAATGGTACACGATCAGGTGTAGGAACATACACGATGCAGAACCACATTACAGCTTTCGAATTGATGTAGTGTGAATATGTTGTTGTGGGCAATCTATTGTTTTGAAGATAGGTTCTTAAGGAGGACGTTTCAGAGAGAGTGCTGAAAATCGGGCTGTTCATAATTCTGTGTGTATTTTACATTACACATCAGTTTTGCATTGTATATTAATGAAAGAAAAATTGTTTGTTGAGAATATTTTGTGGAAGTAGAAAAGTTCTGGGAAGAACCCTACTTTCTTTCAGTATAACTTTAGTATGTGATACTGCAAGTACAGAAAATTTTGTTATGTGTGCATAATGTAGTCAATAAAACAATACAGTTTGGGAGGCTTCAACGTTGGTATTACAGATTAGAGTGACTTATGGGTACACTGTTTACATGGCGTGATATATATATGAAATTTCTTATTGGTACAACTAGTGACAGGGATTTCTTGCATACACCATTTATGTGGTCTCAGGTGCGATGATATGCATATCAAATTCTCATGACGATCAATTGAAGCCGTCATAAGGGGAGTTATTACCTCAATTTCATAGGCTATAGTGCTCGTAATACCAACGAGAGACATTTATCATTTACACCATTGACATGGCCTCAGGTGGCATGTTATGTACACGTGTACATACCAAGTTTCATGAAGATTGGTATAGACATTCAAGCAATGTCTAAGATTAATGACAAATTGTATAAGAAATTTGAAAGGCTCCAATTATGGTATTACTGATTGAAGGGATTTATTATGTATTTGTTAGAGCCTTCATGTAGTATTATATTCTTAGCAACTTTCATGAAGATTGGCACAGGTGTTCAAGCAATATTTTAAGGTTTTGCCCCAGAAATTTGAGAGGTAGTAATGCTGGCAATACTGATGGAAAGGAATGATGAAGTGCATGACATACATAGCAAGATTCTTGAAGATCGGTACGGGCGTTGAAGGAATCATAAGGTTTCTCCTCAGCAGTTCAAAAAACTGTGATGTTGATATTACTGATTGATGCGATTTATAAGGTGTGCTGTTGAAATGGGCTCAGGTGGCATGATATGCATACCAAGTTTTATGGCGGTCTGTTCAGGCATTTAGGTATGATTACAGTTATTACTGCAACAATTTGAGTGGCTGTAAGGTGTTGAGATGGTTTCATTTGGTATGATATGCATACTTAGTTTCCTGAAGATTGATGCAGGTTATTCGAGCGTATTAAGGTTTGGCCTGAAAAATTTTAGAGATTCTAATTTTGGTATTACTGGTGGGAGGGATTTATGAACTATGCTGATGAGATTGGGGTTATGTGGAATGATATACATACCACTTCTATAAAGATTGGTTCAGGAATTCAAAAGTTCATGTCTAGAATAGATTACACCATGAGGATTCTCCTTTGCCCACTGGTGTTGGTTACAATTATTGATGATGCTGTGTTGAAACTTGTCTTATGTATAAAGAGCACTGATGAAAAAAAGAAAAGAATTGCTGGACCTCGCCCACACACTCATTCTTGACTTAAGGACTTTTCCAAGACTTGACCAAGATTCTTTCTTCTAGACACGTGTGTTTTTTGAAAAAATGGGGCCCCCCTTCGATAAAGGGTGGGGTCAGTCTTTCTGTGGAGGAGTTTTGGCATGAAGATATATGCACTGTCACCACGTCCAGATCCATATTGGCGCTGTGGACCCTGTGTCACTGCAGTATTCAAAGTTATATTTGGACAATACCTAGGGAGGGTTTCTGTCAATGCAGTCTTATGCAGCAGATTGAAATCAAAGTCATGTTATATGACTGAATTAGTATATACTCCATCAAAAGTATAAAAAGTAGGTAAAATATCATAATGTGACTTCCTGCTCGTCAGCACCATAACAATATTGCAAGCACTCTTAATTCTATCGTTAGAATTTAAGATCTGTTTATCATAATAAAGAAGCTTAGATTTTATATCTGCAGCCAAAGGTTTACAATATGCCTTATAGGAACTTTTAATTTTGGGATCATTGCTATTCCTACTAATTAAATACAAATGTCTCTTAATACTATATTTGATTTTTATACTAGTTGAGATCCACAGTTTGTTCTTTGTAATATGTAATTTAACAGATGATTTAGGAAAACTAGCATAAACATATCTTAAAAATAAGAGGGTTGGAACTTTAATAGTGGCAACACTGCTGTACAGATGCCATGCAATGGAACCAAATAATGTCTCTTATACCACACGTTAGTTATATACCTACCTTACCTCAGAGCAAATGGACTCTCCCTTCCCACATCACGCGCATGCGCAGTAACAAGAAGAACAGAGGCTCATGTTAGCTGGCAGTATAATGTAGTGTTGTCACAATGTTTTTGAAACAAGAACAACGGAGTTGAATAAAGATTGAATGTGCCAGAGGCTGTACAGCACGACAGTGTCATCAAGGTCTTCAAGAGGCTTGCGGGGAATCTGCATTGCATTACAGAACAGTGGCAAGGTGGGTAAAAGCATTCAACGAGGGATGCCAAAATGTGGCAGACATGTGTCAGCCAGGTTGTCCTAGTGTCAGTGAAGGAGTGTATGCTCTTTCCGTGATACTGGAGAGTGATCGACGCCATACAATTCGTGAGCTGGCCCGAGAGACAGGATTAGCGCATACAACTATGCTTCACATTCTGAAGGAACGCCTGGGCATGAGAAAAATTGCATCACGATGAGTTCTGCATGATTTGATGGAAATGCAGAAATGGCAAGCTGTGGCTGCTTTGTTCGATCCATGGGGCTGGGAAGTGCTGTACCATCCACCATACTCCCTGGACTTAAGCCCTTGTGACTTTGACTTGATTCCTGAGATGAAGGAACCACTTCCTTGCATTCACTTCAGAACTGTTCCAGAGATTCTTCAGGCAGTAGACCGCTCCATTCGAACTATCAACACAACAGACGCTGCTAAAGGTATCCTATGACTCCACATCGCTGGCAAAGGGTTGTACACAATGCTGGTGACTACATTGAAGGACAGTAAAACTTTGAAACATGCATCTATTTTGTATCAGTAGTAAATAAATAGTTGTCACTATTAAAGTTCCAACCCTCATATATTTAAAAAGGAATTAAACATAACATTCACATCATTCTCTTCAAAACCTTCTTTCCACATCTCATAACTAAGTTTGTAATTGGAATCAGCTAATGAACATTTAACAGTTATCCTTGTTTTCCAATAACCTTTGTGAAGGAAAGGTAGCATAATGTCATGGATGAAAATGAGTTGAGCATTTTGATCAGATATACCATTTGGTATAGGAGTAACTTTAGAAGTTCCTAATCTTGAATAATGTATAAATGTATTATCTGTAGCAGATTTGGATGTATTCTGTATTCTAGTAAGAAAGCCTACAATGCTAAAAAGATTATATGAATTTAACAAGAAATTAAACTGACATTTCATACAATTATCAGTAAGGTAATCCATATTAAAGTCTCCACATATGATAAAATGCTATTTTTAAGTTATATAATGATCTTAATTATCTCGTCCATTTCATGCATAAAATAAGTAAAATTACCAGAAGGGGCTCTATAAACTGCAAATATATAAATATATGATGATTCGGACAGAATTTTGATTGAGCACAGTTCGATGTCAAAATCAGTGCAATCTGTTTCAGTATTTAATGTATCATAATTTAAGTGATTAAGTAAATATATATAAGATTTGAGGCTTTCACGGCAGTGACTATGAAGAAAGCAGTCTTCTGGGATTTGGCACTGTGTATATGTGGTGTTAACCGACGTTTCGGAGGAACGTATCGCCTCCATCTTCAGGGTAGAAGAAAAAATATAAGAATTCTGCAAGCGGAGAGACCGTGAGAACCGGTAAAAGCAGACTGTGTGGAAATACACAGCTACGTGAGAGCAGAGAGGGAAGGGGGAAGGGCAAGTATACAAGTGAAAGCAGTAGTGTGGGAGGGGTAGGGGAAGGGAGCTGGGACAAGCGTGTTTTTGTGTAGGGAAGAGAAAGGCAAGGTTAAAGGCTGGGCACTAATCCGTAAGTTGAGGGGGTTGGGGGTGGTTGTTATGTTGGTTGGTCATGGCCTGTGTGGCCTTCTGGATCCGGCGTCATATCCCGGTGGGGGTTTTCTAAGAGAACAGATGAGAGGTTTCCAAGACTTGCTGAGACAAAACCCCCCCTCTCTGTTCATATTTCCTGGATGCAGTTCAATCTCAATTGCCTCCCTAATGACGCGATCCATATAGCGGGTCTTGGTGGCGAGGATGGAGGTATTCTGAAGCTGAATGCGGTGTCCCGATCGATGCTGTGTTCAGCTATGGCCGACTTGTCCGGTTGTTTGAGACGGATGTGCCGCTGATGCTCCTTCAACCTCATGTCCACGGAGCGGCCTGTCTGCCCAATATAGACTTTCCCGCACTCGCATGGGATACTGTATACACCCGGTGTCTTTAGGCCCAGGCTGTCTTTAACCAGCTGGAGGAAATTGGATAATTTGTATGGAGGCAGACCCACTGCTTTGATGTTGTGTTTTTGTATGGAGGCAGACCCACTGCTTTGATGTTGTGTTAAAAATTTTTTGTATGGAGGCAGACCCACTGCTTTGATGTTGCTACTGCTTTCACTTGTATACTTGCCCTTCCCCCCTTCCCTCTCTGCTCTCACATAGCTGTGTATTTCCACACAGTCTGCTTTTACCGGTTCTCACGGTCTCTCCGCTTGCAGAATTCTTATATTTTTTCTTCTACCCTGAATATGGAGGCGATACGTTCCTCCGAAACGTCGGTTAACACCACATATACTCGGTGCCAAATCCCAGAAGACTGCTTTCTTCAAGTAAATATATACCTATCGGATGATGTAGAAGTAACAACTTCACGCATAAAGCGACAAACGATGTGATTGGAGATTGAAAAGTGCTATATTAAATAGTATTTGCTGGAGACCAATTAGGGACCGTGTTTCATCATTGATATGGGTACGCTCTGATGCGTGATTGTAGTTCTCCGTTGCTGGTTGGTAGCATTGCTAGCTTATTTTGATGGCGGTAGGCAGTTGTTCCTCTGGGTTCGTCTGTTACCCTTTTCTTGACTTTAAGCAAGGTAAGTAACTAAGATGCCGAACTGTGTGGAATAATTATCAGTCATACCTTTATCAGATCTGAATACACTTCCTAGATTAACCAAATGCACATTGCTGCATCGACTGTTTGAATTTGAATGCCTCACGTTGGTTTATGGTTTTAACTGCAAAATGGCATTCTTTTAATTTAGTGTCGCCATTAATTAATTGTTTCCAGGGGAGACGATTTTTTTCTCATTCTTGTAATATTTTCCTTTATTACTATATTTCCGTCACCTGAGTGTTAGTATAGCTACACTGTAGGTCATGTATTAAGTACTACACGTTTCGTACATTTCATGGCAACATTTAGGTAAGTACAGCTTTTCTTATATTCAGATTTTTCTCTGATATGTTAGTGCTCCGTACATTTCTTTTTTTCAGTATTTAGACAGTTTGAGTGTTTATTTCCAGTTTTTATGTTCTATGTAATGCCTCTTTTGTATTAAGTGTTATATAATTAAAGTTGTAGTTAAAGTAATAACATATTAATTATAAAGGTATATTTATCTGGGGAATTCAGGCAGTTGTGGAATTTGTTCTCTGTGTGATCTGAACTTGTGTGTTTTTGAGGGGTGCCTGTGTGGGTTTCTTTTCTTACCTGGTGCTGCTGTTCTAGTTGTGTGTTTTGTTGGTGTATGGGTATGAGATGTTTTGTTTCCTCCGTTTTTCTGTGTCTTTTTTTTTTCTTGTGCTTTTATCTAAAATTCTTTTGTTGTTGTTTACCTATATGTTGTACAGGGGAAATCCATGCATTATATATTTTGTATGATAGGCAACTTTCTGTTCCCTGTATTGTAATGTTGAGCAAATTAATTTTTGTTGTTCTGTTCCTTTTACATGGTAAATTGTAAGTTTGGTTTGATGTCGAATTCTTGCAGTATAAGTTTTGTTTCGGTTAAGTTTTTGATTGTAATTCAGTAATTTGTTGTGTACGTATTTGTAGGTACCCATTTTCTTGTGTCTTATGGGAGTGTTGCCCTGTAGGAACTGTGAGAATATTGCAGAAGATGGTGCTGTCATTCTGAGGCTTTTTTCTTGTTTCTAGCAGTTGCTATTAATTTGGGAGGAAGACTGTGATAGAATGGTGTCCGCTATGTTCTCTCTTTCTCCGATTGTATTTTGTTGTTTGTTGTCATTATTTAGTACGGTCTGTTTTATGGTGGTGAATTTCCTTGTTGGTATGTATTTTTATAATTTTTCACCAGCGATATGTGCCCAAACTGTGATGAACATGTTTGTAGCATTACAGTGGTAGTTCTGGCATGCAGCCATCAAGGAACAGTGGTTCTTGCTGAAAATCATAAGAGTATCAGGTTTCAGAAATTAAGTTCCATCCCCGTTGTGACCAGCTGACAAAGAGAAAGACACAAGCGTATCAGCCACCAAGGAATGGGATGTGTGTGTCATCTCTACGGAGCTGCATGTGCGCCACCACCAAGGTCTGAATGTGAATCACATGAGGATGTGTGGTAGGATATTGTTTTTAGAGTTTGTGGAGAATCCCTTGTTTTCCTGTGTCTCAGAAGGGTTAAAATGTATTGATTATATTTAGCAGAGAGTACAGTTTCTGAAGCTCCCCATTGTGCAATTTTCTGCAGCCTCATATTATTTCATTCCTCTTCTGTCCAGATATTCTCAGCATCCCGTTGCAATTGTTCAACTTAATGTCCATTATTTATCGTCCATCAGTACCTTGACAAGAGGACTACAGCATGTGATTTGAACAGGGACTTAGACAGTGTAGGAGTTTTAACATAATATAATGAAAAATATTTGTAATATATCAAGACACCTGAAGATGGCCGTTTGGGGCCGGAACATGCAGTGTCTAGGTGTATAATGTTAAAGTAAAATTAAAATTAAATAGTGAACAAATAAGTGTTGCAGTATTGACGGACAATAAATAATGGACGTTAAGTTGAGTAATACAGTTTAAATGGGAAATTTCTTGCCAGAGCCAAATTTGATGACATTTGGTTCAGGTATTCAAGTCATATTAAGGTTATTATCTAAAAGGATTTGAGAGGCTTCACTGTTGGTATTACTGATGAGAGGGATTTCTCAAGTGCTCAGTTGAGATGGCCCCAGGAATCGTGATATACATACCAAGTTTCATGAAGGCCAGTAAAAGTGTTCAGCAATTGTTAGGGGTGATTAACAGACACACACAGCCAGTTGATTTCCTGTCTACTTCTGATTTTAGGAATATGAAAATGGGCCAAAAGGAGAAGGGAACGACATACAGATGTGGGGCAAAAATGTACATATGAGATTTCCTCCTGAATAGCAGATGCCAGAAAAGCATAATTTTATAATAACACTAACTGTAACAAAATACTGTAACTGCATGTTAGGCAGAAGTGGCAAACATTCAAGTCATAACTGTTAGACATATTTACATTGTTACATACTTCATTTGCAGCTAAGGTGAAGCGAACATGACATGTATCAGGATATTTTGTTACAGATCTGCCATTTCTTATTGTACATATTTATTTTTTAGGCAACATCTTCAGGCAGGAGAAAGGAATGGCATCAAAGTGGAAGAAGGTTTATGATGGTGACCCTCCTCCTAAGAAAAGTGAGGCTGATGCAATTGGAAGAAACTGAACAAGAACCCGTTGACTCGCCTGGCAATAGCACCAGTACCGCACATTCAAATTTCCTGCTAAATGGCAAAGGGGATGATAAGAATGACGATGGCCTGGTCTTAGATGCTGACTGAGACCTTCTGTGGGAGATGGCTGAGTTATTAAATGATTTGAAGTTTGAAATGTCTACTTATATAAACAGAAACCAATAGTCTGTTATTTTCTTAGAGCACTCAGATGTGTCAGAACTAGTTGGAACTTGCATGATTAAAAGAAATGTTGTCACTGTGCTTAGTTTCTTGACCTCAGCACTGGATGGAGGTGAGTGGTCAGCTTCACTTCCCTCCAGCTTTACCCGCAGAGAGATTGCAGAACTGGTTTATTACATCAACTTCCACTCTTGAGAGAGATTAAAAATGGGAATATTCAGAGGACCCAGTATGAGTGTACTCAGTGTCAGTGTGAAGGAAGAAATAGCAGGCAGTACGTACGTTTGGTGTTGAGCTACCAGACATGCCAGATACAAGAGTATAGCTTTGGTTGGCAGCATTACATTCATAACATCCGCCTGTATAGATGTACCAGTAGTAAATTAAGAAACCTATAAAAGCGCTGTCAGAATACAGCATCAGATGTTATTTGCTTGATTTAATTAATTGATAACCTGATGTAATTTGACGTTGAAATGTCATCAGGGTGTTTCATCAGAATACGCTTGAAAGCTGTTCAGGGTTCTTATATGATTTTATTTATATTCTAAAAATGTATACTGTACTTAGTAAAACAAGTGAAGTAATAACATGATATGATTCCTTTATGCAATTCAAGCCCTTTCAGGTGTTCCAAATTCATGTACAAAATCTATATAAACAGTGATATGTTTTTCTGTGTGATGATAGGCTGTAGTGCTATATGTTACAGAGTTCTGCTGAATTAAGATGGCATTCACATCCTTACTGATATGAATGATGGCTTCATTCCTGTAACATATGAAATTGCTACGGTTGTGTGTGATGTCCCATTTGTCCTGACGGGAGCCGGAGTTAATTTTTTAAATTTACGGTGGATTACAGAGTTACACAATACAGTGTGAAAGTGCCAGCAACAATTTTAGAATTGTTCCACTGTTTTTGTAGGATATGCTGTGGGTCTTAGAGGTGGCGCTGCACAATGCATAGGAGCTACGGAAGTAGGAGAGGAAGCTGGTGGCAGAACAGTTTTTGAATCAAGCAAGAGGAAACATAGTCAGATTGACAGTTGCTCAGATACTGAACGATTTTGGGGCCCACGGGAAGGCCATGTTGAGAAGAGAGCAGTGAAACCAAGTGAAGTAAGTAGATTTTGTTCTGATATGGCAGGATACACAGAAATGAAAACCACCTTAACATTTCTAAACTATCAGTTTGAAGGAATCTGAAAATTTGTCAGTATGGTTCAGTTTAGGGTTCTGAAGTCTTTGGGGTCTTATACTATTGGTATACATGGTAGATATGTTTATACTATCAGTATATGTACGTGGTGCAATCCAAAAGTTCCCGAAATATATTAATAAAAACTATTACATCTTACCTTGATCTTATTCTGCACCATCACCTTCAAAGTAGTCCCCTTGGGAGCGCATACACCGATCCCAGCGTTTCTGCCACTTTTCAAATGCATCCTGGAAGTCTTTCTTTGTTAGGGTGTTTAGTACTGTCCGCGTTTCCGCTTGAATTTCCTCAACTGTATCAAATCTTCGCCCCTTCAACTTGATTTTCATCTTGGGGAAGAGAAAGAAGTCGCATGGAGCTAAGTCTGGCGAGTACGGTGGGTGGGGAACAACTGCCATCTTGTTTTTAGCCAAAAATTCCTGCACAATGTAAGCCGTATGTGGTCATGCGTTGTCATGGTGGAGTACCCAGTCGTTCGTGCGCCACTTCTCTGGACGTTTTCTCCTCATGTCCTCCCTCAAACGCCTTAGAACATCGGGATAGAACTCTTTATTGACTATCTGACCAGGAGGGATGAACTCCTTATGAACAATCCCGTCAGTATCAAAAAAAAAACAGATAAACATGGACTCAGTGTTGCTCTTGACTTGTCGAGCTTTTTTTGGCCGAGGTGAAGAAGGGCTCTTCCATTGCGACAATTGCTGCTTGCTTCCAGGGTCGTAGCCATAAACCCAACTTTCGTCACCAGTGACAACCTTCAAAAGAAAGTTTGGATCCTCTTGAAGCTGTTGCTGAAGTTCCCTGCAGACTTCCAAGCGATGCTGCTTCTGTTCATTTTGCAGCAATCGTGGCACAAACTTCGCCGCAATCCTCCTCACGTTCACTTCCTCTGACAAAATTCGTTGACATGTACCATAACTTAGTCCCAAGGTGTTACAGAGGTCTTGGATGGTCAGTCTAAGATCTTGCAGAATCAGATCCCTAACTTTCACGACATTTTCTCATGTCTGGCCTAAACTCTTTTCACCAAAAGCTTGCTTCAACATTTGGTGCGTTTCTGCAGCGGTTTTCCCAAGTTTGAAACAAAACTTTATACAGACACGTTGCTCTCTCAGGTCAGCCATCGCAAAACCGCAAACTCACGGAAACACAACAATGGAAATACATTCACCAATAATAAACCCAACCACTCAACTCGATGCCGCTTGCCACACTGATTCAAGAAGGATGTGTGAGGAGACACCTAGCAGTATTTCCATGTACTCATAACCATTCGCACGCAAAATTCAAATTTCAGTAACTTTTGGATTGCCCCACGTATATAAGTTATATACAGTTTATCACTAATGACCATCATTGGCTCAAACTTTTTATGTGATTGCCATATGCACTTCCATTTCCATAAATTAACAAAAGGTGGATAATTTTAAAGTACTTTCAACTTGCATAGGTTCAAGGCTGGAGTTGTATCTCACTTTACAGACTGCACAGACATTCTGTTTGTATTGTTTATGTCGGGTAATTGGGAAAAGTAACAATTTGCTGGGAGCATCTCCTCGAAATTTGTTCTTTGTATTTATAATGATTTAATGAGACAGACAGACATTGAGTGTAGTATTACTTTAGAACCAAACTAAAATGAGGCATTATTTCTTAATACAGTTTATCCATAGAATTAGAAGCGTGAACATTTTCATTCTTATAGTAGATAAATGATATCCGAAAGTTGCAGCGTTCTGTCTGTGGAGATAGGGACTGGCTCTGTTGATTGGTTTTGGTGGATGGATGAGGATGGAAACAGATCCACTCTCTGAAGTGTTGTTTCAGATGAAAATTAAGATAGTGAATAATGTCCAGAAAATTGATTATTTTATAATAGGTATCATTACTAATCGATATTACCAAAGAAAAGAGGATGAGAGTTTTGCTTTGTTTCCATATTTAAATCCCTTCTCTGTGATTCATAATTGTTTGAGGATATCTTATGCATAAAATATAGATGTTCAGTGGGTGTTCAGTTTTCATGAACAAGCACATTTTATATTCCCACAATCAGTTTTATCTTGAAAATATGTTGCACGAAGAAAAGTCATCTGGCACAAAATGTAAAATTCATTCGTGGTTGTAACTTCTTCCTGAAATAGTTTTGTTCTGCTTAATATTTTCTTAAATGCGTGTCAGTTATGATATTTGATGCCGTGACAGCAGTGAATATTAAGATTACAGTATTCCCGTATGTGACACCATAGATAAGTACCTGTATTTCAGAGGAAGCTGCTGCCTCCATATTTAGGGTAGAAGAGTCAGAGGGGTTCAGATCTGAAAGATTCATACCTGGCTACCAGACTGCATGGTGTCACATCCCAGAAGACCGTAATCTTTAAATGTATGGATCAAGGGTCTCCAAACTACGGCCTGTGGGCCACATCCAGCCCGCGAAAGAATTGTGCAGAAATGCGCCAATTGAACTAATTTTCCAATGAGTACTGGTAAAAAAATACTTCTGGGATTTGGCAGCGTGTATATGTGGTGTTAACCGACGTTTCGGAGGAACGTAGCGCCTCCATCTTCAGCAGTCTGCTTTTACCGGTTCTCACGGTCTCTTCGCTTGCAGATTTCTTATATTTTTTCTTCTACTCTGAAGATGGAGGCGATACGTTCCTACGAAACGTCGGTTAACACCACATATACACGGTGCCAAATCCCAGAAGACTGCTTTCTTCATAGTCACCGCCGTGAAAGCCTCAAATCTTACAAAAAAATACTTGTTCACAGATTTCAAATTCATTACTTAAGATTGTGTTTAAAATATATTCATATTCCATATTATGTTAATATTAATATTAACAATTTTACTAATTCTGGACCGTATACTGCATGGTATTTCTTAGTACTTGTTCAGCCTCGATCGGCAGTGTAACTTTGTGGCAACGTAGGTAGCGCGAGCAGTTCGTTACTAGCCGTCTTGTGCACAAGACTTCTTGCAGTGGTGCAGTGTAATTGTAACAGATCAGCATCACCTCAATTTAATCAGATGTTAAGAATGCAAAAAGAGTTCCATCATTCACATTAATTGTTTTATTATAATTTGTGATGAAAATATGAGCATTTGCTGCTACTGTCTGTTGTCATTAATATACGATAATTTTTTCTCACGTACTTTGCATTTAGTTTATGAATTTCTGTGCTTTCAATAAAACTCATATACCTTGAGTTATTAATTTCTCATTTTATCCGGCCCATTGAAAGTGCTGAATTACCAAATGTGGCCTGCATTTCGAAAAGTTTGGAGACCCCTGGTATAAATTATATTAGCTGTTCATGTAATGGTTACTCCATGGACCATAGTTCAGTTAACTAGATAAATTTTAGTAAGGGATTGCAAAAGTAAAGTGCATTAAAATGCATTCATTTGGATTAGAAGTTGTCACACACAGGTAGATGGAATGGTGTACACTTTTGAAACAGAATGTAATAATGCACCTATAATTGTAAATTTAATGGCATATAAAAATCTTCTGCTGTCTCGTGAAGTGTTGTTCAGAAGCTGATATCTTATTATTAATTACAGGGAGCAGCTGCTGAGTTAGAGAAGATCCTTGCAAGAGGACAAGCGAAAAGGAGGAGGAATGAAAAACCTCTGGACGAAAAGTCGGAGTTACACAGTAAGGATAATATAACTGTTTTATATGTAAAATTATAAGGGCATGAAAAATATGGTTCCCTGCTCATCTGAGATGAGTTGATTTTATGAGCTGACAAGCAGAAATTCACAGTTGTCATTTATATTAGGAAGTCAAGACTAATTTCTTGTATGCTCTGAGACTGTCTGCAAGAAACCAAATTGCATCAGATAAATTAATTTTAACACTGCAGCATGCGGTAATTACATGACCCTAATGTTAAGATAGCATCAGGAAATGTATGAGTGTGCTTGCTTTGAATTTCCTCGTGGAAAGCACACCACTCGTGTTAGTTCCTTTTCTTTCCAACACGATGCATTAACAAATGCAGTCTGCAAGAGTGCACAAAAATTACTTCTATTTGGCATAAGGAAAAATTGCCTGATCAGTAGGAGTCTATTATTGTACCAGTTCACAAGAAGGGTGATAAAACTGACTGGTAATTATCAGGAGATATCACTGATATCAGCTTCATATAAAATTTTGTCCAATATTCTTCTTTCAAGGTTAAGTCCATATATAGATGAAATTATTGGGGGATCATCAGTGTGGGTTTCGACGTAACAGATCAACTACAGATCAGATGTTTTGTATTAGTCAGATATTGGAGAAAGAATGGGAGTAGAATGCTACAGTACATCAGCTATTTGTAGTCTTCAGTAAAGCCTATGATTCAGTTAGGAAGGAAGTACTGTACAATATTCTGATAGAGTTCGGGATATCCAAGAAACAAGATGAAACTAGTTATGCCGATTAAAATGTGTGTAAAAGAAACTTATAGTAAAGTCCATATAGGTAAACATTTGTCTGATAAATTTCCTATCCAAAATGGTGTAAAACAAGGAGATGCTTTATTGCCACTTCTTTTCAACTTTGCTTTAGAATATGCCATTAGGAAGGTCCAGGGAAACCAGGTGGGACTGAAATTAAACGGGATACATCAGCTATTGGCCTATGCCGATGATGTGAATTTACTGGGTGACAATGTACAAATAGATACCATAAAGAAAAATACACAGACTTTAATTGACGCAAGTAAAGAGGTTGGTCTAGAAGTAAACACAGAGAAAACTCAGTATATGTTACTGTCTCATCACCAAAATGCAGGGCAAAATCATGACATAAAGATAGGAAACAGATGTTTGGAAAATGGGGCACAGTTCAGATATTTGGGAACGACGATAATAGATCAAAACCTGATTGAGGAGGAGATTAAGAGGAAATGAAACTCGGGTAATGCTTGTTACCATTCAGTTCAGAACCTTTTGTCTTCTCATCTGCTGTCCAAAAACATAAAAATTAGAATATACGAAACTATAATTTTGCTCGTGGTCCTGTATGGGTGTGAAACTTGGTCTCTGACATTAAGGGAAGAACATAGACTGAGGGTGTTTGACAACAGGGTGTTGAGAATATTTGGACCGAAGAGAGATGAAGTGACAGGAGGTTGGAGAAAACTGCATAATGAGGAGCTTCATAACTTGTACTCTTCTCCAAGTATAATTAGAATGATCGAGTCAAGGAGGATGAGGTGGGCAGGTCATGTACCACGAATGGGGGAGACGAGGAATGTGTATAGGATATTGGTGGAAAAGCCAGAAGGAAGGAGACCACAGGGAAGACCAAGGCGTAGGTAGGTGGACAATATTAGAATGGATCTTAGAGAGATAGAATGGTATACATTGGATAGATCTGGCTCAGGATAGGGACCAGCGGATTGCTCTTGTGAACACACTGATGAACCTTCAGGTTCCCTAAAATGCTGGGAAATTCTTGAGTAGCTGCTGAATTGGCGGCTCCTCCAGAAGGGCTCAGCTCCATGAGTAACTAAGTCAATATACCGTAGTCACGAACTTTATAGTTTTATTTTTGCTCTCAGAACCTGCTTATTTTATTGCAAATCTGCCATTTCTTATACATATTTATTATTTCAGGCTCAACCACCTGGAAGGAGTGCTGTGACAATGACGACAAAGATATTCTGGTTCTGGACGTGGAAGTTTTAGAAAAAATGGATTCATTATTGAGGGAAATTAAATTGTGATTATAGTTTGATGTATTCTGTTTTGATTAATTTAAGTTAATATATATATAGTTTCTGTTTAATGAATGTATTTATTCTTTCCTGATTATTATANACCATTCTTGGCCGTGGCACTAGATGGATGTGAGTGGTCACTTTCACTCCCCTCCTGATTTATCCCCAGTACAGACTGGATAGGGTTCTGAGATGGGGGCTTTGCAAACTGTTGCATATCAGAATGAGAACTGTTACAAGTACAGAACCGCTGTGTTGCACTGGCAGCATTGCTAAGTAGAATTTTGAAAGCTGCTGCTCATTTCTCTGCTTCAGCAATTAAACGATTATTTGAAATGCATTCATGTTGTAAGATGGGGTATGATGATCACATGTATGAATTGTGTGTTGTTTATCAAGCAGAGGTAGGTTCGTTTTTGGCACAAAATGGCTTTATTTTATTTTGGCTAAACTGATCAAGAAAGAGTAGAGATTTTTTCCAGCAGTTTAACTTTTCCGTTTTTAATCAGTTAAGCCCTGCACCTTGAAGAGATGCTAGATAACAGGTGAGTTGTCAGCTTCATGCCCTGGCCACTTTAACACCAGGAAAAGAGCTCCAGTACCCATTGGACAGGATGCTGGGTGGGCGCCGCAGCTGGTCTGGACATTGCAGAAGAGAAACATTTCTTGCCCCAGTTAGGAACCGACCGAGCTCTCTTTACCCCTTTGATTTCTCTTGTTATA
>NW_019740098.1:246-458 GCF_002891405.2 Cryptotermes secundus | reverse complement strand
TATGAAACAGAATAGCAAGAATTAGCTTTTTAAATAGAAGTTTGCATTGTAAATTGGCAGTCAAGTAGTTGAACTTTTATTTTTTGTAACTTTGGGTGATTGTTGGACTTACCTCACAGGTCCGTCAGTTTGGCCAGTGCACACCACACAACCATCATTATCAGCTTTATCCACCGTTCCTGGTGCAGCCACAACTTGGTAGAGTTGCTCCT
>NW_019740098.1:0-214 GCF_002891405.2 Cryptotermes secundus | reverse complement strand
CATTGCAACTTATGCACATAGGCAACTGCAGGTATGTACTGAAGCATGGTCTATTGACCAACGCTGTTACCACGAATCATTTTATGTTAAGAAATTGGAGGTTCTCACTCCAGTGACTATGAAAAATTACTGTTTCCGGGATGTGTGACTGTGTAACCTGGTCGGATGGATATGTTTCCTCCATATTCTTCTACCCTGAAGAAAGAAACAGCTT
>NW_019740097.1:3526-5620 GCF_002891405.2 Cryptotermes secundus | reverse complement strand
TAGCTTTGCGTTGCTTGCTTGCTAGATTGCTAGATATGCGTAGTATCTCTCTAGATTTGCGTTGCTAGCTTGCTAGATTTACATTGCCCTCTTGCTAGCTTTGCGTTGTTAGCTTGCTAACTTTGCGTTGTTAGCTTGCTAGCTTTCCGTTTCTAGCTTGCTAGTTTTGATTTGCTAGCTTGCTAGCTTTACGTTGCTAGCTTGCTAGCTTGCTAGATTTGCGTTGCTAGCTTGCTAGATTTGCGTTGCAAGCTTGCCAGCTTTGCGTTGCTAGCTTGCTAGTTTTGCGTTGGTAGCTTGCTAGCTTTGCGTTTCTAGCTTGCTATCTTTCCTCTGCTAGCTTGTTAGCCTGTTAAATTTGCGTTTCTAGGTAGCTAGCTTAAGTTTCTAGCTTGCTACCGATGTATTGCTAGATTGCTAGATTTACGTTGCAAGCTTGCTAGCTTTGCGTTTCTAGCTTGATAGCTTGATAAATTTGCGTTGCTAGCTTGCTAGCTTTGCGTTGCCTCCTTGCTAGCATTGTGTTGCTAGCTTTCCGTTGCTAGCTTACTAGCTTGCTAGGTATGCGTTGCTATGTTTTGCTAAGTTTGCGTTGCTAGCATGCCAGCTTTGCGTTGCTAGCTTGCCAGTTTTGCATTGCTAGCTAGCCTGGTTTGCGATTCTTGCTTGCCAGTTTTGCGTTAGTAGCTTACCAGCTTTGGGTTGCTATCTGGCCAGTTTGCGTTTCTAGCTTTCTAGATTTGCGTGGCAAGCTTGCTAGCTTTGCGTTGCTATCTTTGCGTTGCTAGCTTACTAGATTTGCGTTGCTAGCTTGGTAACTTTGCGTTGCTAGCTTGCCAGTTTTGCATTGCTAGCTAGCCTGGTTTGCGATTCTTGCTTGCCAGTTTTGCGTTAGTAGCTTACCAGCTTTGGGTTGCTATCTGGCCAGTTTGCGTTTCTAGCTTTCTAGATTTGCGTGGCAAGCTTGCTAGCTTTGCGTTTCTAGCTTACTAGATTGCTAGATTTGCGATGCTAGCTTGATAGCTTTCGTTGCTATCTTGCTGGCTTTTCGTTGCAAGTTTGCTAGCTTTGCGTTGCTATCTTTGCGTTGCTAGCTTACTAGATTTGCGTTGCTAGCTTGGTAACTTTGCGTTGCTAGCTTGCTGCCTTTGCGTTGCTTGCTTGCTATTTTTGCGTTGCTGGTTTGGTAACTTTGTGTTGCTAGGTTGCCAGCTTTTCCTTGCTATCTTGCTATCTTTCCGTTGCTAGCTTGCTAGCTTGCTAGATATGCGTTGCTAGCTTGCTAGCTTTGCATTGCTAGCTTGCTAGTTATCGTTGCAAGCTTGCTAGGTTTGCGTTGCTAGCTTGATAACTTTGAGTTGCTATCTTGTCAGCTTTGCGTTTTTAGCTTGCCAGGTTTGCATTGCTAGCTTGCCTGCTTTGCGTTTCTAGATGGCAGCTCGTTGTTAGCTTTCCAGCTATGCGTTGCTATCTTTGCCAGCTTTGCTTTCTTAGCTTGACAGAATTGCGTTGCTAGCTTGCCAGGTTTCCTTTTCTACTTTTACCGTCCCCCTCGTGTACTCTCCAGCCACACGGGTTGGTCACTACTCTTTACCTTCATTCCTTTCTCTTCTTGTACTCACCACTGCCGTCGTTGGTCGTGGAGCTCGCAGCTTGGTCGGCATTATCTGGCTCCACAGCTTCTCCAACTCCACCACTTCTCTTCAATATGGAATGGGTAACCGAGCCGGGACTTGGACTGGTTGGTTATGGGCGGCAGCAACTGTGGGTAGAGCTGCAAAGTGAAGGGAAATAGTGGACGGGGTTGGAGCTGATGATGATCGGTGTAGCAGTGGTTGGCGTTAGACTCTGGCTCAGGTCGTTTAGGGCATTACTCAGACGAGGTGAAAAAAACACACGGGACACACAAACACTTGGCACCACTTAACTTTATTAACTTTTTAAATCTGCGCGCCTCTGAGCTATATTTCAGTGCGTTACTCTACTGTAATTCCACCTGTTGTTCGAACACTAATTTTACTTAAAATACGAGTGAGACAGACAGACACGTCCGGTCAGTTGAACCGTTCTTACGAGCCTCTCCACAGGAACTGC
>NW_019740097.1:0-1901 GCF_002891405.2 Cryptotermes secundus | reverse complement strand
TTTGCGTTGCTAGCTTGCTAGATTGCTAGATATGCGTTGCTAGCTAGCTAGTTTTGCGTTGCTAGCTTGCTAGCTTTGCGTTGCTAGCATGATAAGTTTGCGTTGCTAATTTGGTAGCTTTGCGTTGCTAGCTTGCTAGCTTTGCGTTGCTAACTTGCTAGCGTAGCTTTGCTAGCATGCCAGCTTTGCTTTGCTAGCTTCCCAGCTTTGCATTGATAGCTTGCTATCTTCACGTTGGTAGCTGGCTAGCTTTGCGTATCTAGCTGGCTATCTTTGCGTTGCTAGCTTGCTTGCATTCTGTTGCTAGGTTCCTAGCTTTGATTTGCTAGCTTGATAGTTTTGCTTTGCTATCTTGCTAGATTAGCGTTGCTTGCTTGCTTTGCGATTCTTGCTTGCTAGTTTTGCGTTGCTAGCTTGCTAGCTTTGCCTTGCTAGATTTCTAGGTTTGTGTTGTTAGCTTGCTAGTTTTTTTGTTGCTAGCTTGCTAGCTTGCTTTGCTAGCTTTGCTAGATTGCCTTTGCTATCTTGCTAGATTTGCGTTGCTTGCTAACTTCCCGTTGCTAGCTTGCTAGCTTTGCGTTGCTAGCTTTCCAGCATTGCGTTGCTAGCTTGATAGCATTGCGTTGCTAGCTTCCTAGCATTCTGTTGCTAGCTTGCTAGCTTGCTAGATAGGCGTATCTATGTTGCTAGCTTTGCGATGCTAGCTTGCCAGCTTTGTGTTGCTACCTTGAGAGGTTTTCTTTGCTACCTAGCCAGGTTTACGTTTCTAGCTTGCCAGCTTTGCGTTGCTAGCTTGCTAGCATTGCGTTGCTAGCTTGCCAGCTTAGCGTTGCAAGTTTTCCAGCTTAGTGTTGCTAGCTTGCTAGCTTTCCGTTTCTAGATTGCTAGCTTGCTAGATATGCGTTGCTAGCTTCCTAGGTTTTCGATGCTAGCTTGCCAGGTTTGCGATGCTAAATTGCCAGATTTGCGATGATAGCTTACCACTTTGTGTTGCTAGCTTGAAAGCTTTGCGTTGCTAGCTTGCTAGCTTTGCTTTGCTAGCTTGCTAGATTGTTATATATGCGTTCATAGCTTGCTATCTTTGCGATGCAATGTTGCTAGATATGCGTTGCTAGCTTGCCAGGTTTGCGTTGCTATCTTGAAAGCTTTGCGTTGCTAGCTTGCTAGCTTTGATTTGCAAGCTTGCTACGTTTGCTTTGCTAGCTTGCTAGTTTGGTAAATTTGAGTTGCTAGCTTCTTTCTTTGCGTTGGTAGCTTGCTATCTTTGCGTTGCTTCGTTGCTAGCTTCCAGTTGGTAGGTTGCTAACTTTGCGTTGCTAGCTTGAGAGCTTGGCTTTGCTATGTTGCTAGATTTGCGTTGCTGGTTTGCTTGTTTGCTTTGAGATTCTTGCTTGCTATCTTTGCGTTATTAGCTTGCTAGCTTTGCGTTGGAAGCTTGCCAGCTTTGCGTTTTTAGCTTGCCAGCTTTGCGTTGCTAGTATGCCAGTTTGCGTTGTTAGCTTGCCAACTTTTCGTTGCTAGCCTGCTAGATTTGCGTATCTAGCTTGGTAACTTTGCGTTGCTAACTTGCTAGCTTTCCGTTGCTAGCTTGCTGGCTTTGAGCTCCTAGCTTGCTAGCTTTGCGTAGTTTGCTTGCTTGCTTTGCGTTTAATGCTTGCTAGTTTTCGTTGCTAGCTTCCTAGCATTGCGTTGCTAAATTGCTAGCTTTGGTTTGCTAGCTACAAACCTTGCGTTGCTACCTTGCTAGCTTGGCTTTGGGAGCTTGCTAGCTTTGCGTTGCTAATTTGGTAGCTTTGCGTTGCTAGATTGCTAGATTGCTAGATTGGCGTTCCTAGCTTGATTTCTTTGCGTTGCTTTCTTGCTGGCTTTGCGTTGCTAAGTTGCTATCTTTGCGTTGCTAA
>NW_019740096.1:0-401 GCF_002891405.2 Cryptotermes secundus | reverse complement strand
AAAGCAAGCAAGCAAGCAAGGAACCCAGAGCTAGCAAGATAGCAAGGCAAATCTAGCAAGATAGAAATCTAGCAAAATAGCAAGCTAGGAACGCAAAGCTAGCAAACTAGCAAGGCAAAGCTAACAAGTTAACAACGCAATGATAGCAAGCTAGCAACGCAAAGCTAGCAAGGTTACAACGCAAAATAGCAAACTAACAATGCAAAGCTAGCAAGCTAGCAAAGCAATTCTAGCGGGCAATAACGGAAAGCTAGCAATCTAGCAACGAAAATCTAGCAAGCTATCACCACAAACATAGCAAGCTATCAACACAAAGCTAGCAAGCTAGCAAAGCAAAGCTAGCTATTTAGCAAAGAAAAGCAAGCAAGATAGCAACGCACAGCTAGCAAGATAGCAACGCA
>NW_019740095.1:0-774 GCF_002891405.2 Cryptotermes secundus | reverse complement strand
TAGCTTTCTTTGCGTTGCTAGTCTGCATCGCGTTGCCTGTTTGCCATTCTTGCCTGCTTGCTTGCTTTGCGTTCCTTCATTGATCTGCTTGCTTTGTGTTTCTTGCTTGCTTGGTTGCTTTGCGTTCCTTGCTTGCATTGGGTTGCTTGCTTGTTGCTTTGCATTGCTTCTTGTTTTGCTTGCTTTGCTTCTTTGCTTTCTTGCTTGCTTTTCTTTGCTTGCCTGCTTGCTTTGGTTTGCTTGCTAGCTTGCTCTGCGGTTCTTGCTTGCTTGCTTGTTTGATTTGCCTTGCTTGCTTGCATTGTGTTTCTTGCTTGATTGCTTGATAGCGTTGTTTGCTTTCTTTCTTGCTTCCTTGCCTTGCGTTGCTTGCTTGCTTGCTTTGCGTAACTTGCTTGCTTTCGTTGCTTGCTAATTTGCTTTTTTCGTTGCTTGGTTGCTTGCTTTACGATGCTTGTTTGCTTGCTTGCTTTTCGTTGCTAGCTTGATATCTTTGCGTTGCTTGCTTGCATGCTAGCTTTTTTGCTTTGCGTTCTTCCTTTGCGTTTCTTGCTTACTAGCTTTGCGTTGCTAGCTTGCTAATTATGCATTGCTAGCCTTCTATCTTTGCGTTTGTAGCTTGCTAGCTTTGCGTTTCTATCTTCCTAGCTTTGGGTTGTTTTCTTGCTTCCTTTGCGTTTCTTGCTTGCTTGCTTCTTTCGCGGGACTTGCTTGCTATTCTTTGCTTGGTTGTTTGCTTGTTTCGTTGCTTGCTTGCTTGTCTGCTTTGCGTTG
>NW_019740094.1:1280-1555 GCF_002891405.2 Cryptotermes secundus | reverse complement strand
AGCCACTGCCCAAAATGTTCGCGACTAGCGAACAGTGTTTCGCAGCTATTGCCGCAACTTGTAAACATCAGAACTGGCAATGAGGTCAAGAATTCGTATGCTCAGCAAGGCTGTGTCCTCACAGAGCTAGAAGTTTGCCTCACTCGGTCACTGGAGAATCGTAAGAGATCGCTTACACAGCAATAAGACGCAAGGGGTCTGCCCACATCCACCGATAAGACCCAATGAAAACATAACTTTAGGAAATTAGAACACAAGGGAGGAGTTATCTACCC
>NW_019740094.1:0-1077 GCF_002891405.2 Cryptotermes secundus | reverse complement strand
TAAGTAGTTTGGTGATAACTGTGTTGTTGAGTTATTTTCAATGTGCAAACTCCAGTGTACCCGGTGAGCCCTTAGGGTAGGATGCTAGGACCATGTAAAAGCCTAGGATATTAGTCAGGCAATAAGTGACTTATATGTCGGTGTTAAGGTTACGGATAGCGTGTAGGGGTAAATATAGTATGTGAGAATGTAATATAGATAGTCAAGGGTAGATTACATTCTGAGGGAACTTTATGAAAGATAGTAGAACCGTATAGAAGGCGTAGTAAGAAATGTACAACAAAAAGATTTATGTTACACGAGGAGGGCTTGCATGGCCCGTTAGATGAGTCGAAGAGAGAGAGACTCCAGTTTTACCCCCCGCGAAGGGGGAGGTTCCTAGCGTAGCTGCAAATCACTTCACGATGTAGTTCCGACTGAAAGTCGGCCTGGTTAACAGTGTAAATAGTGTATATCATGTAAATATCAGAGTGTAAATAGATAGAATAGATAGAGTAGGATGTACCGGGGATTGTGATTTACCCTCCATAATCACCTTCCCTCGAACCAACCAGAAGATCCTACCACAACGAGAGTTGCAACCGCAGCCGAATGATTAAGAGGTGCTAGGAATAGCCAGGGATAGGCTCCTGCCACTTTGGCAGAGTTTGGTAGCCTTAATAGCTACGCCTCTTTAAGATGTATTAATAAAATATTAAGTCGCTACCTGTAAACTACGGGAGGAGTGGTCAAAGAGCTATGACTATATGCCAGGGAGTGGTGCCCACAATCGAAAGGGCATATAATAGATGGTGGCAGCTTTTACCGAGAAGGAAACCCCGAAGAGGAGAATCCTAGCTGAAGGTAAGCTAGGATGATGGTGTTCACTCCTTACAGCAGTTACAAGTGGAGGCAAGGATGGATACCTCCACGTCCCCCGACTTGCGGCAGAACAAGTGGTGGCAGAGGCGGGCTGACTCCACCCCCCCTGCGCCACGACGTAACAGATGGCGCCAGCGGTGAGATACCCAATCCACCCCCGTCGCCACGGCGTAACACTTTCTATTTTGGTTTTAATCCTGTCACTTATTTCACCAC
>NW_019740093.1:0-1019 GCF_002891405.2 Cryptotermes secundus | reverse complement strand
GGCTTGGCGTTACAAGATTGCTAGCTTTGAGTATCTAGCTTGCTAGTTTTCTAGATTTGCGATACTAACTTGCTAGTTCTGAGTTTCTGTCTTGCTAGCTTTGCGTAGCTAAGTTGCTAGCTTTGCTTTGCTAGCTTGGTAGTTTTGCGTTGCTAGCTTGGTAGATTTGCATTGCAATCTTGCTGGGTTTGTGTTTCTAGCTTGCTAGCTTTGCGTTGCTAGCTGGCTAGATTGCGACATATGCATTGCTAGCTTGCTAGCATTGCGTTGCTATCTTGCTAGCTTGGCGTTTCTAGCTTGTTATCTTTGCGTTTCTAGCTTGCTAGCTTTGCGTTGCTAGCTGGCTAGATTGCGACATATGCATTGCTAGCTTGCTAGCATTGCGTTGCTATCTTGCTAGCTTGGCGTTTCTAGCTTGTTATCTTTGCGTTTCTAGCTTGCTAGCTTTGCGTTGCTAGCTGGCTAGATTGCGACATATGCATTGCTAGCTTGCTAGCATTGCGTTGCTATCTTGCTAGCTTGGCGTTTCTAGCTTGTTATCTTTGCGTTTCTAGCTTGCTAGCTTTGCGTTGCTAGCTGGCTAGATTGCGACATATGCATTGCTAGCTTGCTAGCATTGCGTTGCTATCTTGCTAGCTTGGCGTTTCTAGCTTGTTATCTTTGCGTTTCTAGCTTGCTAGCTTTGCGTTGCTACCTTGCTAGCTTTGCGTTGCTAGCTGGCTAGATTGCGACATATGCATTGCTAGCTTGCTAGCATTGCGTTGCTATCTTGCTATCTTTGCGTTGCCAGCTTCCTAGCTTTGCGTTGCTATCTTGCTAGCTTGGCGTTTCTAGCTTGTTATCTTTGCGTTTCTAGCTTGCTAGCTTTCGTTGCTAGCTTGCTAGCATTACTTTGCTTGCTTGCTAGCTTGGCTTTGCTAGCTTGCTATCTTTGCGTTGCCTGCTTGCTTGCTTTGCTTTGATAGCTTGCTAGGTTTCCGTTGCAAGCTTGCTACCTTTCTAGATATTCTTTGTTAGTT
>NW_019740092.1:0-248 GCF_002891405.2 Cryptotermes secundus | reverse complement strand
ACTGTGAAACACTTAAATTTCTAATTACTGAACTTAATTGAATTTAAATGGGTGCATGGTAGTGGTGCGGTTACAAATGGGATATTGCTGGGAAAGCCAGAAGGAAAGAGGCCACTGGGAAGACCAAGTCGTAGGTGGGTGGACAATATTAAAATGGATCTTAGAGAGATAGGATGGGATGGGTTGATCTAGCTCAGGATAGGGGCCAGTAAAGGACTCTTGTGAACATGGTAATGAACCTCGGGGTT
>NW_019740091.1:0-669 GCF_002891405.2 Cryptotermes secundus | reverse complement strand
AACACAGAAATAACAATTCATCGAGCACCTAGACCACCATTACTCTTCGTAGAGGCAGTAGTTACCGTGTTTCCCTTTCTCCTATTTAGTTTCCACCCCCTGTTCATTGAATTATATAAACTTACCTTCCCGTGAGACTAATTCACTATTTACTTCTAACCGTGAAAAATTATGACGTTTAATTGCGTATGCAACAGACACTTTTGATGCTTTTCATCGCTTCTGATCAGGACGATCCAACTCTATGCTACTGCCGGCAAGACCGGCAACATAACCGCCGTGACGTCATGAAGGTCATGTAGGTCATGGACGTTATTCAGTGTTGTTCGGTGTAAAAACAAGCAAGGGCGTCGAAGTCGTCGAAGATGTAGTGTAGTTTCAGACGTTTTAGATATGGTATTATGAATTTTAGTGAGTAGTGGTAATATTACAAAATCCAGCAATCTGTTTGCATTAACAGAAGTATTTAATATTGCAATAATTTTAATTACGCCATTTAATACCATTAGCAAGTTATTAACCTCAAATTCTGTTAGGACAGAGACAGGAATTAAGTACATTTTAACAAGAAGTATTAGTAGTCATTATATGTCATTATTTATATTCTGTTTTTTACAAAATGGGCCGTTGTGTTGCATTGTGTCAGTAATCATTATTTATGTCAATGTT
>NW_019740090.1:0-321 GCF_002891405.2 Cryptotermes secundus | reverse complement strand
TAGCAACGCAAAGCTAGCAAGCTAGCAACGCAAAACTAGCAAGTTCGCAACGCAAAACTAGCAAGCTATCATCCCAAAATCTAGAAAGTTAGCAATGCAAATTTAGCAAGCTAGCAAGAGAGTAACGCAAAGCTAGCAAACTGGCAACTAAAGATAGCAAGACAGCAACGCAAAGATGGCAAGCTAGCTACGCAAATCTAGCAAGCTGGTATGCTAGCAACGCATAGCTAGCAAGCTAGCAATGCAAAGTTTGGAAGTTAGCAACGCAAAGCTAGCAAGCTAGCAACGCAAATCTAGCAAGCTAGCAACGCGTAATTGGCA
>NW_019740089.1:0-519 GCF_002891405.2 Cryptotermes secundus | reverse complement strand
AGCATAAAATTCTTTGGGCTGCTGTCAGAACCAGGTGGTGACTTCTCTTTCTACAGCTTCATCGTCAGGAAAATGTTCAGGCGAAACATGATGTTTAAGAGGGGCGAACAAATGGAAGTCACTTGGAGCAAGGTCGGGATTAAATGGAGGATGCTCGAGGAGTTCCCACTTGAAATTTTGCAGCGTCTCACTTGTCTTGTTGGCAGTAAGGGGAAGCGCGTTGTCATGTAAGAGCAACACACCTCTGTTGAGAGTCCTGGTCGCTTCTGTTGAATGTCCTTATAAAGTTTCCTGAGGATGTTACAGTAGGAGTCGGCATTTATGCTTTGTCCTTGAGGCTGGAATGTGATTCCAGTGAGCAGCGATTCCAGAAGACTGTGAGCATCACTTTACTGGAGGATGGTGTCACCTTAAACTTTTTTTTTTTTGGCAGGCGACGCAGGATGTTTCCACTGCACTGATGCACACTTTGTTTCGGGCTGGTAATGGTGAACCCAAGACTCAACACCTGTGACAATT
>NW_019740088.1:0-473 GCF_002891405.2 Cryptotermes secundus | reverse complement strand
AATAAAATTCGCTACATCGAATACATTGAGAATTTATTTGTCGCGTCATACGCCCGATACGCGACAACTAGTTGTCGCGTATCGGGGGTATATCTTGCAGCGTCTATTCTTCGTCCGGTACATCCGCTCCCCTCTTAAGACAAAGCTCGTCTCGAGCGGTTTCCTTTCAGCTCGCCAGAAGATCACATTCATCCCTCACTTTCATTCTATGGCACATTCACTCTCAATGGGGAGGCCGGTTCTTCTACATTACCGGCTCCTTTTCTGTGCCTGCTTCTTTTTTCGTTTTGGAGGGGGTCGACCCCTCCACAGTGTCCAANTCGTAGGCAGACAGAAAATCCGGCTACTCGCTTGGCGATCTGCAGTCCTGCAGTTTTTCTCATGTCTGCTTCCTTCACATATCGCGGCTCTCCGCGCCTAGGTCCTTGAATTGGTTGCTGACTCGTAGTCGCCATTTCAGACCTTTGTCCTTT
>NW_019740087.1:0-287 GCF_002891405.2 Cryptotermes secundus | reverse complement strand
TTCATCCTTGAACACTTGGCGAATCATGCCCAACGTCTCCGTACCTGATTTCCCCAGTCCAACAAAAAACTTGATGGCGTACCTCTGTTCAATCCTTTGCTGCATTCTGCGCTTGCACCGACTCACTTGACAGGGGTCCACTGAAAACACGGCCTGGCCTCTATGAACGCACTCAGGCGAATGTCGCTTGGCGCGTGTTAAAGGTTAGACCCCCACTACCACACCTGCGCGGTGCGAGCATACTGCGGTGTACAGTCACGTAAGGGAAAGATTTTTCCCGATACTTT
>NW_019740086.1:4994-8920 GCF_002891405.2 Cryptotermes secundus | reverse complement strand
CTAAGTCGACCCCAGGGCCATAGTGTGGCTGGAAGGATTGGGTCACTTGAAAAATCCAGTGACGTCTTTGGAATTGAACCCATGACCTTCTGTCTTGTAGCATAGTGCCTGAATGAACTACACTACGGCATGCCCCTGGAGCTATCTGTGGAGAACTTCTAAAAGTAATGGGGAAATACGTACTTAATTTTATGGTGAATTTTGAAGTGTCATACCATGAAGGTGTCTGTGTCGTGAAATTGGATGTGTTTACCCTGTGCAGATTTGGAAGGGGTTATAGAAATAGAACACACCCCAGAGAATGTGTTTTTATCTCATTGAGAAACCGTGCAAGGAAATATGAAAGAAAACCAGTAATGATACATAGATAGATAACCTTCAGAAAATATAATTTCACATGGAATAACCTGTCTTTCGTTCAAAATATCAAACACTGGGATGAAAGTGTTATTCTATAGGAATACCTGTTAAAAATCTCATTACAGAACCACGAGGCTGTAATGATGTGTTGTCAGAACTGGTTTAGAATTGATGTTCATGAATTTTTGTTGCTGCAGGAATGTCTCTCTTCATCTAGATACAATGTTGCCACACCTGCAGTATTCAGAGTTGGAACGTTTCACAGACTGTTTTAGTGAGCTGCCACTAGGGAACAACGGAGGAAGAAAACTTGGAGCTGGAATGTTTGGTTCTGTAAGTGTTTTGTACTGTTGAGTGCTTTGTTTGTGTAAATGTTAAAAACAAGTTTATTCATTGTGTTGGGGGGCACACAGTATTATAGTTAGTTGAGGCACTATGCTGCAAGCCAGATGGTTGTGGGTTTGAGTCCTGATGAGGTGGATTTTTTTCGATTGACCTAATCCTTCCAGCCGCACTATGGCCCTGGAGTTGACTCAACCTCTAACAGAAATGAGTATCAGGAATCTTCCTGGGGGGTAAAGGTGGCGGGTGCATAAGGCTGAGAACTTTACTGACGTCTTTGAGCTGATCATCTAAAGAAACTGTGGGAGCCTCAACATCTCACAACCCTATGGACCTTTACAACCTGTTAAAGGGAAAGCTTTATTCATTGTATCAAAAATGGTCCAAGTACCTCAGTGACTATAATGTTATGGGGATGGACAACTTGATTAATGTTTTGATTCCGGGTGGGGGCAGCATTTTTCTCATCACTGTGTCAAGACACTCTAGAACCATCCAGTGGATACTGGAGATCTCTTGCCTGTAGATGGAAGTGTGTGGGGATGTGACACTGACCAGTAACTTGCGTCCGGTACCTCAGATTAGACCACTGTTACTTTTTGCATGTCCTTTCAACTTCGTTGTTCACTGATCACCCTGTGGTTTGACTGACATTGTATAGTCTGAGTTACTGACAGCATCATTAAGTAAACCTGCTTTATTTTCTGCCTTGACTGTTGAATATGATTTAAAGCATGCTGTAGTGAATGTTTATAAGAAATCATGACACCACATGAGATTAAGACATACGGAATGCGGGTATAAATAAGTTGAAGAAAAATTTGGTATCTTTATGCAGTTTAGTGAGTAATAAAATTTCAAGCTTTATCTCTGCATCCAAGTTATGGAAATAGTTTCATAATGTTTGGTAGCTGCAGCAGACTTTTTACAAATTCATGGCATTACAGTCATATCGATTAACTATTCCAAGAGCACAGAAAGCAGTTCCGTAGATTGATTACTGTGCGTCTTCCTCAGACCACTCGCAGCCTTGTTATAGGATATATTATATTAGTGCATCATCTGACACATGAAATAGGTACAGTCATTACTATCAGAATGTGGATTTTGCAGTTTGATGAAGCACTGATCTGGCTGAGGATAGGTACCAGTGGAGGGCTCTTGTGAACACGGTAATGAACCTTCAGGTTCCCTGAAATGCTGGCAAATTCTTGAGTAGCTGCAGATCTGGCTTCTCTTCAATAAGGGTTCAGCTCCATAAGTAAGNCACTAACAAAGAAATCGTGTTCTTGGTAAGTATGTTTTCATCTTCACTTGCACATAACATAAGCTGGGAGTCAGTACTGAAACTATATATATATATATATATTTATTAGCTATGCCCGGCCACGCCTTGCTGTGGCTCAGTCTGCCCATTCTTCCCCAGTTTTATTTGAAATTACTCGATGCATTGCTTCCACTCTGCGAGTACGACGGCCTAAGCTTGTTCTTAGGAAACGAAAGGAAAGACAACGAAAAATAAACTATACTTATGAAATAACTTCCACGCACGTCTCGGATTCAGCGAATATGTTATTGAACGCTCACTTTTACACCAGCAAGCACAATTATTGTCACGTCCAGTATCACCGAAAATTTCTTCGGAGCTGAGCTATTATAACCCGGTTTCAGACACAATAGAGGGCACTTTCGCCCAGGGTTCCATTTCACGTGTTCTGTGCTCGTTGCTGCAGAAATGCATTATTTCCGCTGTTTCAACAGCTCATTGCCACGGTTATTCCAAGGCAACGATGTGTTGTTTCAACAGTTCATTGCGACGGTTATTCCAAGGAAATGACCCGCTGTTTCAACAGTTCGTTGCCACAGTTATTCCTAGGCAATGATCTGTTGGTATTCGATGGACGACGTATAACACGTTACAGTATATTAATATTGAATACAATTAATACTTTTACCTGTTTTTACCTGTCATGGGTGTGACATCTACATAATAGGCATATAAAAACGCGCGTGTTTGAATGGAACATTGTGTCAAAATTTCGAAGCAATCGGTGAAGAACTTTCGGAGATCTTCAAGGAGAGCCAAACCAACAGTTACATTTTTATTTATATAGATATATGTGTGTGTATATTGCTGCATTTTCTTTTAGATTAGAGTTAATTATTTTTGGACGAGGTAAATTGAATCGTGTTCTCATTGTTTGTGTTAATTAACAAATTCATTTCAAGCATCGATACACAGCAATGGTATGAAAACAGATGCGATATGTGTATACAACTAAATCCATTTTCAATTTCTTTTGTGAATTAATTTTTTTTATTTAACAACTCCAGCAATAATTCAGACTACAACGTATAGTGAATATTGGCAAATAATGAATTAGTGTCCTGCCATGGCTCAGGTTGTCAGTAGCTGGGTTCCCATTGTGGCGGCCTGGATTCGTGCCCGGGCCTGGTCATGTGGGATTTGTGGTGGACAAAGTGACGCTGCGCAGGTTTTCTCCAAGTACTTCAGTTTCCCCTACCAATCTTCATTCCACCAATTGCTCCACAATCCGGGGCCAGTATTGGCTGCAGTTCGAAGTGGACTCAGTCTCACCCCACTAAAGATAATAAAAGAAATACATGTACTAAATTTGAAAGGATTTTGAAGGAAGCGCGCGTTATCTAATCGTGGTGGTATGGCTCAGTTTTCCTGGAAGAACTGAAGAAAATCACAAGGAAGCACAGAAAGGATAATGGGTCAGACCTTAAAATTTTGGGCAGACTTGCTCGTTTCCTGTTTAGTTTCCTCAATTTGCGCTGCTCTGTTCAATAACATATGTTCAACTCAAGCTGATAACAATTCTCGGAAATTGTGATTGAGTTGCGGTTGCCAGTTTCCTTGGTGTGGCCTCACCCTAAATGACGTTTGCGGCACTCACATCGGTCAGTGTTAAAGTCACGGTCTTCTTGAAAGTGTGACGTCATGTACTTTGGTAGACGGGTTCCCAGCGTTCAGAAAGAAATTGCTCTCTTTATGTTCGGAGCAGAGAGTTCAGCTTGTTTCGTAACCGCCTTATCAGACTATAAAGGGGCCCATACACGTATGAGTCTGGCTCGGTGAGCTTGACTTGGGAGCCGGGCTCAGATTAATTTAACCACAAACGCATGAACTGACTCCCAACTTTGCGACCCACACACGTATGAGTTTGGGTCATTGGGACCCGAGCCGAGTCGGACTC
>NW_019740086.1:0-568 GCF_002891405.2 Cryptotermes secundus | reverse complement strand
CTTTCCCTGAGCACTGTTCAGACTATTCGGTATTGTTCATGTCGCGGATAACAACGAAACTCTAAAATGTTGGCATAGTAAATCCTCCTCACCCCTGCTCCATTTCTAATGCCTTGAAGGACTAATAAAATGTTCTGAGGATTGGGGACTGCCTTGCCCATCAACTACCGCTGCAACCTGACATGTGTAACATTACAGCCGCGCTGTAGCTCAGCGGTTAGTTGCTGACTTCCCTCCGCTCCTAAGTCTTGTCATGTGGGATTTGTGGTAGACAAAGTGGTGCTGGGGCAGGTTTTCTCCGAATACTTTTGTTTTCCCCGCCAATATTCGTACCACCAATTGCTCCACAATCACGATCATATATCATCTGGGGCTGGTACAATACGCCAGCAGTGGCTACAGTAGCACGTGAACTCTGTCTTACCCCACTAAGTAACACTGTGGTGAATAAAGTGTTAAATGCAAGGCTTGGTAGAGTATGGAAAAAAGAATTGATTTCTGACTGTTATAGAAAATGGTGTTTCTGGGTAACTCTCTGCTGGAGGACACCGTTCTGTTCGTGTCCAGT
>NW_019740085.1:0-429 GCF_002891405.2 Cryptotermes secundus | reverse complement strand
ATAAACCTCGACCCTGATGGAAATATGGCAAAGGTTCTGTAGCTTGAATATTTCTTGGGAATCTGCCGTCCTGGGTAAGGTTATGAGGAAGAGGGGAAGGTTTCTCGTTATCCTTCCTTCTGATGGCGACTCTCGGGTAGTTGTCATCTGCTTGACGCTAACCACGTCAAATCCCAGGGTCACCAATCCATAAGAAATATCTTCCGCCGGGGTGTTGTGAGGGAGGTGACGGATTACAGCCTTGATGGGTTTTTCTGACTTGGGAAAGAAGGTAAAATAGGAAAGTTTGTTGTTTGATAGATAGAACTTGACGGCGTCGAAATCCGCCATGCTTTTGTGATGACTCTGGTCCCGCTTTTGGTATTACGGAAATCAAAGTCGCTTCTGACCACATTTTTAAGTTGCTTTCCAAGTGAATGAGGTTCACTG
>NW_019740084.1:0-1196 GCF_002891405.2 Cryptotermes secundus | reverse complement strand
AGCCATTTTGCTGTAATGTATGTAATAAGTCATTCAGTCAGCAGGCTAATCTGAAGGCACATAAGCTCATACATAGTGGGGAGCAACCGTTTTGCTGTGCTGTATGTAATAAGAAATTCTGTTATCACAGTAACCTGAAGAGACATCAGCGCATACACAGTGGGGAGCAACCATTTTGCTGTGATGTATGTAATAAGTCATTCGGTGATCAGAGTACTCTGAAGAGACATCAGCGCATACATAGTGGGGAGCAACCATTTTGCTGTAATGTATGTAATAAGTCATTCAGTCAGCAGACTAATCTGAAGGCACATCAGCTCATACATAGTGGGGAGCAACCATTTTGCTGTGATGTATGTAATAAGTCATTCAGTTATCAGAGTACTCTGAAGGCACATCAGCGCATACATAGTGGGGAGAAGCCATTTTGCTGTAATGTATGTAATAAGTCATTCAGTCAGCAGAGTAATCTGAAGAGACATCAGCGCCTTCATAGTGGGTAGAAGCCATTTTGCTGTAAAGTATGGAATAAGTCATTCAGTCAGCAGACTAATCTGAAGACACATCAGCTCATACATAGTGGGGAGCAACCATTTTGCTGTGATGTATGTAATAAGTCACTCGATGATCAGAGTACTCTGAAGAGACATCAGTGCATACATAGTGGGGAGCAACCATTTTGCTGTGATGTATGTAATAAGTCATTCAGCCGGCAGAGTACTCTGAAGACACATCAGCGCATACATGTTGATGTGTGCAGTAAATCATAGAGCAGCAGAGATGGATTTAGACTAAAGCAGCAGTAATACTGTTTTGCTGTGTGTGGCATGCTTCAATTTTGTAGAATGCTACAATATTGTAGCGTGTTTGGGTATGTCACGCTACAAATAACTTTATGCCGTATTAGATATAGCGAATCTTTATTGCAATTCACTTGCACACTTGTTCTTCACTGATACAATCACACGCTTTACAATCGTTATCGCTTGGGGAATTACAATAACTGCTTACAATATCTCGGCCAGTACATCTGTATCTCTAGGAATCTATTGTGAGACTCTCTCGGCGAATGTATTTCTTTCTTATATGTGTGCGGCCGTTGCTATGCATTGGATCTTCTGTTGTAACCGTGAAGACTCCTGTTGGAACTGCAATATCAGCATTTTTGTTTCCAATGCAACGGTCTAATCCAGTTT
>NW_019740083.1:260-401 GCF_002891405.2 Cryptotermes secundus | reverse complement strand
GTCACTTCACAGTTTATGATACCTCACACTCTTGACGTGCGCGCGCGTGTGCCACTTCTCGAAGTAGTCCATGACACTGCGCAACATCACACTTTGTACAATAGAAAATGGTGCTCCTACTTTTCTTATCTATCGAACACA
>NW_019740083.1:0-201 GCF_002891405.2 Cryptotermes secundus | reverse complement strand
TGGGTGCCAGATGAACTGGGCCTCACCAGAGAAACGCCAATGACAATGATATTCTTTGTGCAATTAAAGGATCATCTTGGGGGAGGGGGGTTTCCAGCAAATTTGAATAAATTATGTTTATTGACAAAGCGACACTCTCACCTTTTAGTAATACTTGCACAATAGTGATGCAAAGTAATTATATTATTAGTCAAAAAGAGT
>NW_019740082.1:0-2046 GCF_002891405.2 Cryptotermes secundus | reverse complement strand
ATAATATATTGTTTGCACTTGGGATGGAGTTTGTATCATTTATCGCATTTTTCTAATTGGTACAGTTAGAAATTTCTCAGCAGCTAATTCCTCAATAATCTGACAAGCCATAGTGAACAGTTCAGGCATTTTATTGATGTAGAATTCTGTAAATCGTGAATACAGTTAACAAATAATTTTGAAATATTTAAGAATTTTAATGTGTTGGATGAATAACGTTAAAAAAATAATTGGATTGGGATTAAATTCTGGAAATTCTTGTCCTTTTTTAAAACCTATCTTGAATATTTTGGAACACCAAAACATTAAAATTCAGTAGAATGTTGAAAGAACACATGTTGGTTGTGTTTATGGAGGTAAGTAAAAATGCTTTCACTTTGACGCATAAAAAGCTGCAGTACATTCCCTGTGGACATGAACATGGAACCTTCAGAAGGTAAGTTCGCTGCCCCATCCCCGAGACCCACACGTCTACTGGTTGAATTTGCCTATAAAATTACATGTGCAGTGAATTTACAAAGAGCCTCAGAGCCTGATTGTTTGAAGTTCACTTTATGATCAGAATAAACGTAGAATAAATCACTACAAGACCAGTCGTGTTACACGACTTAATATGAATGGTTTGTATAAAGCTCAAAACTGGATGTACCAAACTGTTTAACCTGTACTGAATACAGCAGTCATGACGAGCATTGGATGGATGATCCATCAAGACAAGCGTTAGCTTAGTGGTAAGGTTTGTATGCACGAGAACAGGGGTTCAAGTCCATGTGGAATGGGAATAGAATAGAGTAGCCAATCATTATGAAGTGGGGCCAAGTTAATATGCATGAAATTAATATTTAATGCACAACTTGCAGGTACAGTAGGAAATGCAAACAAAACCCTGTACTTTTTGTTTCAGTAACCTTCAACAACATTCAAGGGCACAGCACTGCCGCAGCCCCAAGCTTTCAGCCTGGGATTTCATAGTTTGGCTGCAGATGTAGCTGTATTTCCGAAGAAGGGGATGCAGTGGCCAATCAGCATCAATGGTCAGAGCCAAGTTAATGTACATGAATCTAGTGCTAACTGCAAGAAATGTAAACAACCCCCTGAACTGTCTAAACTTGTAACCTCGAAAATAGCTACAGGATTACTGAGGAGTGTTGCAGATGAATGTTTATGTGTTAGACAGGATATGAGGATGAACTCTGTTTCCTTGATTCGCCATCTGTGCAAGCCAAGTGGTCAATCCTCGTTCAGTAAACTCTTTTAATTTATGCTCAAATGTCTACTCTGGGGAAGATCATTCTATATGTCTCCTGTGAGGCATCACCTGACTGGTTGACCACAACCACCTTAATCCCAGGGGTAAAGCACCATTTCCTTGTGCAGCACCCCCCCACCCCTCCCACATGTTCAATCATGAGGTTTCATACTCTACTTCATATGGGGTCCAAAGCTTGCCTTCAGTGTAAAGCAGATGAACCAAGTGGATGAGAACTGACCAGTTGGCTTGCAAAAGTGGCTAATTGAAAAAATTAAGTTCATCCTCATACCCTATCTAGGAGATAAATGTTCAACTGTGGCAGTGATGTTTAATCCTCATCAGAAAGTTCACAGCTTTGGCTTTAAATGTGCTCTTGAAGGTTTTAGAGATTATAAGATAAAAAAAAAATCAGGGTTATATATACATTTCTTGTATCTTCAAAATATTTGCATTTAGCACTACATTCATGTATTTGTAAATGGACTTGGCCCCTGACTATTGATGCTTATTGTCTACTGTAACTCATTTTTAAGAAATATGGCAACATTTGCAGCCAGATGCCCAGAGCTGCAACATGTCTTGTGTTCTTGAATGTCCTTGAAGGTTATTACATCAAAAAATTGCGGGTTTTGTTTACATTTCCTGCTGTACTTATAACAAGTGCAGTAGGCACGAAGTCATGTGGACTTATGTGCCCCACCCCTTAATGTTGGTTGGCTACACAGAAACAGTCATTGTGTGTGGGGGGGGGGGTCTGATGATAACTCCTTTTCCCCCCCTGGAGGCGTGGTTTC
>NW_019740081.1:0-1148 GCF_002891405.2 Cryptotermes secundus | reverse complement strand
TTATTGATCAAAGTACTCTTCTAATGAGTAGAATGAATTCGTGTAAAACAATCTTTTTTTAAAGAAAATGTCNAGACATCCACAAGATGGATACAGAACTTGTCCTCACCAAGTACATACAGACCAATTACAAAAGTTGTTTACACGGAACATTACCACAGTATAAAAATACAAATAGTTAAGACCTTATATTACAGAAATAAGAAGTCAGAAACGTGTCATTTAAGAACAGTCATATTAAATGAGAAATCCACAATAAACAGATAATTATGAGTTACAAATAGTAAATAAATCCTTCAGATTACTGAAAATAAGATTAATTGGCAACGCACAATTAGAACTCATAATTATAACAGGCATTATACAATCAGTTTACAAAGAACAAAAAATCATAAATTACAGTAATTAAACTTTCTTCAGCAACACAGAAATAACAATTCATCGAGCACCTAGACCACAATTACTCACTGAACAGGACCACCAACGTAGCAAGAGCAACCTAACTACGCAGTAACTCTACCAACCACTACCAACTATCCACTGCACTGTAGCCTCCGTGACTGCACGAAAACATTTCTACTCCCATCCATATTGCAGAGTTAGTCGGTTGTTGCAAAATGGCTGCCTCAACTGCCGAGTGCTCTGTCGGTGAGAAGGTTACCTATTATAGCACTCGTCTTTGCCTGTTGCCCCTCGTTCGGAAACACGTGCTCACAGTTGTACTCGTATTTAAACAACTTCATCACGACATTGCTAAAGGTTAGAAAAGGTTTAATGTTTAATGCGGATTCATTGGTAAGTTCTGAGATACAGGATTGAGACTGATTAGATTCGATTCGAAAACCAGCCCGATTCGGATTCATTCGATTGAGAGAGACGGTACTTACTTCCTGTTATCACCGAGCTGATTGATTGGAAGTGAGCGGTCAGAGAGGTCAGAGAGGTCAGAGGGGACAGAGTACTGAACAGGCTGCAGAACATGTAGTACTAATTCTACTCAGCAGAGGGCTCTGCCAACAAACCTTTTCGTTATGTCGCCTAGACGGGTTGGGCATTTCCTAGGCATATTTTATATCTATAATTATTTTTTCCCACAAAAAAAACATCTGTCGCCATTCTCACGAAAATTACAAATTCGGGACCGATTT
>NW_019740080.1:769-851 GCF_002891405.2 Cryptotermes secundus | reverse complement strand
GAGGTTATTCTTGCACTATTAATATCGTGTGAATTATGTGGAGTGATTTGGGGAAATGTGTTTTAGTGATTATATGGATAGA
>NW_019740080.1:0-501 GCF_002891405.2 Cryptotermes secundus | reverse complement strand
TTTAAATTTACTAGTGTGACATTGTATTTTTGTGTGTAATATATACAGTGATGTGTAGTGAATTATTGTAGTGATTTCAAGTAAGTTAACATTTCCATTCAGCCACATTGGATTCAAAAGTGTCCCCTTTTATGTACATATGTTGTTTGTATGAAGAATTCTTGCTTATAAAAAGGTGGGATGATGAGTGGTGCACATGTTGTCGTTGGTGTTATGCTGGCACTCGTGTTAAATGACAGTGTGAAATGTGCAGAGTGGTGTGTAGAGTATGTGTTTTAGTTTGAAGAATGATGGCAAGTGATTTCTAAGTTAGATGTATATTTCGGTGTGCTAGACAAAGGATTGCATTCTTGCCATCTAATCTTCCAAGCTTACATGTGGTAGCAGGTAGTATAGGGGATGAGAGAATTATCTTCTTTCCATGTATTGAACTACTTATAGAAACACATTGTTAAGAGGATTGCACGAGTTGTTACAGCTGACAGTCTTGTAATGATATTT
>NW_019740079.1:0-887 GCF_002891405.2 Cryptotermes secundus | reverse complement strand
TGTCATTTTACATTAACAACAATCATCTCTGAAGTACTCTGTCTTCTGTGATATAATGTAATGTGATGTAATCCGGTGAAAGTCACCTGATGTTTGGGAGGAACATATCACATCGTGGTGTGCTTGCTGTCTGCTTCATGCTGGTTTCTTGCTTGGCTCACTCTTCAGTCCTGAGGATGGAGGCAACATGTTCCTCCAAAAAACACCGGCTGACTTTCAGCTGACTACACGTCATTATATCCCGGAAAACAGAACTCTATATAACTGCCATTGTGAAAACCTCAAATTATACTTAATCATCTCTGTCCCTATACTAATGAAATATGCCTATTTTAGATCTTCAGTCAGTACTTCTATTTAGACTAAAATTTAGTTTACCTTGCAGTCTCCTACTGAAGATCTCCACGATTCTGAAAAAGAATATGAACTGTTTAGATTCTCTACAATTTAGTCAGTGCTGCATGTGAATAGTGGTAGGTTGGGATGAGATGGTAGAGACATAGTGCACGCAGAATNAGAAAATCTGAAGGGAAGAGAATACCTTAGGAGACCTGGTTGAAGATGTGAAGATGATGTTATAACCTATTTTACAAAGTATGGTGCGAGGATGTGGACTACATTTACCTTTCTTGGGATTATATCTAGTAATGATCTCTCAGGAACCTTACAATTCCATGGGGGTGGGGGGATAATTTTTGGCCAGTTTTTCTGTAAACACATATTTAAGTTTCAGTTAGAAGAGCATTTGGAATTATCAGTGTGTTTTATAGGTATATCACATACAATCAAACTACTCTGTTACAAAGGACAATTTTTGGATAAATCTGAAATGGTGAAAATTTAAATTACATAGAGAAAACTCTGCATATGGATCTGAATATGTATTT
>NW_019740078.1:0-496 GCF_002891405.2 Cryptotermes secundus | reverse complement strand
CTGAAATTTATGTTCTGAAAATAAGAGCTTTCGAAGTCCCATAGGTAGAAATCTGTGAGCAAAATAATACCATGTTATTCAGCAGTGAGAACGAAACGATTGCATCTTCAACTAAGAAGACGCATTGTATTCGGGTCCTGTTATATATAGAATGATTTTATAAGCAATAAATTCTGTTGTTCACGTGTTTAAGAAAGACATTGGATAAATATATATGTAGTCATGTAATTTAACTTGACACCGTACATTTTGTTAATTTCAAGGTATTTATTTACGGCTATGTTAAAGGACCGATGTCCCCATCCTGAAATTTATGTTCTGAAAATAAGAGCTTTCGAAGTCCCATAGGTAGAAATCTGTGAGCAAAATAATACCATGTTATTCAGCAGTGAGAACCAAACGATTGAATTTTCAACTAAGAAGACGCATTGTATTCGGGTCCTGTTATATATAGAATGATTTTATAAGCAATAAATTCTGTTGTTCACGTGTTTAA
>NW_019740077.1:0-577 GCF_002891405.2 Cryptotermes secundus | reverse complement strand
GCTAAATTTGAGTTGCTAGCTTGCTAGTTTTGCGTTGCTAGCTTTGTGATACTAGCTAGTTAGATTCGCGTTCTAGCTTGATAGCTTTGCGTTGCTAACTTGCTCCCTTTGCCTTGCTAGCTTGCTAGCTTTGCTTTACTAGCTTCCTAGCTGTGTGTTGCTAGCTTACCAGTTTTGCGTTGCTAGCTTACCAGCATTGCGTTGCTTGCTTTCTAGCTTTGCGTTGGTAGCTTGCTAGCTTTTCGTTGCTACCTTGCTAGCTTTGCGTTGCTAGTTTGCTAGGTTTTCGTTGCTAGCTTGGTAGTTTTGCGTTGCTGATTTTCTATCATTTCTTTACTAACTTGCTAGCTTTGCGTTTGAAGCTTGCTAGCTTTGAGTTGATAGCTTTGCTGCTTTGCGTTGCTAGCTTGCTACATTTACGTTTCTAGCTTGCTAGCTTACTAGATTTCCGTTCCTAGCTTGCTACCTTTTTAGATATGCGTTGCTAGCTTGATAGCTTTGCATTGCTAGCTTGCCAGCTTTGCGTAGCTAACTTGCCAGCTTTGGGTACTAGCTTGCATTCTTTGCTTTTCTAGAT
>NW_019740076.1:5286-7262 GCF_002891405.2 Cryptotermes secundus | reverse complement strand
AAATCAGGGCAGGTTTCGACATGTCGGATTGGACCATTCCCTTGTAAGAGGAGAGTGTGGTGCCAAAATCGTAAAACCTGGACTATGGAGCAATGGAAGATGGTCATCTGGTTGGACGAGTCACACTGTTTCTGACTTCTGGCTGAGTTTACATCTGTAGAACGCCATCACAAGCTTACGATCCAGATTGTTTGCTGCCAAGAGTGAAACATGGCAGGGGTTCGATCATGCTATGGACAGCCATGTCATGGTATTCTGTCGGACCCATCATTACCCTGTAAGGTCACGTCACTGCCAACGACTATGTGACCATTTTGGGTGACCAGGTCCATCCCATGGTGCAAACTTTGTTCTCCACTAGTGGTGCCATTTACCAAGATGACATTGCCCATGTTCACACAGCTCACATCATCCAGGACTGGTTTTCTGAGCATGAAGATGAAGTGTCACGTATGCCATGGCCCCCACAATTGCCAGATATCAATATTATTGAGCCGTTGTGGTCTGTTTCGGAGAGCAATCTGCATGCTCGCTATCCACCTCCATCACTGTTAACAGAACTTGCCAATGTTTTGCAGGAGGAATGGTACAAGATTCCCTTGCAAATCGTACAAGACCTCTATTTATCCACTCCAAGGAGACTGGAAGCAGTTCTGCAAGCCAGAGGTTGTCCTACACCATATTAGTCATGGTAATGCGTTTTTTGTTGGGTGTTTCCATATTTTTGGCCATCCCCTGTATTTACACCGTTTTCCAGTGTCATTATAACATTCAGAACCATTAAGTAGTGTGAAATTCACTATAGCATAAAATTATGAAATTTCCTTTGTCTTAGTTTTTATAAATTTCTGTTGCTCTTGTTACCCTGATCCTGGAAATTGTTTATTGTTGTCAGAGAAGCTGTATACACTACTAATTGTTGACAGAAAATAAGCAGTTATTTCTGATTGAGTTCATTGCATACTTATGAAACATTACCTTGAATGAGTAACACCGAAGGCTGCTGGCTGTTGGCTGTATTATTAACATCAAAGGCAGCTGGTTATGTGAGCACAACAGCATCAAGCAGCTGAAGGCAGGGATGCTATTAAACGGTAGATTGTGATATTAAGACAAGTTGGGTGTCATTTTATTTGTGCAGTAATGGAGTCTGTGCAACAGGTCAACTGATTAGGGCATAGGGATATAAGTGAAATTCTGGGGCCATGTAACAAGAATTTCTCATGAAGACATCATCGTCATCATCATCACCACTGGCACGGCAGCTCTTTGTGAGCCCTGGCCTTCCTCAGGATTGCTCGCCATTCTTCTCTATTCGATGCTACATTCCTCCAGTTCTTTATACCCAAAATTCTTATGTCCTGCCACACACATTCTTCCCATCATTAAACCTTGGTCTTCCCACTCTCCTATTTCCTTCTGGTTTGGTGTTAAGCATTTTCTTGATGGTTCTATTCTCGCCGGCACGTATTATGTGTCCAGCCCATTCAAGCCTTCTCACCTTTATAAATCCAATAATGTCTGGTTCATCAAATAGTTTGTATAGCTCATGGTTATACCTCTTCCTCCATATTCCATTTTCTTCCACTGGTCCAAAGATATATCTCAAGATCCTCCTTTAAAATATACTTAACAGTCTTTCATTCGATTTTGACAGTGGCCAGGTCTCAGAGGCATAAGATAGCACTGATCTTATAAGTACTTTATACATCATAGTTTTGGTTTTCCTGGGTATTAATTGGGATTTCAGGTGTTTCCTAAGGCCATGGAGACATTTATTTGCTGCAAGTACATGCTTTTTTATTTCATCACTGGTATCATTTTTACAGTTAACTTCTGATCCAAGGTAAGTGAAACTACATACAGCCTCAAATTTATGTGAGCCAATTTCAATATATGTAGGTCCATTAGCACAGTCTTTGTTGGTTACTGGCATGTACTTTGTTTTATTTTGGTTAATTTGTAGATTCATCTTT
>NW_019740076.1:0-2710 GCF_002891405.2 Cryptotermes secundus | reverse complement strand
TCTTTCCTAAATCCAAATTGCTCTTTGACTAATATGTTGTTAGAATTTAAGTGTTCAAGTAGTCTATTATACATAACTTTTTCAAAGACTTTTGAGAATGAAGTCAATATGGATATTGGTCTGTAATTAGAGATGCATTTTCTCTCTCCTTTTTTAAAAAGTGGTTTCAATACAGCATATTTTAAGCATTGAGGAAAAGTACCTGATGATAAAGATTTATTACATAGATAATTCAAGGGTGAACTGATGTAAATAGAGCTTGCTTTATGTAATTTGGTAGAGATATTTGATATTATTAAGTAATGATCAGAGTCAATGTTGGCTCCCCTGTAGCTCCTGACATCCATCAAATCTGAACAATGTCTTACATCTATTAGGATGTGATCAATTTGATTAAACACATTTCCATCAGGGGATTTCCAGGTTCGTTTATGTATATCCTTGTGATTAAACCTTGTACTACCTATTACCATGTTTCTTGAGGACCCAAAATTTATTAATCTCATCCCATTATCATTTGACTTTTTATGTAGGCTATGTTTTCCAATAACTGATCTATATACATCCTCATTCCCCACTTTGGCATTCATGTCTCCTATGATTATTTTACAACCTCTTTTTGGACATTCACCATATATTTCATCCAATTCATCATAAAAGGAGTCTTTCTCCTCATCACTTTTATCTTCAGTTGGGGCATGTGCACAAATAAGGCTATAGTTAAGAAACTTTCCCTTAATTCATAGCCTACATGTTCTGTGAGATTTTGCCTTGAAGTCTAAAATAAGATGCTTGCTTTTTTTATTAACAATAAAACCTGTTCCAAACATGTGACTCTTCTTCTGACAACTATAGAATACATGAAGACAAACGACTAAAAACTGAGTCTTCTCACCCATTCATAGTTCTGATGCTGTCTGTATGGGGAGGTAGGAGTTCAGGAATCTTCAGGAAATTTATTTCAGTAAATCATGAATCATGATCGAGGAATTGTGAAATGATAGATCAACAGACTAGCAGTTCTACACAATAGAATCCAGACCAGTGGTACGCCACCGTTCAAAGGCTGTAGATATCGAAATATTATAGTACGCTAAAGTTGTCCCTGTGCTTAACTAAGTGCTATGCCATGGAGGTGTATGTGGGTGTATAGATACAAATTATCTTGACCTTGGCGCTACTTTGAGGTGAATGGACAGTTTCTCGCCCCGGCCGCTTTACCACCAGGGAAAGCGCCCACCGGTATCCATTGAATAGGATGTTGGATGGACCCCATTGGCAGTCTTAATGATGTGGAGAAATAGAAATTCTTGTTCCAACCGGGACTCGAACTCCGACCTTTCGGCCGTCTAGGCCGTGGCTAGTCGCTATCCCAGCCTACAATACATGGGTGGTACGCTATTGAATTATACCTTTCCACCGTGAATTTTGTGTCAATTATGAATTCATACGACGTCCTTTCGTAGTTGCTCACCGAACCATACTTGTGGGAAAATTAATTGACAGGTATGATATTTATTTAGTCAACCGGGCATTATATGGGAAGGTGTAAGCGTTAGTTTACGCCAATGTTATGTATCGTAATTGTGTGTGAAATGTATGTTTGAAAGACGTAATTTTCGGCAATATGCTTTCATATGAAGAACAAGGTGACATTGGGCTTATTTCCGTAAGTATAATTTGTTAGTGCATGTTAATTTGATTACTCTCATTTTGATCCGTCACACCATAAATTACAAAGTGGATAATTTTCAGTCCCGTGTGACGTACAAGTTTACAACACTTCAGATTTTATTCACCTTACATGTTTCGATTCAAAGGAATCATCCTCAGAGGCGTACCACTACGATCAGGAAACACATAAGATGTTTTGACAATATGCACTTAAGCTATGAATAATGCTCACTATATAAATTTTTGTTATTATCACAGTTACTTTGATGTTTGCCTTAAGCTTCGCGACGACGCGTCTTGACAGCACTCACGTAAACTACACGACTAACAATAAGAACATACAATCAAGAGAATTTAACGACATATTCCATCACCAGGAGGAAAACAGCATGACCCAATGTTGGCTCACTATATTTTAACATAATAACTAATTTTTTACATACAAAAGAAATTTTAATACAATTTTGAATACATATGGAAGACACTGTGTGAAAAAGTGAACATCATATTGCGTGCAGTGGGAAATCCCAATCAGAATACCCAGCAAAATATGCCTAAACGAAACAGCATCATACGTAAATCAACACTTCAAGAAGCGTCATTGCAAAGCTTAAGGCAAAGGTCAAACTAACTGTGATAATAACAAAAATTTATATAGTGAGCATTGTTCTTACCTCAAGTGCATATTGTCAAAACATCTTATGTGACAGTGTTTCCTGATCGTAGTGGTACACCCCTGAGGATGATTCTTTTGAATCGAAACATGTAAGGTGAATAAAAACTGAAGTGTTGTAAACTTGTATGTCACACTGGACTGAAAATTATCCACTTTGTTAGCACATGTTGTTATGTTTGTATTTAACAGATTAACTTACTGTGGTTAATGAAATAATGTTGGTCATTAAACATTCCATATTTCCAAGGCAATATTTAAGTGTAAGTTAGATATATATGTAGATATGTTGTGGTTTATTCATTTGATTAAATTACACTTTCAGTGGTTAAATCAGTTTCCCCTGTTAGGGGAGATTCGCTT
>NW_019740075.1:382-572 GCF_002891405.2 Cryptotermes secundus | reverse complement strand
CACAGACTGACAACATTGTCTTCTTTTAATTGTAAAGCAAGACAATTACTAACACCTTAAAAAGATTTATAACCAAAATATTCCTCTAAAGAATAAAGAGAATGTAAATATAAAAATTGTTTTAATTGCACCTCAAAACTCTTAGTGTCACTCAATATATCCATAATATGTTGTAGTAGATTATTATAGA
>NW_019740075.1:0-326 GCF_002891405.2 Cryptotermes secundus | reverse complement strand
ATTTACAAGAGGCTGATGGGAATTATTTTGCTGTCTGGTATTTATTCTATGAATCTCTGAATTTACTATGAATTTGTTTCTATTTTTTAACACAAAGAGCATAAGAGATAGGATGTACTGAGATGCCAGAGGTAAGATTTCTAATTCTCTAAATAAGTTCCTGCACGAATCCCTCCTTCTGCGCCCCAACATAATTCTAATTATGTTCTTTTGTATTCTAAAAATTTTTATACTTTGGGGTGAGTTACCCCAAAGGGTAAACCATAATTTCTAATAGAATTAAATAAGAGTGATAAACTATTTTTAAGGTATTTATGGATGTGTAT
>NW_019740074.1:0-1159 GCF_002891405.2 Cryptotermes secundus | reverse complement strand
GACAACTGGCAGTGTTTGGATTGGTGATTTGATTTGTTGATCATAAGAAAATAGGACTCGTCACTACACTTAATTATAGCACCATTGCTGATCTCCACAATTAAAAAAAAAGCAGCATACGTTAAGACTTTTCAGTCTACTATGTCTTCACAATTCGATCCATGGCAAAGGCTTCCAGTAATTGAGAGCCTTCCGTTTCCATGCTGGCTACGTTACTCTCCAGGAAATATCACAATCCTATGACCTGTAAATGTCGACGTCAACATCTTATTACGACTTGCTGTTTACCGCCAATTCTTTTGTCTTATCGTCAAAACAATTAAGACTCACGAAGAGACTCTTTCCTTTTTCAACCGAGCCCTTGCTACAATAGTCTTTACGTAACATCCTTTCTAACGAGAAGATAAATTATATCTTATGAATAAGCGTTTGCCTGCCCTTTCGTTAAATGTACGTGTCGCATTGTGACGTCGGCTCATGTCCGTGGTCTGTGTGAGCACTTCTCCCCTCTACTGTCTCTACTGTCCCCCTCACTGCTTCCCCTCCTGAGCCGACTTAGTGGCCTAACGAGCAGGGGGCGGCAACTGGAATAGGGGAAAGGGAAACACGGTAACTACTGCCTCTAAGAGCGGCGGACGAAACTCACGCTGGGCTCGACCAATCAGAGAGCCTAAACAAACCAACTTGAATACCCATAATTACGTGCGATTATGGTGGTGCATTATATGCAAATTGGTAAGTATGAATTTTGATTTGATTTGGTTGCGAAACGAAAGTAGACATTTGCGAACGAAATTACAGCTCCGTGTCAAACATATTATTTGTGTATATGAATATTATGCTTACTACCACAAATGGAATTAGAAACATAGAATTCCTTCAAGCCTAAAATTTTTCAGGTTATCATGAACTGTCATCTAAATTATATTTTTTATGATATGTTCTGCAACTTTCTGTTTATCCCAGAGATTGTCTGTTGAATGTGAAGGAGTTCGAAGAGTACCGTGATGGTGTTATAATTTTTGTATTGCTTCTTGCAGTATAAACATGGAAACGACATTTGCTGCTGCTGGGTGCTCGTCATCCAGCAGGCAAGGCATCAAATTCTTCAGCATTCCAAGGGATCCAGCAAGGTATGTCTGTTTTAATTCATGGTGTA
>NW_019740073.1:464-782 GCF_002891405.2 Cryptotermes secundus | reverse complement strand
CCTTCATTTATATAAGGCCGGGATAGCTCAGTCGGTATAGTGACTGGCTAGGGGCTGAACGACAGAAGGTTCCAAGTTCCGAGTCCCAGTAGGGTTAGGAATTTTCTCTTCTCCATGTCGTCCTGACTGAATTTTGGGCTCACACAGCCTCCTAGCCAATGGATACCGAGGGCTCTTTCCTCAGGGGGTAAAGCGGCCGGGGAGTGAAACTGACCACTCACTTCCAACTAGTGCCGAGGTCAAGAAAATATGGTTCTATACATCCACTCCCCCATACGTCTTCATGGCGTAGTGCTGAATTAGTCAAGCACAGGGACA
>NW_019740073.1:0-426 GCF_002891405.2 Cryptotermes secundus | reverse complement strand
TTCTCATAGCCAAGAGTGTTGCTGGCCATTAAGGGGTTTGTTTCCGCGCCAGTGACGGCAACCAAGACCCCCTACTGTGTCTCCGGCTAATTGGAGGTCCAAGCCACTGCACTGAACACGCCACAATGTTGTGCCACTTTCAAGTGAACCTGAGCGGAAGAATAATCCCAGGAATCTGATTCCTGTGGGACCAAAAAGTCTTCACTTCAAGTTCACATATGCGGATAGTGACTGTGGAGGAAGCAGATCTGTAGAGGCTGTTCCCCTCTCGATTTATGGTAATGATTGAGGTTCACTACTCGTATTTAACCCTCATGAAATTCGCTTACGTGGTGTGATGTAATTTAGAGGTTCAATAAGAAAAAATTGTGCTGTGTTTTGGAAACTATGTGCTTTATAACACGAAGCTTCGATTTTAATTATTTT
>NW_019740072.1:2214-8264 GCF_002891405.2 Cryptotermes secundus | reverse complement strand
AGCACAATAGACCTAAGGTCGCGGTGCAAGGGCCGAGAAGGCCTGCCCCTCATCTATTCTATTCTATCGCTGATATACGTACACCAAAGTTCATCGTTGCACACGCACTTAAATTGTGTCCCCGAATAGTCGTCTAGTTTAGGTGACTGGAGACGCAGTTCGTATTGGTAACTGGATTCATTAACCACTTACAGGTCGTAACTGTAATTACTTATGACACTTTTATAGATTTACATAATTTCATACGTGATGACATGCGACATCTGCCTAAGACAGTCAGAGAACAAAGTAATGTAGTTGGTCACTATAGTGTGAAAAGGAGGTCGTACGGCAAAAGAATCGTGCGACATTCTTTTCCGTACGACCGATGTCGCTGTGTGTGTTCTAATGTCACCACAATAGCTTATAGAATATGATAATTCTGATTGCTATTTAAGTTACAATAAAAAAATATATGGCATAGAGCAACACGTCACAATACATGCAAGTGTTGTCAGCAAAGAGACCTAGATAGACACCAGATGTTTGGACGGCATTGTTTAGATATAGACCGTACAGTGTGGGGGAGAAAACAGAACCTTGTGGCACTCCTGCTTGTATATCCCATGGTGTAGACATTTCACCTTCGAATGAAACTCTGAATTTTCTGTAAGAAAGGAGACAGCTAATAAGCAGCCAGAAAATAGTTTAATTAATTCCTGGTACTCATTTCTGTTACAGGCTGAGTAAACCCTAGGGCCTAGTGCGGCTGGAAAACAGAAAAGAGCCTATATTGTTGGAAAGTGTTTACTGACCAGTTTCATAACAACGGTCGCGGCACGGACTCCACTGTTCCGTGACGTCACAGCCTAGCGGAGAGGATATTTATTTCTAATTACTACTTGCAGTATGACATCATCGCGCCTGCGCGAAAGTCTTGTTTACCGCCTGGCGCTTTTAACCCGGTTGCATAACCTCGTTCCATTGTTGCGTAACTTAGCAACCGACTGTATATCAAGTCTGTCTTCGTGGTAACTCGATCCACCTCCTGTTGTCCAGCAACGGTTAGACATGTCACAATATTAATAAAAATTATTAACCTTTCCAGCCGTACTATGGCCCTGGGGTCTACTCAGCCTCTTATATAAATGATTACCAGCAATTAATTAAATCATTTTCCTGGGGAGTAAAGCGCGGCCGGGGGGGGGCGTAAAGCTGACAACCTTACCGTCATCTTTGATCCGATTATCTAGCCAATGTGGGACCCTCAATATCTGAGAACTCTATGGGCCTTCACTCCCTGTTACAGGAATAGCTTTACATTTTTACTTTTACGTCTTACTAGGATCTCATTCTGCACCATCACCTTCAAAGCAGTCCCCCTTAGGAGCACATGCATCGGTCCCAGCGTATCTGCCACTTTTGAAATGCATCCTGGAAGTCTTTCTTTGTTAGGGTGTTTAGTACCTTCTGCGTTTCCACTTGAATTTCCTCAACTGTATCAAATCTTCGCCCCTTCAACTTGATTTTCATCTTGGGGAATAGAAAGAAGTCGCATGGAGTACGGTGGGTGGGGAACAACTGCCATCTTGTTCCCCCCCCCACCAAAAAAAATTTCCTGCACAATGTAAGCCGTATGCGGTCGTGCGTTGTCATTGTGGAGTACCCAATCTTTCGTTCGCCACTTGTCTGGAAATTTTCTCCTCATGTCCTCCCTCAATCGCCTTAGAACATGGCGATAAAACTCTTTACTGACTGTTTGACCAGGAGGGACGAACTCCTTATGAACAATCCCGTCAGTACCAAAAAAACAGATCAACATGGACTTAATGTTGCTCCTGACTTGTCGAGTTTTTTGGCCGAGGTGAAGAAGGGCTCTTCCATTGCGACGATTGCTGCTTACTTTCAGGCTCGTAGCCATAAACCCAACTTTCCTCACCAGTGACAACCTTTGAAAGAAAGTTTGGATCCTCTTGAAGCTGTTGTTGAAATTACCCAGAGACTTCAAAGCGATGCTGCTTCTGTTCATTTTGCAGCAGTCGTGGCACAAACTTCGCCGCAATCCTCCTCATGTTCAGTTCTTCTGACAAAATTCGTTGACATGTACCATAACTTACTCCCAAGGTGTTACAGAGGTCTTGGATGCTCAGTCTACGATCTTGCAGAATCAGATCCCTAACTTTCGCTACATTATCTGGCGTGGTGCCAGTTGACGGCCGTCCCGAACGATCGTCATCATCAGTCGATGTTCGACCATTTTGAAAAGCTTATACCAGTCGTAAGTTTGTTTCAGGCCTAAACTGTTGTCACCAAAAGCTTGCTTCAACATTTGGTACGTTTCTGCGTCGATTTTCCAAAATTTAGAACAAAACTTTATACAGACACGCTACTGTGTCAGGTCAGCCATCGCAAAACCGCAAACTCACGGAAACACAAGAAAGGAAATACGTTCACCAACAATAAACCGAACCACTCAACTCGACGCCGCATGCCCCACTGATTCAAGAATGGTATGTGGGGAGACACATAGCGGTATTTCGATTTACTCTTAACCAATCGCCCGCAAAATTCAAATTTCGGGAACTTCTGGATTGCACCACGTACAACCTGAATGGTATAGAAGAGCTTCAATGTGGTGAATTTCCACTCATATATCGGACAGACAGGACGCACATTCAAAGTCCGCTACACAGAGCATATAAATGCTGCCAGGACTCATAAAATTTCTAAATTCGCACAACACATTTTATGAACTGGATATACATTTGCCACAGTGGACCGGACCATGGAAAGAAGAGACGCAAACTCGACACATTAAAAAGATATTATATATACGACATAACGGAGAAGGGCCTACAGACGAACGATACATTTTCAGATACACATAACCCCACATTCTACATCCTAGTAAAAACACACACACACACACACAAGCCAAATAACCTCACCCGTTCCCCATCTCTTCGTCCATTCATAGTATCCTCCCCCCCACCTCATACCACTCGACTCTATACAAACATACCCACATATACAGATACCCCCAGACCTAGACCGAACCGCTACAGCATAGCGACAGCATCAAGACGGGGCGAAGCCTGTACGCATATCAACATAATAAAATCTAATTTACGTAAGTACATTATTAAATAACCCAATAACGAGTTGTTAATTAAAAAAACTACTATGGAACATTAATCGTCTCGGTCCAATGTGACTAATAACATGTTGTTCCTTTCTTTCTCTCCTTTTCAATCTTTTATCCTTGACACGTTCCTGTCTTAGAGACCGTCTTCAGAAGGATACATCAATACAGGCCGGAACTACTATTACAATGTGATTGGTCAATATCAATACATACATACAGTATCATCACAATGCCATGAATACAAAATCTGACTTTTAACAATTACAGCGACATACATGAACACGTTAAAATATTTATACATTATTACAATTAGTCTGTTTGCAAGTGTAATTTAAAAAGAATTCGTTAAATTTAGATCCGTTTTGGTTCATGACCTTTATACTGCCTCCCTTTAAAGGAAGTTGAGTGTCTACCGCCTCGTGGTTCCGTCGTTTGGTGAATACGACTCTTTAGTATTGTCCTGTTGTTCATGCCGCAATGTTAAAGATGACTCCAAATAAACAACCGGTTGGGTGACCTACAGAATAACGAGTATAAGCTCCAGAAGACGATAGTAAGGTCAAGACCACACAACCTAACGTATGTGAGAAGATCCCAATGCGCAGGCGACGCACACCGTAGTCGCTTCTACCATCAGAAAATCATGTCAACAAGTAACGGTCACAATGTTTTAAAGAGATTTATCACAAAATATTACATTTCCATTTTGTATAATTTTAACTTTTATGTTATATATTTAGTCTTTTAATTTTTAAATGTTATCATTTAAGTAGTTTAAATTTTAACTGAAAGATTCAATTTATGCATTTAAAGACTCCTAATTGCAAAATAAGGACACTTATTGAAGAATTACATGCAAATAATTGGGTGCAATTCAATAACTGAAACTGGTATAATTGTGGGCCTGAAGAGGACACAGTATAAGTGTCGAAACATGTAGCGTCAAGAAAAACAAAATGTTTATACGATAGTGTCTACTTTGTTTTTAAATGCAGAATATTGATATGCAGACTGCATACAGTTTACAAAATGTGAGATTTTCCCATGAACACGAACCAAATAATGTTGCCAGTCTGTCCATACACTTCGATATAATCTACCACATAAGAATAGGCGCATAGGAAAAATTGTCCAAAAGGAGTTCATGGAAATTCTTTATTAAATATTTCGTGTAAGTAGTAGTTTAGGGCTAATATCCTGTTTGAATCACGAGCTAAGTTATACTCGTAGCACTGAAATGAAATCTCACGTAGTTACGCATCTTTGGAAGTAGCACTCTGGAAAATGTTAGATATAAAAATTTCAGCCAAAGAGATTCTAGGCAATTACGAATTGAAGAAGATTAAGCCGAGGTTCAACAAAGGATGTTAACAGCTCTTAGATCAGAAGAAATAAACCACATCGCAATGGTTACAGGATACAAGCCAAGTAAATTGGGATAACGTGTACAATATAGGACGTGAAGCCAGCAGGTATTATAAAAAAGAAAAAGGATTATTCTAATGAAAAAAATGAATAACCTTGCAATGAACAGCAAGAAAAATTCTAAGAATATACTGTTACTATTTTTACGAACACTTCTTTTCCTTTCTTTAAAATTAAATTGGGTGTTTCTTTATGAACTATCCAGCTCTTCGTAGAAATAATTTTCCTCTAGCCGTAAGAAATCTGTAACTGATTCTGGGTATCCTTTTCTTGATGTTCTCAGACAAAATGTCCATCACTGTGTCATTCTTTCTCTTCGGTTCTCGTACAGTTTACAATCCCAGAACATATGTTCCTCCGTTTGTAACCCGTCACCACATTCACATTCAGCCTTGGGCACAAGGTTAAATCTGTTGAAGTGGCTTGCTCTCATACGGTTTATTGACACGAAGGCACGACGATCCAATTACATCTCACGAAACCACGGAGAGGAGCCATGCATATAGTACCTTTCAAAGTAGCTCTCTCATCTGCCTCATTTGTGTTTTGACAGAAATTGTGAAGCTCCTCTTTGGCTTTAATTTTCAAGTGGGCTTTAAGATCTTCCACTGGTAATAATAATTGAGTGTCTCTTCCTTCTTTGAATAAATGCTTTGCCTCCGAGTCAGTTGTCTCATTAATTTCAACCCCTCAGTACCACGGGATCCAGAAAATTAAATTTTTCCTTCGCAATTACAGGCTTTCAGTTTTGTCTTTAAGAATTTCAGTAATGTGCAATGTGTTGTTCAAGTGTAAGTGCATTACTAATTACATTTAGCGCGCTTTCTGATAGCGAGATGATCACGACATTTTGCTTCGAGTCTATTTTTCGATTATTTCTACTGTTTCGCCAATTGCTAGTGCTCCCACAGTGAAAGTGCCATCTATACTCAAATGTAGCGAATCACAACTCCGCTGAATGACCAGTCAGCATGTATACATCTGTCTTTTTTAAGTAATTAACACCTGTAAATTTCACAACCACTCACAATGAGTTATTACTTTTCTGTACATTAATAAGATGTTCCAGATCTGCACAAAATCCCAGTGAATAACCACGAAAAGTATAACGGAAATGAGCACAAGACTTATTAAGGAATTCATTCCTATGCTCGTATGTATGAATGTTGGGAATGACAGTAAAAGCTCCTTCAGGCAGTAGAAATAATTGCTTTAAGAGAAAGGCCTACCCAATTTTCCAGCACTGTCATTCATATAATAGAAAAAAAAAGTGAAAAATATAATCCAAAATATTTAACATTCTCTTACTTCTATTGTAACGCTGTTAGTGTCTAGACACTACAATACTGAAAGTAGGATAATAATAAATAGGAAGGGACTGGGAATGGAAACTAAAAATTTGAAAGGAACTATATAGAACTTAATATCAAGCGTTGATATATCAAACTGAATGGTACAATTAATAATCACCTTGCAAAACGTATGACAACAGAAACAAAAT
>NW_019740072.1:0-1551 GCF_002891405.2 Cryptotermes secundus | reverse complement strand
CAGTTGCAAGTCTATTGGTATAAAATGGCAGCTGCCATTACCGAGAGCACGTCATAACAAACCCAACCTAAGTATGTTACACCCCCGCCCCCCAAAAAAGAATCACTGGTTCACAATATCTATAAATAATTTTGCAACCCTGACCTCTTGTGCTGCATAGTTTCTTACTCCGTTGGTTTTTCTTCTTTCTATTAAGTTTAATATCTCTTTACTCATGCGCACTTGGAGAAAGTTCCTTACCAGTGTCTGCAAAGTATTAATGATAAATTTACATCAATCCAACATCCCCTTACTGAAATGCCATTGACATTGTGAATAATAATATACATAGAGTACTTGTCTATTAGGAAGTTGAAGGTGGGTAAATGTGAAAGAAAATTCTGTTTTCATCAATTAACACTTGTATTCAATTTTATAAATTTACTTAAAACTCACTTTTGAAATGTTCACAGAACATAGTATATAGTACGTATCCACAACTTCAGTGTACCAATAGAAATAAAATAACTTAGTAATATACCAGTATGAGCTCAAGTTCAAAACAGGTTTTTCTATACATAATCCCTGACGGCTGATGATGGTGAAATTATCAACAAAATACTCAGTACCATAGGTTTGAGACTAAAGCATGTGAATGCATGGTAGTTTCTGTTGTTGCACTGCAATTGACCTCTGCCTGTCTGCTTGAATCATCAACCTGTTTGTTCACTTACACTACCAAGGAAAGTAAATTCTTGTGAAACCTGTCACTATCAATTTACTATTCTTTCGGGGTAAAGTGAAAACCCAGTACACGTAATCCATTCGAAGTCAGTGCACTTCCTAATGACAACTGTCATATTTTGCGCCATTCAACTAAAGTGGGCCACCTCTGCATAAACAGTAGCTTCATAACTTGTAATTTTCTCCAAATATAATTAGAATGATCAAGCCAAGGAAGGTAAGGTGGGCAGGGCATGTAGTAGTAAGAATGGGGGAGAGGAGGAATGCATATATGATATTTGTAGGGAAGCCCGATGGAAAGAGACCACTGGGAAACCAAGGAGTGGGTGGGTGGACAATATCAAAATGGTTCTCAGAGAGATAGGTTGGGGTGGTACAAATTAGTTTGATCCGGCTAAGGATAGGAATCATTGGATGGCTATTGTAAACATGATAATAAACAGATTTTGCAGTTCCTCAAGAAGGGCTCAGCTCCATGAGTAAATAAATAAGTTCCTCTGCCATCGTAGACTCTTTTAGGGTTACAGCAGTACCAATAGATCCACTAACTTCTCAGAGGGATAAGTGAGTGACTGTTCTGTATCACTGTACTCCTCGAAATATATGATGACAGTGGGTGATAGCAGCATGCACATCACAGCTGCACCATGGAGCTCATGTCTGGCTGTGGAACCACTGACATAGGCTGCTGAGTGGGAAATGTCCCTATCACAAACATGTACTGCAGCACCTATGACCTGTAACATGGAAAGTCTCAGGAACAGCATCAGTGGTTTCCTTGAAATGACTTGTGGAGGGATTTGGTGAACAGCATCAGGTGTCTAGTGT
>NW_019740071.1:0-427 GCF_002891405.2 Cryptotermes secundus | reverse complement strand
ACAAATTTAGCAAGCTAGCAACGCTAAGCTGGCAAGCTAGCAACGAATAATTCGCAAGCTAGCAAGCTAGAAACGCAAAGATAACTCCCTAGCAACGCAAAGCTAGCAAGCTAGCAACGGAAAGATACGAAGGTAGCAAAGCAAATCTGGCAAGCTATAAACGCAATTTGGCAAGCTATCAACGGACACCAGGCAAGGTAGCAAACCAAAGCTGGCAAGCTAGCAACGAATAATTCGCAAGCTAGCAAGCTAGAAACGCAAAGATAACTCCCTAGCAACGCAAAGCTAGCAAGCTAGCAACGGAAAGATACGAAGGTAGCAAAGCAAATCTGGCAAGCTATAAACGCAATTTGGCAAGCTATCAACGGACACCAGGCAAGGTAGCAAACCAAAGCTGGCAAGCTAGCAACGAATATCTAACAAGCTA
>NW_019740070.1:0-546 GCF_002891405.2 Cryptotermes secundus | reverse complement strand
AAAATCGACTAATTTGGGTTCATCACATAAATGAAAGAAGAGAGGGAGTTGGAGCTTCCTACACGCTGTTTGAAGAATTGAGGCAGGATGAAACGAAATTCTTCAATTACTTCAGAATGTCAATGACTTCCTTTGATGGACTGCATGGCCGGTTCAAAGATACCATTCAGCGCAAAAATACCAAAATGAGGAATTGTATTCAGGTGTAGAAATGCTGGCAATAACACTGAGGTAAGCAAAATAACTTTTAAATTTATAAGTTGAAAATTATTAAATCACATTGAGTAAAATAACGAAAATTAAAAAGTAAAATAAAATAAAGATTTTACTTATACATTTATTTCACAGGCTAGCAACGGGGGTTGCTAACATGTGATCGGCTAGCACTGCGTGAGCGACTGAGCCCTATTGTTGCAAGGTACATTTTACTACCCAAACGAAAAAGTTTTACATATAGGACACAAAGAACTAGGGATAATAAGTTTCAAAAGACCTTTATTGATATAATTTTGAAAAAACATTCAACTATATTAATATACTATTCGA
>NW_019740069.1:0-668 GCF_002891405.2 Cryptotermes secundus | reverse complement strand
AATTTACGTCCGATCAGCCTCCTTTCCACGACAGGAAACTATTCGAAAAAGCAATTTTGAAATTCCTCCATATACATATTGAAGAAAGAGACCTGCTCAACGCAAGTCAGTTTGGTTTTCGTGCACGTCACAGCACGACATTGCAATGTATGAGGCTGGCGGACCACGTGACCCTTAATTTCAACAATAAAATGTCTACGGCTGCAGTGTTCTTGGACATCGAAAAAGCCTTTGATACCACGTGGCACTCAGGCTTGCTGTTTAAATTATCAAAATTGGAATTCCCCAACTCTTTGACCAAGCTTATTGGGTCCTTTCTCTCTAAACGTAAATTCAGGGTCTCTGTTGAAGGCGAAATGTCAACGCCAAGGGAAATACAAGCAGGGGTGCCACAAGGTTCTGTTCCTTCCCCTACTCTCTTTAATGTGTATATAAATGATGCCCCCCATACACTGGGCGTTCACCTGACCCTCTTTGCAGACGACACCTCTCTGTATGCGACAGATCGCAAAGTGGGTTTTATTGTTAGAAAACTGCAGCGCGTTCTCAGCTCAATGGAGACCTGGTGTGAGCGCTGGAATATAAAAATTAATGAATATAAGACTCGGGGGTTCTACTTCTCTCGTGGTCGTCGGCCGCCTGAGTCTTTTCTTACTCTAAATGGAAGA
>NW_019740068.1:0-357 GCF_002891405.2 Cryptotermes secundus | reverse complement strand
CAGTAGGTTTCTTCAAAATGCTGGTTCCTATCTAGGAAATTACACTGCGTCACATTCCAGAAAACCGAAATCTGAAGCTGATATATGACAAGTACCATCTTCTGGAATTTAGTGCTGTGTAGTTCGGTTTAAGCCTATCGACGTTTCGGAGGAACGTGCTGCTTCAGTTCTTGAAGTCGATGAGTAAGCGAAACAATGGATCTTCACGAAGCCAGCCCGTAATATCTGATCGGACTCAGCATCAATGAAAATTATTGACAAGTGAGCATCTGGAGCGATTTCAGATTCAAGTAACTCGACATGTTTTTCAATATGAAACGAGAATATGAAAGTGAAGCCAGTAACCATTTTACCGTA
>NW_019740067.1:0-281 GCF_002891405.2 Cryptotermes secundus | reverse complement strand
ACTATGAGACGAATGGTCGTAGCAGTAGCGTATGCCTGCACAGTCCCAACCTCATAGTACACATACATATTTTCCAGAGTAAAACCGGCTATTAGCGAAACATCCTGCGGCAATCTCAAAGCAACTTCTTGTAAAATTTTGGATAAGTTATGCGGAGGAATCAGAACTGAAGATAGCCTTCCAGCGGCGCTGATTTCTAACCCCTCTTGCAGTTGTATGACCGAATGCTGTAACTACATCACCGTAAATTCAAGTTCGCGCATGACGCGTGAAACATTTGC
>NW_019740066.1:559-963 GCF_002891405.2 Cryptotermes secundus | reverse complement strand
AATCTTTATATTAAATTTAAATCTGTAATAATTCTTGGTAAAATTCTTTAAATTAGTTGAAACCATTCAAAACTTGATTTGTACTCTTTAAATTTAACATAATATCAATCAGATTTGACTTAAATATCCCTAACGAAATTTAGAAATTGTCAATAATTTGGAGAGTATTCCATTTAATAAGAAGAAATCTTTCACATATTGTCTGTAATTCCTTATATTAACCTAAAACGTCAAAGAATATTCACAATAACCATTCATAAAATAGTTTAAGCTCGTTCATAATTTGTGTAAATTCGTTTAATTAACTTAAATTACTGAACATTTTATTAAAATTCATAAAAGGTATAGTAATTATAAGAAATTTGAAGGAATTCCTAAAATTAGAATGAAATCTTTTATAAATT
>NW_019740066.1:0-301 GCF_002891405.2 Cryptotermes secundus | reverse complement strand
GGATAAATTATATGAAATTAGTTTAAGGATGTCAAAATTTATTTTCTATTCCTTAAATTATCATAACATCCTTCTTAATTTGATTAAAATTAATTAATCCTTAAATATCGTCAAACAATTTTATAGAATTCCATAAATAAAAAGTGGGATATTTGACAATTTTTTGAATATCTTTATATTAAATTTAAATCTGTAATAGTTCTTGGTAAAAATTTCTTAAATTCGTTGAAACTTTTCAAAACCTGGTTTCTACTCCTTAAATTTAACATAATATCAATCAGAATTGACTTAAATATCCCTA
>NW_019740065.1:0-12696 GCF_002891405.2 Cryptotermes secundus | reverse complement strand
ATTAACTTGAAATCTGAAATAATTTTAATAAACATTTCATGATTTACTTTAAAATCGGTCAAAACCCCGTTTATATTCACTAAATTTAACTTAACATCAATCAAAATTGACTAAAATTTCCCTGATATAAAGTAGAAATCGTCAATAATTTGGAGAGAATTCCATTTAATAAGAAGAAATCTTTCACATATTGTCTGTAATTCATTAAATTAACGTTAAATCGTCAAAGAATATTCGTAAATATTCCATAAAATGGTTTGAGTTCATAAAAATTTTATTAAAATTCCTTAAATTACATTGAAAGACTGAGACCTTTACTAAAATTCATTCAATAATATAGTAATTATCAGAAAACTTAAAGTAATTCCTTCAATTATAGTGAAATCATTTATATATTGGTTGAAATTCTTTACTTTAATTTGAAAAGAGAAAGAATTTTAGGTAAAAAGTATATAGATTTCATTGAATTCTTTAAAAATTTAATTAAATTTCCTTAAATTAACTCCGAATCATGCAAAATTTCTTTTAATTTTCTGAAATATTATGTAAATCGTCAAAGGATCTGTTAGAATTCTTGAATTAAATGTGAAATCTTTAAAAATGTGTTGAAATTATTTATATTAACTTGAAATCGAGAAAGAAATTTTATTTAAAGTTATGTAAATTATGTTGAAATTGTTACAATTTCGTTTAGAATTCCTTATTAAATTAGATTCAAATCACGTACAATTTATCTAAAATCCATTAATAATAATATAGTTTGCGTCAAAACATTAAATAAAATTCCATAAATTTTAGTGAAATCTGCCACAAATTTATTGAAATTCTTTTTTTATCTTGAAATCTGAAATAATTTTTGTCAAAATGTCATAAATTACGTTGAAATCTTTCAATACCTTTTTTATTTTCTTTAAATTTAACTTAATGTCAATAAAATTGACTTAAATTTTCCTAATATAATGTAGAAAACGTCAATAACTTGGACAGAAATCATTTAATAAAATGAGATCTTTCACATATTTTCTATAATTCCTAATACTAACGTAAAATCGTCAAAGAATTTTCAGAAATAATTTTATAAAATAGGTTGATTTTTTTTCAAAATTTGGTTAATATTCCTTAAATTACATTGGATGACAACATTTTATCAAAATTTATTAAAAAAACATAGTAATTATCAGAAAATTTAAGGAATTCCTTATATTAGTGTAAAATCCTTTATAAAATGGATGAAAATCTCTATTTTAACTTGAAAAACTCAAAGAATTAAGGTTAAAAATATATAGATTTCTTGGAATTCGTTCAAAATTCAATTTAAAATCCTTAAATTAACTTCGAATCATTCAAAATTTCTTTAAATTTCCTGAAATATTATGTAAATCGTCAAAAAAGAAGCTAGAGTTATCAAAATTAGTGGAAATCTTTCACAAAATTATTGATATTATTTATATTAACTTGAAATTCAGAAAGAATAATTGGTTAAAATTATATCAATTATTTTGAAGAATGTCAAAATTAGTATGGAGTTCCTTAAAATATCATGAAATCCTTCAAAATTTGATTAAAATTATTTAATAATTTAATATCATCAAAAATTGGATAGAATTCCATAAATTAAAGTGGAATTTTTTAAAATTTGTTGAAATTCTTTATATTAACTTGAAATCTGAAATAATTTTTTTCCAAAATTTCATTAATTACGTTGAAATCGATAAAAACCTGGTATATTCTATAAAATTAACTTAACAACATTCAAAATCGACTTAAATTTCCATAATAATAAGTAGAAACCGTCAAAAATTTAGACAGAATTCCATTTAATAAGAAGAAATCTTTCACATATTGTGTGTAATTCCTTATATTAACGTGAAATCGTCAAAGAATATACGCAAAATTTTCCATAAATTAGGTTCTGTTTGTAAAAAATTTTGTTAAAATTCCTTAAATTACTTTGAAAGACTGAGAAATTTATTAAAATTCATTAAAAAATAGAGTAATCATTAGAGACTTAAAGTAATTCCTTAAATTAGAGTGATATCTTTAATAGAGTGGTTGAAATTCTTTATTTTAATTTGAAAAGTGAAAGAATTTTAGGTAAAAATTATATAGATTTCGTTGAATTCATTGAAAATTCAATTAAATTTTTCCTTAAATTAATTTCGAATCATACAAATTTCTTTTAATTTCGTGAAATGTTATGTAAATCTTCAAAGGATCTGTTGAATTCTTGAATTTAGAGTGAAATCTTTAAAAATTTGATGAAATTATTTGTATTAACTTGAAATAGATAAAGAATTTTCATTTACATTTATGTAAATTATGTTGAAATTGTTATACGTAGTTTAGAATTACTTATATTAGATTCATATCATGTAAAATTGATTTAAAATTCATTATTAAAAACATAGATTGTGTCAAAATTTAAAGAGAATTCCATAAATTTTAGAGTAATCTTTCACAAATTTATTGAAATTCTTTTTTTAACTTGAAAATTGAAATATTTTTTATCAAAATTTCATAAATTACGTTGAAATAGTTCAAAACTTCTTTTATATTCGTCAAATTTAACTTAACATCAATCAAAGTTGACTAAAATTTTCCTTAATATTGTGACAATGTAGAAATGTTCAATAATTTGTACTGAAAAAAATTATTAAGATGAGATCTTTCACATATTGTCTATAATTCCTTATATTAACATGAAATCATCAAAGAATTTTCAAAAAAAATTCACAAAATAGGTTGAGTTCTATCAAAATTTGTTTAAAATTTTTTAAATTACGTTGGATGACTGAACATTTTATCAAAATATATTAAATAACAGTAATTATCAGAAATTTAAAGGAATTCCTTAAATTACAGTGAAATCTTTTATATACTGGTTGAAATTTTTTATTTTAACGTGAAAAAGTAAAAGAATTTCAGTTTTAAATTGTATAGATTTCGTTGAATTCGTTCAAAATTGAATTAAAATTACTTTACTTTGAATCGTTCAAAATTTCTTTAAATTTCCTGAAATATTATGTAAATCGTCAAAAAATCTGCTGGAATTCCCAAAATTAGTGTGAAACTTTTCACAAAATAATTGACATTATTTATATTAACTCGAAATTGAGAAAGAATTTTTGGTTAAAAATTACATATATTAGGTTGTATAACCGCCCTAATGGCCCACAAACCTAAATGGTATTTTGTTGAGAGTTATTCTCAATATTTTATAATAATTACGCAGAGTGTGTACGCAGAGTGTGACATAGCCCACCTCTTGCACACACGAAGCTGCCTGTTTCACAGATGGACCACACACACAAAAACTCCAGATGGCCCCCTGGTTATTTAGTTCAGTATTTCTTGGAATTTTGGTTCCAGAGTCGCTCGGCGACTCACTTTGGAAATTTGACTCTTGACAGTTTCTGCTAGTCTTAAGTCACACGAAGGCGTGCCAGGAGGGGACGCTATGGCCAGCATACATCATTACCTTTCAAAAAGTTACGTTAGGTCCTTAAAGAAAAAAATTTGCCTCTAGAGTAAAAATGATTGGAAGTAGCGGATTCAGATTTCAAATCTGACCAATCCTCAAAAGTCGAGGGTGTGACTTGGGAATTTCGCGAAAACTGGAGAGGGTCACATCTCTTCAGAGAGATAGTCTTCAAAGAGTCTTCGAAGAGTCATAGTCTTCAAACAGTCTTCGAAGAGTCATAGTCTTCAAAGAGTCTTCGAAGAGTCATAGTCTTCAAACAGTCTTCGAAGAGTCATAGTCTTCAAACAGTCTTCGAGTAGTCACATTCTTCAAGAACTCACCAAACAGACATCAAATAGTCTACAAATACTCTTAAAAAAAAGTGGTGGTCCAGCTAGGAAAAGTTGTGTCAGCACTTGCTGAATTGTGTATGTGAACTGTGTTTTGTTTTACTCTTTCTTCACAAAGAATAAATTATACTCACATGCAAAGTGCAAGTGTATCATTAGACGCTTCTGCCTCCCTGTCTCAGCGAGGCCCGTATAAAAGATCCTGAGATAATCTCATCTCTACCTTCTGAGGTAAAGAAAATTCACCTGTGTTCCTTTGGCAAAGAAGCATCAGCAACAGCCGCTGCAGGTGGAAGCCAGGTGAAGGAACAGGAAGGTAAAGGGGGACGGCGACAACAAGAAGGTGACACCCAACGTAAAGGGCACTACAGAGAGAGCGGTTACAGAGGAGAGTAAGTGCCGCCCAACCCAACGCGTGGGGCGGTCACAGTTGAAGAATTTAAAAATTACTTTAGCATTCTTTAAATTATCATGAAATCTAGCAAAATTTGATTAACATTAATTAATAATTAAATGTCGTCAAAGAACTGGTTAGAATTCCATAAATTAAAGTGGAATCTGAAAATATTTTGAAATTCTTTATATTAACTTGAAATCTAAAACGATTTTTGGTCAAAATTTCATAAATTAGTTTGAAATCGTTCAAAATCTGGTTTATTTTCATTTCATTAAACTTAACATCAATCAAAATTGAACTAAATTTCCCTAATATAAAGTAGAAATCTTCAATAATTTGGAAAAAATGCCATTTGAAATAAAAAATATTTCACTTATTGTCTGTAATTTCTTATATTAACGTGAAATCGTCAAAGAATATACGGAAAATATTCCATTAAATAAGTTCAGTTCGTTCAAAATTTTGTTAAAATTCCTTTAATTAATTTTGAATGAATGAAAATTTTATTAAAATTCATTAAATAACATATTAATTATCAGAAATTGAAATGATTTCCTTTAATTAGAGTGAAATCTTTTATAAATTGGATGAAAATCTTTATTTAACTTGAGAAACTCATAGAATTTTAGGTTAAAATCATATACATTTCGTTGAATTCCTTCAAAATTTAATTAAAATTATTAAATCAAAGAATATACGGAAAATATTCTATAAAATAAGTTCATTTCGTTCAAAATTTGGTTAAAACTTCTTTAATTAATTTTGAATGAATGAAAATTTTATTAAAATTCATTAAATAATATTGTAATTAACAGAAATTTAAAGGAATTCCTAAAATTAGAGTGAAATCTTTTATAAATTTTTTGAAAATCTTTATTTTATATTGAAAAATTAAAAGAATTTTAGGTTAAAGTTATATAGATTTCGTTGAATTCGTTTAAAATTCAATTAAAATTCCTTAACTTTACTTCGAATAGTTCAAAATTTCTTTAAATTTCCTTAAATATTATGTAAATATTTAAAAAAATTTGCTAGAACACCTAAAATGAGTTTAAAATCTTTCACAAAATAATTGATATTATTTATATTAACATGAAATAGAGAAAGAATTTTCTGTTAACCTTAAATAAATTAGATTGAAGAAGGTTAAAATTAGTTTAGAATTCCTTAAATTTTTATGAAATCACTCAAAATTTGATTAGACATAATTAATAGTTAAATATCGTCAAAAAGTTGGATAGAATTCCATAAATTAAAGTGGAATCTTTTAAAATTTGTTGAAATTCTTTATATTATCTTGAAATCTGAAACAATTTATCGTAAAATTTTCATAAATTACGTTAAATCTTTCAAAACCTGGTTTATATTCATTAAATTTAACTTTACATCAATCAAAATTTACTTAAATTTCCCTGATATAAAGAAGAAATGGTCAATAATTTGGGGTAGAATTCCATTTAATAAAAAGAAATCTTTCACATATTTTCTGTAATTCCTTATATTAACGTGAAATCTTCAAAGAATATTCCGAAAATTTTCTATAAATAGGTTGAATTTGAACAAAATTTGGTTAAATTTCCTTAAAATCATTGAGAGACTGAAAATTTTATTAAAATTCATTAAATAATATAGTAATTATCGGAAACTGAAATTAATTCCTTAAATTAGAGCTACATTATTTATAAATTTGTTGAAATTCTTTACTTTAAATTGAAAAGTGAAAGAGTTTTAGGTAAAAATTATATAGATTTCTTTGAATTTGTTCAAAATTCAATTAAATTTCCTTAAATTAATTTCGAATCATTCGAAATTGCTTTTAATTTCCTGAGATATTATGCAATCGTGAAAGTATATAATAGAATTCTTGAATTTCGAGTGAAATCTTTCAAAAATATTTTGAATTTATTTATATTAACTTGAAATCGATAAAGATTTTCATTTAAATTTGTGTAAATTTGGTTGAAATTGTTTTAACTTAGTTTAGAATTCCTTATATTACAATCAAATCACGTAAAATTTATTTAAAAATTCATTATTTGTAATATACGTTGCGTCAAAACAAAATGAAATTCCATAAATTTTAGTGACATCTTTAACAAACCTATTGAAATTCTTTTTTAACCTGAAATCTGAAATAATTTTTTGTCATAATTTCATAAATTACTTTGAAATCGTTCGAAACCTGGTTTATATTCATTAAATTTTTCTTAACATCAATCAAAATTGACTTAAATTTTCCTAATATAATGTAGAAATCGTCAATATTTTGGATAGAAAACCATTTAATGAGATGAGATCTTTCACATATTGTCTATAATACTTTACATTAGCGTGAAATCGTCAAAGAATTTTCAGAAATAATATCATAAAATACGTTGAGTTCGTTTAATTTTCTTTAAAATTCCAAAATAATTACTTTGAGTGACTGAACATTTTATTTATATTCATTAAATAACATGACAAGTATCAGAAATTTAAAGGAATTCCCTAAATTAGAGTGATTTCTTTTATAAATTGGATGAAAATCTCTATTTTAACTTGGAAATCTCAAAGAATTTATTTTACAATTATATACATATTGTTGAATTCGTTCAAAATTCAATTAAAAATCCTTAAATTAATTTCGATCATTCAAAATTTCTTTAAATATCCTGAAATATTATGTAGATCATAAAAAAATAGAATTCCCAAAGTTAGTGTAAAATCTTTCACAAAATAATTGATATTATTTATATTAACTTGAAATCGAGAAAGAATTTTTGGTTAAAAAATAAATTAGATTGAAGGAGCCTAAAATTAGTTGAGCCATGCAGTGGCTCCGGTATGACGTCATGGACTTCCAGCCCCTTTGTCGAGGTTCTTAAACTTATCCCCCACCCCATCCCCATGCGGGACTGGGTCACGTGGTGCTGCCCTCTCCCCTCCTTTCTACCCCTGGGAGCCTTGCTTGGAAGTTAATTCGAGTTCGGAGTTCAGTTCTGGTTATGGATCCATTAGGCCTTGCTCGCGGCGCCGAGCCAGCCGGAGCGACTGTCAAATTCCTGTTCGACTGGGAGTCCAAATTTGGTTTCGGCAAGTACTGGGCTGGTTCGCGGTCGACGAGATCGCCCGCGGTCGCCCGTCGTTGGGTTTGTAGGACGGCGGCGACTCGTACCACTTTAGTTAAATCTGTTTTTATAATTTATATTGTGTATTTGATTTAGACTCGGCCTGTGGCCCGGCTATATTGTAGTAGTTATGTTTTCATGCGACCAAAGCAAATTGTTGCGCCAGTAAATATGGGCCATTCTTCCCGAGTTAGATGCCGCTGTGTGCGACCATGTAAATGTGCAGTTAGGTCAGTTGTTCTGTTTAATTTCTGTTGTGTTTATTAAATTCTGTTATTTGTTAATATTGTGACATGTGACCCCTACCTCCCCGGCGGTAACGTAGCGCTTGCGTAATAGGCGAGTCATCACCCCACCACTCTCCCCGCGGTGACGTCACCAAATGGTAACAGCGTCCTATGCTATACGCACGTTACACTGGCAAAAGCGTCCTAGGCTATACGCCACGTCACACTAGCAACAGCACACGGCTATATAAGCGGACTGCACAGCAGCTACGAGTCAGTTGAAACATAGCAGCCTGCGAGTGTGCGATAACTAAGAAGTCAGCGAGCGGAAGACTTACTGTGTGCTTTCCAGACATAGTGATTGCCGTAGTACAGTTATATTCGGAGTGTGTAATTCAGGGAGATGTGTACAGCTCCCGCGTTATTAATAAGTGAAGACTCTCGAAGAGAGTGTTAAGAGATTTTGTTCTAGGATTTGTAAAGTGTGGAAACCCGTAACATTGTGATAATTAATTGTAGCCGATATTTGTAGATTGTTCAATAAACCAATTAACGATCTCTACGGCGTATTCAGTAACGAAACACGTTACACTGGTGTCAGAAGTATATCGCGACAGATAACTTCTCGATGTATTTGATGTAGCGAATTTTATTTCACACTCGCTCATACAATCACCCAAATTACAGATTTTCGATTACTGCTATCTGCAGTATCACACTTAGTACACTCCAAATGCCAGAATACGACTGACTGGCTGACTCTACGTCTCGACTCGGCGACTGTTACTTTACAACTCGGTGGCTGTCACAGTGCAACTTACTCTGAATAGCCTTCGCTGCTCCTGATGTAGCCTCGATCGGACAATACAGAATCCGGCCACGTAATATGCACCCTTGTTGCCTGGCGCTGTGTTGCTATGTAACGCTGTCCGGACGTAACCGCCGTTACTACTTGGTGACGTCAACTCTGTTGACTTGCGTTGCCTAGCGACCAGGATGCTAGGACTCGGCTAACATCGGCTCGCTTCGGCTTCGCTCGGCGCATCACGGCTGGCGGGGGGGAGGGGCGTCATCCATAGCTTGGCATGTCACAATATATTGATTGCCATCATTTGTAACTATACATTTACCACGCTGCTAGCTTGGATCCCTTACTCTAAGTTAGGGAGCGTGCGAACACAGCACGAGAGCCGTATGACGGAGCACCGTTTCCCCCTCCGATTGAGGAAAGGTAGACGGAGCCGAAAGGTTCCAGAGAGTGACGGTGCTGTGGTAGCAGACCGTAAGACGGTACAAGTGGTACATATAGTACCAGAGCGGACAGACGGCAAAAAGCGGCCCAAATGGTAGCAGAGCGAAACGGCTCAAGTTTAGAATTCCTTAAATTTTCATGACATCCCTCAAAATTTTTAAATTAATTAACAGTTAAATGCCATAAAAAATTGGATATAATTCCATAAATTAAGTGGTATCTTTGAGAATTTGATGCAATTCTTTATATTAACTTGAAATCTGAAATAATTTTTGTTAAAAATGTCAAATATTACGTTAAAAATCTTTCAAATTATTTTTTATATTCATTAATTTTAATAATATTTTGAGGGATTTCATGATAATTTAATGAATTCTAAATTAGTGTTGACCTTCTCCAACCAAATTTATATAATTTTAACAAAAATCTTCCTCGATTTCAAGTTAATATAAATATTATCAATTATTTTGTGAAAGATTTCACACTAATTTTTGGAATTCTAGCAGATTTTTTGAGGATTTACCTAATATCTCAAGAAATTTAAAGAAATTTTGAACGATTCGAAGTGAATTTAAATAATTGTAATTGAATTTTTTTCGAATTCTACGAAAAGTATATAATTTTAACCTACAATTTTTGAGTTTTTCAAGTAAAATACTTACACCTAATTACAAAAGATTTCACTTTAATTTAAGGAACTCCTTTAATTTTCTGTTAACTACTATGTTATTTAGTGAATTTTGATAAAGTGTTCAGTCATACAATGTCATTTAAAAAATTTTAACCGAATTTTGGAAGAACTCAACCTATTTTATGAAATTATTTATGAAAATTATTTGGCGATTTGACGTTAATATGAGGAATTACAGACAATGTATGAAAGATATTGTGACATGTTGCGCAACGAAGGACCCCTACGTCCCCAGCGGCACGTGGCGGTAACGTTGCGCTCGCCTAATAGGCGAGTCATCACCCCGCCACTCTCCCCGCGGTGATGTCACGAGCGGAGCCGAAGTGAGCCGAGCGGAGCCGAAGTGAGCCGAGAGGAGCCGAAGTTAGCCGAGCCTCCCGCAACCTGGTAGCTATGCAACGCGAGTCAACAGAGGTGACGTAACACTATGACGTGGCACTCATTACGCAACAGGCAAGCACTGCGGCTATATAAGGGAACTGCACAGCTGCTACGAGTTGTAACGTAACAGTCGCCGAGTCGAGTTGACATATAGCAGCAGTCGCCGAGTTCAGTAGTAGTCGAGCGAGTGTGGTATCAACAGTTCTCCAGTCGGCCGACTACAGTTGGAGTATAGCAGCCGTCGCGGAAAGAAGAACCGGACGTGTGTGTGATTGTGTTACTGGGTNGCAACCTGGTAGCTATGCAACGCGAGTCAACAGAGGTGACGTAACACTATGACGTGGCACTCATTACGCAACAGGCAAGCACTGCGGCTATATAAGGGAACTGCACAGCTGCTACGAGTTGTAACGTAACAGTCGCCGAGTCGAGTTGACATATAGCAGCAGTCGCCGAGTTCAGTAGTAGTCGAGCGAGTGTGGTATCAACAGTTCTCCAGTCGGCCGACTACAGTTGGAGTATAGCAGCCGTCGCGGAAAGAAGAACCGGACGTGTGTGTGATTGTGTTACTGGGTGTGTGTGATACAGTGATACATAGCTCCCCTACTATAAACGTGTAGACTACTGAAGGCAGAGTTAACTGATTTGCGCATAGGGTTATAAAGTGTGAAACCCCGCAACAGTGTTAACAGATTAATGCGATTAGGGTTATAAAGTGAAACCCCGCAACTGTGTGATAAGTAATTGTAGCCGTTACTTGTAGATTGTTAAATAAACCAATTAACCATCTCTACGGCGTCTTCAGTAACGAAACACGTTACAATATCAACCCCGAGAAGTTTAATCCTAACCCTGAGAAAACAAACTAAGAAGAAATAAAAAAGGTAGGTGGCGTCATCAACAAGAAGCAGAAGAAGAGGGTGAGGAGAGCAGTTAAAGAAGAGGCTCTTCCGACGAAGAAGTCGCAACGGTTCACAGAGTGGGCGGTTACAGTTGTCCTTGTTTGCAGTTTTCTACTGTTATTTTCATTATGACTACAGAGTCAGTAGTGTCTGAGTACTAGCATAGGGACGAACTAGATTATGAGCTCTCCTTTCGAGGGGTTCCTATCGATGGATTGCATGTGGCTGCACTGAGAACGTTGTTCAGGACCGCGCGATGTTGAAGTGAAGGCCGAGCCGTTCATCACTACGAATGGTTTAAAGGATACGCCAATTCTTCTTTCTTTTGTCAGGATAAGTTTTTGCAAATCAAAGAATTGGTGGAAAAAACGGACAGTTCCCGTATTTTCGTTGATTTCCCTCGTTATTTACACACTTACCCATCTCGGTAATCGGCTTCGCCATCTGTTCCAGTTTAGAAGAATACCACACGAGTGGGAGTTATCCGCTCTGACATTGCGTGAGCAAGTGCAGTCACTTCGGGCAAAAATCAAAAGCAATTTGCAGAGCGAGGAGCATACGTCATCTCTACCACCACTCCCTGCAAGTACGATCAATTCGCACAACGCTGAACGTAGGGCCGAATCAGCTCTTGTATTTTCTGCCAGTCCACACATGGGCATTTGACCTAACCCCTTCCCCTCTTCTTGTCCTGGATCCGGCTAGTCAACCAAACAATCCCACAACCTTGGGTGTCCACTTATTCTTGTAATATTTCTACCTTTCCCTTTGTCTTCGAAAAATTGCCGAATCCAGTACAGCAAATGTTTTAGGGTCTTCCCGTCACGGACGAATTGGATTTGTCTTAGTTGATCAACTTTTTGCTAGTTTTGGTGCTTAGGCACATTCTTACGGTTTTCTAAGTGCCCCCTGTTCATGTCTTGCAAATATTTTATAGTTTCACCAAGGGGTCATTGGCCTCAAAAACGTTTGACGCAATACTGCGTTGGGATACTCTCCAAGCTAATCATGAGAGTATACTCGAGTTTTTTTATTCCAACACCTGCCATATTGTCACTGATAAGTTCCGATTATTCGAGAGCTCAAAGGGCCAATGAGCTCGTATCTGATTATATTCCTGACATTTGATTTGTTATCGCTGTAAAAAGTTGGGCACATCTTTAAGAGTGCAGTGTTAAGTTATCGGCATTACCTAGGCAGCCGCCTTTATCACAAGGTCAACGTAATGGACTAGAAGTCATAGTCCTCTAGTCCCTACGTACCTTTAGCCTTTCCCATGCGTGATACTCATACGGTTTCTACTTTGCAGAGTCAGAGTAAACAGAGTGTTTCTGAGCATCATTTACACTGTCTTCAAGTGGAATTGTGTTTCGGACCAGTGCACGTACTCTTAGGCTCAGGGGCTGTGCGTTCATTCATATCGGTTACCCTTTATGAGAACCTTAAGAAGAAATACTCCACTATACCCAATTATTCCGTCACTGTGAGATGTGTCACTGGGCCTGCGCACACCTTTCCAGTGCACATTGACGTTAAATGCAAGGTTAGTATTGATAGGTATACGTGGAAGATTTCTTTCTATGTGGTCCCGGATTTGATCCAACCAGTTATTTCGGGGCAAGGCTGGTGTGATGATTTGTATACAGGAAAGGGTTTGCCTTCTGTAAATTCGACCCGACCTACAGAATGACCTTACAGCGTCGATTTTCGACTCTGGAGGTTTCGCGGGTGTGCACTGCTTCCCAGGCGCACCCTGACCTTTCCTTTTTGAGTGACGTAACGCTACTCAGTTGAAGAAGCTCATTAAGGGTTTTCCGGACGTCCTAACACCTATGTTGGCACTCACTAATCTATTAAAGTATGACATTGTGCTACTGGACATATTGTGACATGTTGACCCCTCCCACCCCTCAGCGGTAACGTGACGCT
>NW_019740064.1:353-747 GCF_002891405.2 Cryptotermes secundus | reverse complement strand
GCTTACTAGCTTTGAGTTGCTAGCTTCCTAGCTTTTCGTTGCTAGGTTGCTAGCTTTGCGTTACAAGCTTGCCAGGTGTGCGTTGCTATCTTGCCACAGCAGACGCTCTGTAGATAATATTTTGCATTGCTAACTTTCCAGCTTTGCGTTTCTAGCTTGCTAGCTTTGAGTAGCTATCTTGCTAGATTGCTAGATTTGCCTTGCTAACTTGCTAGCTTTGCGTTGCTATTTTGCTAGCTTTCCGTTGCTAGCTTACTAGCTTTGAGTTGCTAGCTTCCTAGCTTTTCGTTGCTAGATTGCTAGCTTTGCGCAGCTAGCTTGCTAGCTATACGTTTCTAGCTTGTTAATTTTGCGTTTCTAGCTTGCTAGCTTTGAGTAGCTATCTTGCTAGATT
>NW_019740064.1:0-225 GCF_002891405.2 Cryptotermes secundus | reverse complement strand
CTTTGCGTTGCTAGCTAGCTAACTCTGTGTTGCTACCTTGTTAGCTTGGCGTTGATAGCTTGCTAGCTTTGAATAGTTTGCTTACAAGATTGCTAGATTTGCGTTGATAACTAACTAGCTTTGCGTTGCTCGCTTGCTAGATTTGCGTTGCTAGCTTGCTAGCTTTGCTTTCTAGCATGTTAGCTTTGCGTTCGAGAATGCTAGCTTTTCGTTGCTAGCTTTCCA
>NW_019740063.1:0-477 GCF_002891405.2 Cryptotermes secundus | reverse complement strand
TCCAGTCATTTCCAGACTACCTAGTTCATGTAAATGAACATAGATGGTTGGTCTGCATGTTTCCCTCTCCCCTGTGGGAGTTACGCCACACTGCTCGCGAGTGACGTCACATACTTCCACTCCTTCCTTCAGTGCTGTTACCAAGGGATAACGCAGTTGCTGTGTAGCAGTAGACAAGCGTTGCCTAGCAACACCTGTTTACAAGACGCCTAGGCTGTGGCTATTGTAACATGTTGCGCAACGGAGAACCTCTCCCTACCCAGCAGCAACGTGGCAACTCAGGCCACAGGTGCGTGGCGGTGGTTTAGCGCTCCCTCCCCCTCCCCTCCGCGGTGACGTAACGCTCAACGCTACGTACCCGTAATCACCTTCCTACTGTGACGTGGCACTCATTACGCAACAGGCAAGCACTGCAGCTACATAAGTGAGCTCCACAGCAGCTAGCAGTCAGTTCTACTGTAGCAGTCGGCGACTTCA
>NW_019740062.1:0-385 GCF_002891405.2 Cryptotermes secundus | reverse complement strand
AGTCCACAAACAAACTATACCGACCGAGCGACCGCTGCTTGTCAGTGACAATTCATAAGTTGTCAGGTACAACTTTTGAGGATAAAGGGTGTCGTGTGGTTAGTGCAATGGATTCTCATGACCATTAATCTTGGTTTTCTAGAGCGGGGCATAAATAAATACACTGTCATAATTAGGGACACTGAGTTTTATCATTAACTTGTCTGCTACAGGGGTAGGAGTGATAATTTCTTAAATCTGTGAAGGCCATCATAAATGGTATATAGCAAGAGCTACTTTAGTTTTGCATAAAGTAATTACAAGAATAGTTTTCATTTCATGCATCCAGGCATGTATTTGACTGCTGATGGCTATTAATAGCTGAAACATGTAGCAGAGCCAAAAC
>NW_019740061.1:7626-15439 GCF_002891405.2 Cryptotermes secundus | reverse complement strand
CTGTCACAGTGCTAAGATCACCCTCGTTACAAATGTCTTTCTCCCGATGCCTATCTGCTGGAATCTGGATTCGGCCGGTCTTAGACAAACGGATTTCACCAGCATCATGTTCATGACCCACACTAAGGTTTTCCGTACTTGGGAATTCAAACTGTTCTTGTTCTCTATACGAGCATCCTACTTCACTTTCACTGAATTGTGTGTAGTCCTCATCAAAGTCTATGTTTCGACCCTTTGCGCGCTGGTCGACATTGTAAATTAACCTGGGTTGTTATACTCGTAGTGCAGCAGCTGGTTGAAGTCCTGTCCCCAATTTGCGTGCGGAGTGGTGTTGCGGCTACTGGGAGACGACGTCCGGTGGGTGGCAGAAGTTCCGGCTGCTCTGTTGAATCTTGCGGTGAATAGCGTTTTGCTTCAATGCTGGCTTCGTACCTGGTGTGTTGGAGTGCGATGGAGTTTGCCTCCGCTGATTGTCACATTTGCACTTTTTCGCTTTACGCGGCTCGCAATTTTTCGTGTATCGCGTTGGTCGCCACTTCTCTAACACCGCTCTTTTCCTCTCGCCTTTGCTTGTATCGGCGCAGTCGGAATGGTGCTATCCCTGACACACCTGTTTCTTCCTTAGGACAGTGTATGATGACCACAGGAAGTTGTTCTCAGCTAGCTTGGCAGCTTTGTGTTGCTAGCTTGCCACCTTTGCGTTGCTAGCTTTAGAGTTTTGCGTTGCTAGCTTGCCAGCTTTACGTTGCTACCTTGCCAACTTTGCTTTGCTAGCTTGCAAGTTTGCGTTGCTACCTTGCCAGTTTTGCTTTGTTAGCTTGCTAGATTTGCGTGGCTAGCTTGCTAGCATTGCGTTGCTATCTTCCTAGCTTTCCGTTGCTAGCTTGCTAGCTATAGATTTGCAAACTTGCTAGCTTTGAGTTGCTAGCTTGCTAGTTTTGCGTTGCTTGCTTGCTTCCTTGCAATTGTTGCTTGCTAGCTTAGAGTTGCCAGCTTGATAGGTTTGCGTTGCTGTCTTGCTAGCTTGGCGTTGCTAGATAGCTATCTTTGCGTTGCTAGCTTACTAGCTTGCCAGCTGTGCGTTGCTAGCTTGCCAGCTTTGCGTTGCTAGCTTGCCCGTTTGCTTTGATAGCTTGCCAGCTCTGCGTTGCTAGCTTGACAGCTTTGCGTTGCTAGCTTGCCAGCTTTACGTTGCTACCTTGCCAGCTTTGCTTTGCTAGCTTGCAAGTTTGCGTTGTACCTTGCCAGCTTTTCTTTGCTAGCTTGCTAGATTTGGGTGGCTAGCTTGATAGCTTTGCGTTGCTAACTTCCTAGCTTACCGTTGCTAGCTTGCTAGCAATAGATTTGCAAGCTTGCTAGCTTTGCGTTGCTAGCTTGCTAGCTTTGCGTTGCTTGCTTGCTTCCTTGCGATTGTTGCTTGCTAGCTTAGCGTTGCCAGCTTGATAGGTTTGCGTTGCTGTCTTGCTAGCTTGGCGTTGCTATATAGCTATCTTTGCGTTGCTAGCTTACTAGCTTGCCAGCTGTGCGTTGCTAGCTTGCCAGGTTTGCGTTGCTAGCTTGCCGGTTTGCGTTGCTAGCTTGCCAGCTCTGCGTTGCTAGCTTGCCAGCTTTGCGTTGCCAGCTTGCTAGCTTTCCGTTGCTAGCTTGCTAGATATGCGTTGCTAGCTAGCTAATTTTGCGTTGCTTGATTGCTAGTTTTTGCTTTGCTGCCTTGCTAGATTTCCGTCCTAGCTTGCTAATTTTGCGTTACTTGCTTCCTAGCTTTGTTTGCTAGCTTGCTAGCTTTGCGTTCCTTACTTGCTGGCTGTGCGTTTCTTGCTTGCTAGCTTTAGTTGCTAGCTGGCTGGCCTTGTGTTGCTAGCTTGCTAGCTTTGCGTAGCTAGCTTGCTTGCATTGCGTTGCTAGCTTGCTAGCTTTGCGTTGCTGTCTTGCTAGCTTGGCGTTTCTAGCTTTCTAGCTTTGCGTTGCTAGCATCCTAGCTTTGTTTGCTAGCTTGCTAGGTTTCCGTTGCTTGCTTGCTTGCTTTGTATTTATTGCATGCAAGCTTTCGTTGCTAGCTTGTTAGTGTGCGTTGCAATCTTGCTAGCTCTGGGTTGCTTGCTTGCTTGCTTTGCGTTTCTTGCTTGCTAGCTTTAGTTGCAAGGTGGCTGGCTTTGTGTTGCTAGCTTGCTAGCTTTGCGTTGCAAGCTTGGTAGCTTTGCGTTGCTAGCTTGCTAGCATTGCGTTTCTTGCTTGCTAGCTTTGCGTTGAAAGTTTGATAGGTTCTCGTTGCTAACTAGCTAGCTTGTCGTTGCTAGATAGCTATCTGGCACTGCTAGCTTGCTAGCATGCCAGCTTTGCGTTCCTGGCTTCCACGTTTGCGTTGCTAGCTTGCCAGCTTTGCGTTGCTAGCTTGCTAGCATTGCGTTTCTTGCTTGCTAGCTTTGCGTTGAAAGTTTGATAGGTTCTCGTTGCTAACTAGCTAGCTTGTCGTTGCTAGATAGCTATCTGGCACTGCTAGCTTGCTAGCATGCCAGCTTTGCGTTCCTGGCTTCCACGTTTGCGTTGCTAGCTTGCCAGGTTTGCGTTTCTAGCTTGCCAGCTTGCGTTTCTAGCTTGCTAGATTTGCGTGGCAAGCTTGCTAGCATTGCGTTGCTTGCGTGCTTGCTTGCTTTGCGTCTATTGCTTGCAAGTTTTCGTTGCTAGCTTGCTAGATATTGGTTGCTTGTTTGCTTGCTTTCTTTGCGTTTCTTGCTTGCTAGCTTTAATTGCTAGTTTGCTGGCTTTGCGTTTCTAGCTTGCTAGCTTTACGTTGCTACTTTGCTAGCTTTGCGTTGCTAGCATGCTAACTTTGCGTTGTTGCTTTCTTGCTTTGCGTTTATTGCTTGCAAGCTTTAGTTGCTAGTTTGCTAACTCTACGTTGCTAGCCTGCTAGCTATGGGTTGCTTGTTTGCTTGCTTTCTTTGCGTTTCTTGCTTGCTAGCTTTAATTGCTAGTTTGCTGGCTTTGCGTTTCTAGCTTGCTAGCTTTACGTTGCTACTTTGCTAGCTTTGCGTTGCTAGCATGCTAACTTTGCGTTGTTGCTTTCTTGCTTTGCGTTTATTGCTTGCAAGCTTTAGTTGCTAGCTTGCTAACTCTACGTTGCTAGCCTGCTAGCTATGGGTTGCTTGCTTGCTTGCTTGCTTTGCGTTTCTGGCTTGTTAGCTTTAGTTTTTAGCTTGCTAGCATTGCGTTGCAAGCTTGCAAGCATTACGTTGCTAGTTTTCTAGATTTTCGTTGCTAACTTGCTATCTTGGCGTTCCTATATTTCTAGCTTTGAGTTGCTAGCTTCTAGATTTCTAGATTTGTGTTGCTAAATTGCTAGCTTTGCGTTGCTATCTTGTTAGCTTGCGTTGCTAGCTTGCTAGATTTGCGTTGCTATCTTGTGAGCTTTGCCATGCTAGCTTGCTTGCTTTGCGTTGCTAGCTTGCTAGATTTGCGTTGCTAGCTTGCTAGTTTTACGTTGCTAGATTGGTAGTTTTCCTTGCTATCTTGCTAGAAATTCGTTCTAGATTTCTTGCTTTGCGTTGCTACCTTGCTATCTTTGCGTTGCTAGCTTGCGATTTTTGCGTTGCTGGCTTGCTAGCTTTGCGTTGCTATCTTGTGAGCTTTGCCATGCTAGCTTGCTTGCTTTGCGTTGCTAGCTTGCTAGATATGCGTTTCTAGCTTGCCTGCTATGCTTTGCTAGCTTCCTAGTTTTGCGCTACTAGCTTGCAAGCATTGCGTTGTTAGCTTGCTATCTTTGCGTTGCTATCTTCCTAGCTAAGCGTTTCTAGTTTTCTAGCTTTGCGTTGCTCGCCTTCTAGGTTTGATTTGCTACCTTGCTAGCTATGCGTTGCTATCTTTCCCCCTTGGCGTTGCTAGCTTGCCAGCTGTGCATTGCTAGCTTGCCAGCTGAACATTGCTAGCTTGCCAGCTTTGCGTTGCTAGCTTGCCAGCTTTCCTTTGCTAGCTTCCTAATTTTGCGTTGCTAGCTTTCTAGCTCTGCGTTGGTAGCTTGTTAGCTTTGCTTTGCTAGCTTGCCAGCTTTGCGTTGCTAGCTTGCTGGATATGCAATGCTATTTGGAAAGCTTTGCGTTGCTATCTTGTCAGCTTGTGTAGCTAGCATGCCAGATTTCGTTACTAGCTTGCCAGCTTTGCGTTCCTAGCTTGCAACTTTGCGTTGCTAGCTTGCTAGATTTAAGTGTCTAGCTTGCTAACTTTGCGTTGCTACCTTGCTAGCTTACCTTGGCTAGACTGCTAGCTTTGCGTTGCTAGCTTTCTAGATTGCTAGATATGCGTTGCTAGCTTGATAGCTTTGCGTTGCTACCTTGCTAGCTTTGCGTTGCTAGCATGCTAGCTTGGCAATGCTAACTTGCTAGCTTAGCGTTCCTAGCTTGGTAGCTTTGCGTTGCTAGCTTGCTATCTTTGCTTTGCTAGCTTGCTAGTTTTGCGTTGCTAGTTTGGTAGCTTTGCGTTGCTAGGTTGCTAGCTTTGCGTTGCAAGATTGCTAGCTTTGCTTTGCTAGGATGCTAACTTTGTATTGCTTGCTTGAAAGCTTGGTGTTGCTATCTTGCCAGCTGTGTGTTACAAGCTTGCCAGCTGTGCGCTGCTAGCTTCCCAGCTTTGCGTTGCTAGCTTGTTAGCTTTGCGTTGCTAGCTTGTTAGCTTTGCGTTGCTAGCTTGCTATCTTTGCTTTGCTAGCTTGCTAGTTTTGCGTTGCTAGTTTGGTAGCTTTGCGTTGCTAGCTTGCTATCTTTGCTTTGCTAGCTTGCTAGTTTTGCGTTGCTTTCTTGCTTTCTTGCCTGTTTAGCGTTCTTTGCTCGCCAGCTTTGCATTGCTAGATTTGCTACCTTTGTGTTGCTAGCTTGCTTGCTTTGCGTTGCTACCTTGTTAGCTTTGCGTTGCTAGCTTGTTAGCTTTGCGTTGCTAGCTTGTTAAATTTGCTTTGCTAGCTCGCTATCTTTTCGTTTGCTAGCTTGTAAGCTTTGCGTTGTTAGCTTGCTAGCTTTGCATTGCTAGCTTGCCAGTTTGCGTTGCTAGCTTGCCAGGTTTGCGTTGCTTGCTTGCTTTGCGTTCCTTGCTTACTAACTTTCGTTGCTAGCCTCCTAGTTTTGCGTTGCTAAATTGCTAGCTTAGCGATGCTAGCTTGGTAGCTGTGTGTTGCTAGCAATTTAGCATTGCGTTGGTAGCTTGCTAGCGTTGCGTTGCTTCATTGCTAGCTTGGCTTTGCTAGGTTCCTAGCTTTGCGTTGCTAGGATACTAGATTTCTAGATTTGCGTTGAAATCTTGCTAGTTTTGCGTTGCTTGCTTGCTAGCTATTCGTTGCTAGCTTGCTAATTTTGCGTTGTTAGCTTGCTACATTTGCGTTGCTAGCTTGGTAGCATTGCGTTGCTTGCTTGCTAGTTTTGCTTTGCTAGCTTGCTAGTTTTGCGTTGCAAGCTGGGTAGCTTTGCGTTGCTAGCCTGCTATCTTTGCGATCTAGCTTGCTAGATTTGCGTTGGTAGCTTGCTAACTTTGCGTTTCTATCTTGTTAGCTTTGCGTTGCTAGCTTTCTACTTTTGCCTTGCTAGCTTGCTATCTTTGCGTTGCTTGCTTGCTAGCTTTGCCTTGTTAGCTTGCTAGCTTTGCATTGCTCGCTTGCCAGTTTGCGTTTTTAGCTAAGCAGGTTTGCGTTGTTAGCTTGCCAGTTTTGCTTTGCTATCTTGCTAGATTTGCGTGGCTAGCTTGCTGGCTTTGCTTTCTAGTTTGCTAGCTTTGCGTTGCTAGCTTTCTAGCTTTGCATTGCTAGCTTGCTACCTTTGCGTTGCTTGCTTGCTATCTTTGCGAAGCTATCTTGCTAACTGTGCGTTGCTAGCTTTCTAGCTTTGCATTGCTAGCTTGCTACCTTTGCGTTGCTTGCTTGCTATCTTTGCGAAGCTATCTTGCTAACTGTGCGTTGCTAGCTTTCTAGCTTTGCATTGCTAGCTTGCTACCTTTGCGTTGCTTGCTTGCTTGCTTGCGTTAATTTCTTGCTAGCTTTCATTGCTACCCTCCTAGTTTTGCGATGCTAGATTGCTAGCTTAGCGTTGCTAGCTTGGTAGCCTTGTATTGCTAGCCATCTAGCATGGCGTTGTTAGCTTGCTAGTTTTGAGTTGCTACCTTGCTGGCTTTGCTTTCTAGTTTGCTAGCTTTGCGTTGCTGGGATGCTAAATTGCTAGATTTACGTTGCAATCTTCCTAGCTTTGCGATGCTTCCTTGCTAGCTTTGCGTTGCTAGCTTGCTAGTCTTGCGTTGCTAGCTTGCTAAGTTTGCGTTTCTAGCTTCGTAGATTTGCGTTGCTAGCTTGCTAGCTTTGCGTTGCTAGCTTCCTAGATTTCCGATCTAGCTTGCTAGCTTTGCGTTGCTAACTTGCTAATTTTGCGAAGCTTTCTTGCTAGCTTTGCGTTGCTAGCTTTTTAGCTTTGCGTTGCTAGCTTGCTACCTTTGCTTTGCTAGCTTGCTGGATAAGCATTGCTAGCTTGCCAACGTTTGCGTTGCTATCTTGCCAGTTTTGCTTTGATAGCTTGCCAGCTTTGCGCTGCTAACTTGCTAGCTTTGCGTTGCTAGCTTGCTAGATATGGTTTGCTAGCTTGCTAGATTTGCGTTGCTCTCTTGCTAGCTTTGCGTTGCTAACTTGCTAACTTTGCGTTTCTAGCTTGCTAGCATTGCGTTGCTAGCTTGCTAGACTGCTAGATATGCGTTGCTACCTTGCTAGTTTTGCGTTGCTAGCTTGCCAGCTTTGCGTTTCTAGCTTTCCAGCTTTGCTATGCTAACTAGTCAGCTTTCAGTTTCTAGCTTGCAGCTTTGCGTTGCTAGCTTGCCAGCTTTGCGTCGCTAGCTTGCCAGCATTTCGTTTCTACTTGCCAGCTTTGCGTTGCTATTTTGCTAGCTATCCGTTGCTATCTTGCTAGCTTGATGGATATGCGTTGCTAGCTTGTTAGCTTTGCGTTGCTAGCTTGATAGCTTTGCGTTTCTAGCTTGCTAGCATTTCGTTGCTAGCTTGCTAGAGATGTGCTGCTAGCTTGCAAGCATTGCGATGCTAGCTTGCTAGCTCTTTGTTGCTAATTTGCTAAATGGCTATACATAGTGTCCCAGGAGGAATGTGCCAAACTTCGGGAGGGTGTTCATCATGTTAAAGTATGCCGATATAACCCAAAACACCTATGTCCAAAGTTGAACGGTTACGGAGATAATGGCCCGAGAATGTTTGGTCTTCTTTCAGGTCCACGCACTATACGTACCTGTCAGCTGAGACCCTTATCTCTTTGTCCTTGGGTGCCGCGAGTCAAACTAGCGTAAAGTCATGCGCTGCCTACAGATTAGTTTGCTGTGGGGTCGTGAATGTGTGGTAAATTAGTTGTGTGATGAGTTGCTGAAATGCCTTTTGTGTTTTCACACGTCGAGTGTTGTGATATGCATTTTGTGTGTGGATTTTGCTGTGGCAATGCACGTGCTGCTGTTGAAGAGTACCAAAGGCTTTTTCCCGATCGAAGGATTCCATCTCGAAGTGTATTTACGCGAATTCACCAGACATTGCGTGAGACTGGTTCTCTTCCGAGTGTTTCTGTGCAGTCGGAAAGGGAAGATGTACAAATGAGAAACACACTAAGGAACATTCTTCGCATAATTGATAGAAGTCCGCGTCTCTCCACTCGTAGAATGGCCTCTCGCATCGGCGTATCACGTATGCAGGTGTGGCGAACTTTACATGACGAAGACCTGTATCCTTACCATGATCAAAGGGTACAACATCTGGAACCAGGCGACCATGCTCAGCGTATGGATTTCTGCCACT
>NW_019740061.1:0-5994 GCF_002891405.2 Cryptotermes secundus | reverse complement strand
GGTAGTTTTGCGTTGCTAGCTTGGTAGCTTTTCGTTGCTAGCTTGCTAGTTTTGCGTTGTAGCTTTCTTCCTTTGCGTTGCTAACTTGCTAGTTTTGCGTTGCTTGCTTGCTTGCCTGCTTTAGCGTTTCTTGCTCGAGAGCTTTGCATTGCTAGCTTGCTAGCTTTGTGTTGCTAGCTTGCTTGTTTGCCATGCTACCTTGCTAGCTTTGCGTTGCTAGCTTGCCAGTTTGCGTTGCTAGCTTGCCAGGTTTGCGTTATAACCTTGCCAATTTTGCGTTGCTATCTTGCTAGATTTGCGTGGCTAGCTTGTTAGCTTAGCCTCGCTACCTTGCTAGCTTTCCATTGCTAGGTTGCTAACTTTGAGTTTGCTAGCTTGCTAGATTTGCGTTGCTTGCTTGCTTGCTTTGCGTTCCTTGCTTGCTAGCTTTCGTTGCTATCCTCCTAGAGTTTCGTTGCTAGATTTCTAGCTTATCGTTGCTACTTTGCTAGCTTGGCGTAGCAAGCTTGCTACCTTTCCGTTGCTAGGATGCTAGATTGCTAGATTTGAGTCGCTATCTTGCTAGCTTTGCGTTGCTTGCTTGTTAGCGTTTCGTTGCTAGCTTGCTAATTTTACGTTGCTAGCTTGCACCTTTGCGTTGCTAGCTTGGTAGCTGTGCGTTGCTAGCTTGCCACTTTTGCGTTGCTAGCTTGCTAGTTTTGCGTTGCTAACTTGGCAGCTTTGCTTTGCTAGCTTGCTAGCTTTGCGATCTAGCTTGCTAGCTTTGCGATCTAGCTTGCTAGCTTTGCGCTGCTAGATGGCTATCTTTGCGTAGATCACTTGCTAGCTTTGCGTTGTTAGCTTGCTAGCTTTCCATTGATAGCTTGCCAGCTTGCGGTGCTAGCTAGCCAGGTTTGCGTTGTTAGCTTGCCAGTTTTGCTTTGCTATCTTGCTAGATTTGCGTGGCTAGCTTGCTAGCTTTGCGTTGCTAACTTGCAAGCTTTCCGTTGCTAGCTGGCTAGCTTTGAGTTGCTAGCTTGCTAGCTTTGCGTTGCTTGCATTCTTGCTGGCTTTGCATTCCTTGTTTGCTAGCTTTCTGTGCTAGTCTCCTAGTTTGCGTTGCTAGATTGCTAGCTTAGCGTTGCTAGCTTGGTAGCTTTGAGTTGCTAGCCATCAAGCTCTGCTTTGCTAGATTGCTAGCTTTGCGTTGGTTGGATGCTAGATTGCTAGATTTGCGTGGCTAGCTTGCTAGGTTTGCGTTGCTACCTTGCTAGTTTCCGTTGCTAACTTGCTAGCTTTGAGATGCTAGCTTGCTAGCTTTGCGTTGCCTGCTTGTTACCTTTGCGAAGCTATCTTGCTAACTGTGAGTTGCTAGCTTTCTAGCTTTGCGTTGCTAGCTTGCTACCTTTGCGTTGCTAGGTTGCTAGATATGCGTTGCTTGCTTGCCATCCTTGCGTTGCTAGCTTGCTAGCTTTGCGTTGCTAGCTTGCTAGCTTTGTGTTGCTAGCTTGCTAGATATTTGTTGCTAGCTTGCTAGCTTGCGCTGCTATCTTGATAGGTTTGCGTTGCTAACGTGCTAACTTTGCGTCTCTAGCTTGCTAGCTTTGCGTTGTTTACTTGCTAGACTGCTAGATATGCTTTGCTACCTTGATAGCTTTGCGTTGATAGCTTGCCAGCTTTGCGTTTATAACTTGCCAGCTTTGCGTTGCTAACTAGCCAGCTTTCAGTTTCTAGCTTGCAGCTTTGCGTTGCTAGCATGCCATCTTTGCGTTGCTACTTTGCTAGCTATCCGTTGCTATTTTGCTTGCTTGCTAGATATGCGTTGCTAGCTTGTTAGCTTTGCGCTGCTAGCTTGAGAGCTTTGCGTTTCTAGCTTGCTAGCAATGCGTTGCTAGCTTGCTAGATATAAGTTGCTAGCTTGCCAGCTTTGCGTTGCTAGCTTGCTAGCTTTTTTTTGCTAACTTGCTGGACTGCTATTTATGCGTTGCTTGTTTGCTAGCTTTGCGTTGAAAGCTTGCTAGCTTTGTGTTCATAGCTTGCTAGAATTACGTTGCTAGCTTTCTAGTTTTGGGTAGCTAACTTGCTAGATTTTCTTTGCTATCTTTTTAGCTTTGCGTTGCGAACTTGCTATCTTTGCGTCTCTGGCTAGCTAGCTTTTTCGTTGCTAGCTTGCTAGACTGCTAGATACGCGTTGCTAGCTTGCTAGCTTTGCGTTGCTAGCTTGCCATCTTTGCGTTGTAATCTTACAAGTATTGCTTTGCTAGCTTGTAGCTTTGCGTTATTAGCTTGCTAGCTCTGCGTTGCTAGCCTCCTAGCTTTTCGTTGAGAGCTTGCTTGCTTGATTTGCGTTGCTAGCTTGCTACCTATCAAGTTTTGCGTTGCTAGCTTGAAGCTTTGTGTTGCTAGCTTGCAATTTTACGTTTCTAGCTTTTTAGCATTGCGTTGTTAGCTTGCTACATTTGCGTTGCTATCTTCCTAGCTCTGCGCTGCTAGCTTTCTCGCTTTGCGTTTTTCGCCTGCTAGATTTGCGTTGCTAGCATGCTAGCTATTCTTTTCTACCTTTCCAGCTTTGCGTTACTAGCTTGCCAGCTGTGCATTGCTAGCTTGCCACCTTTGCGTTGCTAGCTTGCTAGCTTTGCGTTGGTGTCTTGTTAGGTTTGCGTTGCTAGCTTATTATCTTTGCGTTGCTTGCTTGCTTTGCGTTAATTGCTTGTAAGAATTCGTTGCTAGCTTGATAGTTTTGCATTGCTAGATTGATAGCTTTGCGTTGCTATTTTTACGTTGCTTGCTTGCTGCTTGGCGTTGCTAGCTTGCTAGCTTTGAGTTGCTAGTTTGCTTGATTGCTAGATTTACGTTGCTAAATTGCTAGCTTTCTTTGCAATCTTGCTAGCTTTGTGTTGTTAGTTGGCTAGATTTGCGTTGCTAGCTTGGCAGCTTTTCTTTGCTAGCTTGTTAGCTTTGCATTGCTAGCTTGCTTGCATTTTGTTGCTAGCTTGCTAGTTCTTGTTTGCCAGCTAGGTAATTTATCCTTGCTGGCTTGCTACTTTTGCATTATAGTTTTCTTGCTTTGCGTTGCTAGCGTCCTTTATTAGCGTTGCTAGCTTGCTAGCTTTGAGTTGCTAGCTTGCTAGCTTTGCGTTGCTAGCTTGCAAGTTTGAGTTGCGAGCTTGCAAGCTTTGCGTTGCTAGCTTGCTAGATTTAAGTGTCTAGCTTGCTAATTTTGCGTTGCTACCATGATAGATTACCGTTGCTAGCTTGCTAGCTTTTCGTTACTAGCAATCTAGCTTTGCTTTGCTAGCTTGCAAGATTGCTACATATGCGTTGCTAGCTTGATAGCTTTGCGTTGCTATCTTGCTAGCTTTGCGTTGTTAGCTTGCTAGTTTGCGATGCTAGCTTGCTAGTTTGGCGTTCCTAGCTTGGTATCTTTGCGTTGCTAGCTTCCTAGCTTTGCTTTGCTAACTTGGTAGCTTTGCGTTGCTAGCTGGCTAGTTTGGTGTTGCAGGTTTGGTAGCTTTGAGTTGCTAGCTTGCAAGTTTGCGTTGGTAGCATGCTAGGTTAGCATTGCTAGCATGCTATCTTTGTGTTGCTAGCTTGAGAGATTTGCGTTGCTATCTTACCAGCTCTGTGTTGCAATCTTGCCAGCTGTTCGTTGCTAGCTTCCCAGCTTTGCGTTGCTAGCTTGTTAGCTATACCTTGCCAGCTTACTAGATTGGCGTTCCTAGCTTGCCAGTTTGCGATGTTTGCTTGCCAAGTTTGCATTGCTAGCTTGCCAATTTGGGTTTCTATCTTGCTAGGTCTAGGTTATATTCTTGCCAATTTTGCGTTGCTATCTTGCTAGATTTGCGTGGCTAACTTGTTAGCTTATCCTTGCTATCTTGCTAGCTTTCCATTGCTGGCTTGATAAATTTGAGTTCAAGCTTGATAGCTTTGCGTTGCTTGCTTGCTTTGCGTTCATTGCTTGCTAGCTTTCGTTGCTAACCTCCTAGTTTTGCGTTGCTAGATTGCTAGCTTAGAGTTGCTAGCTTAGTAGCTTTGTATATCTAGCCATCTAGCATTGCGTTGCTAGCTTGCTATTTTTGCGTTTCTAGCTTGCTACCTTTGCGTTGATAGTTTGGTAGATTTGCGTTGCTAGCTTGCTACTTTTCGTTGCTAGCTTGCTCGTTATGCGTTGCTAGCTTGGTAGATTTGGTTGCAAGCTTGCTAGAGTTGCGATCTACATTTCTAGCTTTGCGTTGCTAGATTGCTATCTTTACGTTGCTATCTTGCTATCTTCGCGTTGTAAGCTTGCTACCTTTGCATTGCTAGCTTGCCAGTTTGCGGTGCTAGCTAGCCAGATTGCGATGTTAACTTGCCAGTTTTTCTTTGCTATCTTGCTAGATTTGCGTGGGTAGGTTGCTAGCTTTGCGTTGCTACCTTGATAGCTTTCCGTTGCTAGCTTGCTGTCTTTGCGTTGCTTGCTTGCTTGCCTTGCGTTCCTTGCTTGCTAGCTTTCGTTGCTTGCCTCCTAGATTTGCGTTGTTATATTACTAGCTTTGCTTTCTAGCTTGCTAGTTTTGCGTTGCTAGGATGCTAATTTGCTATATTTGCGTTGCTATCTTCATAGATTTGCGTTGCTTGCTTGTTAGCTTTGCGTTGCTAATTTGCTAGTCTTGCGTTGCTAGCTTGCTACGTTTGCGTTGCTAGCTTGGTAGCTTTGCGTTTCTAACTTGATAGCTTTGCGTGGCTAGCTTTCTAGTTTTGCGTTGCTAGCTTGGTAGCTATGCTTCGCTAGCTTGTTAGTTTTGCGATCTAGCTTGCTAGCTTTGCGTTGTTATCTTGCTAGCTTTGCCTTGCTAATTTGCTAACTTTGCGCTTCTAGCTTGCTAGATTTGCGTTGCTTGCTTGCTAGACTGCTAGGTATTCGTTGCTACCTTGCTAGCTTTTCGTTGCTACCTTGCCAACTTTGTGTTTCTAGCTTGCCAACTTTGCGTTGCTAACTAGTAAGCTTTCAGTTTCTAGCTTGCAGCTTTCCGTTGCTAGCTTGACAGCTTTGCGTCGCTAGCTTGCCAGCTTTGCCTTTTTACTTGCCAGCTTTGCGTTGCTATTTTGCTAGCTATCCGTTCCTATATTGCTAACTTGCTATATATAGGTTCCTATCTTGTTAGCTATGCGTTGTTAGCTTGATAGCTTTGCGTTTCTAACTTTTTAGCATTTCGTTGCTAGCTTGCTAGATATGAATTGCTAGCTTGCCAGCTTTGCATTGCTAGCTTGCTAGCTTTTTGTTGCTAGCTAGCTAGATGGCTATGTATGCGTTGCTAGCTTGCTAGATTTGCGTTACAATCTTGATAATTTGCGTGTTTAGCTTGCTAGTTTTGCGTTGCTAGCTTGTATCTTTGCGTTGCTAACTTGCTAGATGGCTAGATATGCATTGCTAGCTTGCTAAATTTGCGTTGCTATCTTGCTATCTTTGGGATGCTAGCTTCCTAGCTTTGCTTTGCTATCTTGCTATTTTAGCGTTGTTATCTTGGTATCTTTGCTTTGCTAGCTTGCTAGCTTTGTGTTGCTAGCTTGCTAGTTTTGTGTTGCTGGCTTGCTACATTTGCGTTGCTAGCTTGCAAGCTGTGCGGTGCTAGCTTGATAGCTTTACGTTGCTAGCTTGCCAGCTTTGCGTCCATAGCTTGATAACTTTACGTTGCTAGCTTGATAGTATTGTGTTGGTAGCTTGCTACATTTGCTTTGCTAGATTGCTAATTTTACGTTGCTAGCTTGCTTGTTTGCGTTGCTAGTTTGGTAGCTTTGCGTTCCTAGCTTAGTAGTTTGCGTTGTAACTTTCTTGCTTTGCTTTTCTAACTTGCTAATTTTTCGTTGTTTGCTTGCTTGCTTGCCTGCCTTAGCGTTTCTTGCTCTCTAGCTTTGCATAGCTAGCTTGCTAGCTTTGTGTTGCTAGCTCGCTTGCTTTGCCATGCTACCATGTTAGCTTTGCGTTGCTAACTTGTTAGCTATGCCTTGCTAGCTTGTTAGCTTGGCGTTGCTAGC
>NW_019740060.1:0-232 GCF_002891405.2 Cryptotermes secundus | reverse complement strand
TTTATGTAAATTATTGTAAAGCAAATGGGAAGTTCCTAAAATATTGGATGTATCCAGTACTGTCAAGTTCGTTTTTGTGACAACAAACATGATGGAATAGTAAATCTGCTATCACTTCAGCATCCATTTTGTTACTGATAGACTCTTGCCACATCTAGTTGTCAGTGAAAGTCGCATTTACAAAACACGCATGGCTAGCCACTCGCAACTAGTTGCATCAGTGGGTTATCAG
>NW_019740059.1:0-453 GCF_002891405.2 Cryptotermes secundus | reverse complement strand
GTTATATTGGTAGCTTTGCGTTCCTAACTTGGTAGCTTGGCGTTGTTATCTTGCTATCTTTTCGTTGTTAGCTTGCTATCTTTGAGTTGCTAGCTTGCAAATCTTTGCGTTGCTAGCTTGCAATTTTTGCGCTTCTAGCTTGCAGGCTTTCAGATGCCGGCTTGCTAGATTTGTGTTGCTAGCTTGCTAGGTTTCTAGATTTGCATTTCTAGCTTGCTAGCTTTACGTTGCTATCTTGCTAGCTTTGCGTTGCTAGCTTGCTAGCTTTCCGTTTCTAGCTTGCTATCTTGCTAGCTTTGAGTGCTAGATTGTTAGCTTTGGGTTGCTTGCTTGTAATTTTTGCTTTGCTAGCTTGCCAGCTTTGCTTTGTAAGCTTGCCAGGTTTGCGTTTCTATCCTGCCAGCTCTCCGTTGCTAGCTTGCTAGATTAACATGGCCAGCTTGCTAGCTTAAC
>NW_019740058.1:0-391 GCF_002891405.2 Cryptotermes secundus | reverse complement strand
AAGCAAGCAAGCTGGAACGCAAAGCTAGCAATCTAGCAACGCAAAAGTAGCAAACTACAAACACAAATCTAGCAAGCTAGCAACGCATATATAGCAAGATAGCAAGCTGGAAACAGAAAGCTTGCAAGCTTGCAAAGAAAAGCTTCCAAGCTAGTATCGCAAATCTGGCAACCTAGCTACGTATAGCTGGAAGCAAACAACGCAAACCTGGCAATCTAGAAAAGCAAAGAATACAAGCTAGCAACAAAAAGCTGGCAAGCTAGCAACGCAAAGCTAGCAAGCTAGCAACGCATATCTAAAAAGCTAGCAAGTTAGGAACGGAAAGCTATTAAGCAAGAAAAGTAATGCAAGCAAGCTAGCAACGTAAATGTAGCAAGCTAGCAACGCAAAG
>NW_019740057.1:0-533 GCF_002891405.2 Cryptotermes secundus | reverse complement strand
CAATCAATACCATCCCATCCTATCACTCTAAGATCCATTAAAATATTGTCCACCCACCTACTCCTTGGTCTTCCCGGTGGTCCATTTCCTCACCACCAATACCCTATATGAATTCCTTCTCTCTCCCACTCATGTTACATGCCCTTCTGACCTCATCCTCCTTCACTTGATTATTCTAATTATACTTGGAGAAGAGTAGAAGTTATGAAGCTCCTCATCATGCAGTTTTCTCCAACCTCCTGTCACTTCATCCCTATTCGGTCCATATATTCTGAACACCCTCTTCTCAAACATCCTCAGTCTATGTCGCTCCCTTAATGTCAGAGCCCAAGTTTCACACCCACACAGTACCACAAGCAAAATTATAGTTTTGTACATTCTAATTTTTATGTTCTTGGACAGCAGACAACAAGAGACAAATGGTTCTGGACTGAATAGTAGCAAGCATCACCAAAGTTCAATCTCCTCTTAATTTCCCCCTCAATCACGTTTTGATTTGTTATCATTGTTCCCAAATATCTGAACTGTGCCAC
>NW_019740056.1:493-597 GCF_002891405.2 Cryptotermes secundus | reverse complement strand
CCACTCGAAAAGCACCCAACAGACAAACCCACGTGCAAACCCTTCTTCTGATCCTTGTTACCTTATTAATAAAAATAAAATCTCAAAGAGATGTACGAGGGTTG
>NW_019740056.1:0-366 GCF_002891405.2 Cryptotermes secundus | reverse complement strand
TCCCTTTATTAGCGCCTGTTGTGTTGATAGTTCGAATGGAGCGGTCGTCACCAGCATTGTGTACAACCCGTTGCCAGCGATGTGGAAGTCTTAGGATACCTTTAGTAGCGCCTGTTGTGTTGATAGTTCGAATGGAGCGGTCTACTGCCTTAAGAATCTCTGGAATAGTTCTGATGCGAATCCCACGAAGTGGTTCCTTCATCTTAGGAATCAAGTCGAAATCACAAGGGTTTAAGTCCGGTGAGTATGGTGAAAGGTACAGCACTTCCCAGCCCCATCGATCGAACAAAACAGCCACAGCCTGCGTTGCCTGCGGCCGAGCATTGTCCTGAAAATGATGGGTGGGATTTGCAGAAAGTGTCGCCG
>NW_019740055.1:293-1172 GCF_002891405.2 Cryptotermes secundus | reverse complement strand
TAGAGACTTAAACAAAACCTCATTTTCAGAGCGTGTGCAATCAGGAGGCATTGTATTCCTGTTTGCAGAAAAGTCCGCAGCAAGTGCTGTTCAGGAGACAACCGTCGCAAGAGCTATGCGCGAGTCTGGCTGGCCGTCAGGGACAGAGCTCCAACAGGTAGTTGCTCGCGCGAGCCCTAGGCACCGTGCCCAGGAACGGTTGGACACTCCGGGAGTGGGGCAGCTGATAATCTTGTTTACATTCTCTCGCCCTATAAAACCTTCCGCAATGAAGCCTCACTTCCTACGTTTTATGCAAACAAGGCACCCGTGATTTGTATTCTGGAGGTCCGGGTTCAAACTCAAACAGCAGACCGATTATTATGAAGCGTTTCCTGCCTCTGAATTAGCGCTTCTTCTTAGTTCCCTTGCACATTATTTCGTATTCATCTTTGCAGACGCCCTAAGCACTCGGAGTACGGTGTTCTGGGACGTGACGCCGTGTAGTCTGGTAGGTAATTACTGACGTTTCGAAGAAACATGCTGCCTTCGTCTTTAGGTCCTGACGGCCCTGAAGCGGGATCCTCTGGAATGTTGGTAACCATCTACCAGATTACAAGGCGCCATATCCCGCACGATTGCAGTCTTAAATTTCATAACAGTGAGAAAATTGGATCTCATTATGTTAATGCTGGCATTAAATAACAAAAATTCATGAACGAAAATTCAATAATCGGCTTCCTAGGCCAGCATTTCCAAACAAACTCTACACCGTACATTTCATCTGGAGAAGCTGTGTTTGCTGTGCGCGCTATGCGCAATAGAACTACTTAATGCTTATTTATTTTAGCTAAATCAAGCACATAATTCGAAAAGACGAAAAGGCCTAACAATAAAAAG
>NW_019740055.1:0-272 GCF_002891405.2 Cryptotermes secundus | reverse complement strand
AACCCAACTGGCCTAAACTAGACAAAGTAATAATTCTATTTCAGTCATATCCAAAATCCCTAAATTTAATTACAGGACAGTATACTTAAACTTGGATAGCTCAGTCGAAATAGCGACTAGGCTACAGTCCGGGAGACCCAGGAATCTGGGTTCGACAGCGATGAGGGCTTCTCCACAGCATTCACACGTGTTCTGATATTCACCAAGTCTCGAATCCACGGATACCGGGTAAAGCGGCAGGAATGTGAATGTGACTCCTCACCTACATCCGT
>NW_019740054.1:0-486 GCF_002891405.2 Cryptotermes secundus | reverse complement strand
CGTTTGGGGCCGAAACATGCAGTGTCTAAGTGTATAATGTTAAACTAAATTTAAATTCAGTAGTGAACAAATAAGTGTCGCAGTATTGACGGACGATAACTAATGGACGTTAAGTTGAGTAATACAGTTTAAATGGGAAATTTGTTGCCAGAGCCAAATTTGATGACATTTGGTTCAGGCATTCAAGTCATGTTAAGTTTATTATCTAAAGGATTTGAGAGGGTTCAGTGTTGGTATTACTGATGAGAGGGATTTGAGAGGGTTCATTGTTGGTATTACTGATGAGAGGGATTTCTCAAGTGGTCAGTTGAGATGGCCTCAGGAATCGTGATATACTTGTACGTACCAAGTTTCATGAAGCATGAAGGCCGGTAAGTGTGTTGAGCAATTTTTAGCGGTGGTTAACGGACACACACAGCCAGTTGAGCTCGCATCCACTTTTGATTTTTAGGAATATGGAAATGGGCCAAAAGGAGAAGGGAACGA
>NW_019740053.1:285-386 GCF_002891405.2 Cryptotermes secundus | reverse complement strand
TGGCAAGCTACGAAAGCATATCTAGAAAGCTAGCAACGCAAAAATTGCAATCTAGCAACGCAAAATTAGCAAGCTTGCAACGCTAAGCTAGAAAGAACGCA
>NW_019740053.1:0-203 GCF_002891405.2 Cryptotermes secundus | reverse complement strand
CAAAACTAGCAAGCTAACGAAAGCCAATCTAGCAACCTAGCTATGCAAAGCCAGCAAGATAACAACGCAAAGATATCAAGCTAGAAACGCAAATGTAGCAATCTTGCAAGTTCAGCAACGCAAAGCTAGCAAGCTAGCAACGCAAATGTAGCAAGTTTACCAAGCCAAGCTAGCATGTTAGCAACGCAAATCTACGAAGCTAG
>NW_019740052.1:0-417 GCF_002891405.2 Cryptotermes secundus | reverse complement strand
CTAGCTCTGCTTTGCTAACTTGCTAGCTTTGCGTTGCTAATTTGCAAGTTTTGCTTTGCTAGCTTTCTAGATTTGCGTTGCTTGCATGCTAGCTTTACATTTCTAGCTTCGTAGCTTGCTAGATTTGCGTTTCTTCCTTTGCCAGCTTTGCGTTGTTAGCAATCTAGATTTGCGTTGCTTGCATGCTAGCTTTACATTTCTAGCTTCGTAGCTTGCTAGATTTGCGTTAACAGCTTGCTAGCATTGCTTTTCTAGCTGGCTAGCTTTTTGTTGCTAGCTTGCTGGCTTTGCGTTGCTATCTTGCTTGCTTTGCGTTGCTTGCTTGCTAGCTTTCCTTTGCTAGCTTGCTACATTTGCGTTCCAAGCTTGCTCTCTTTGTGTTTCTAACTTGCTAGCATTGAGTTGCTAGCTTGCTAG
>NW_019740051.1:0-779 GCF_002891405.2 Cryptotermes secundus | reverse complement strand
CAAAACACTATGTTGTTGAGAGACCACACTCCTCCCAGGTACGTTTGACTAAGTACCTGGTCTGTGATCGAATTCAGACAGACTCTAACTTTGAGTCGAGGCCATTTCAAACTTCTGTATGTGTTCAATAGATTATCTGGTAATTATCACTGTTTCAACCTGCCATCAACTTTTTGTCCGGTACGCAGACATAGCTGGTGTAGAAAACCGAGATTAATGACCATGGGNCAAAGTTGGCACTAACTTTGCTGACCAGCTGCAGTTGCTCAGTCAGTATAGTTCACTTGTGGACTACAGGCCACAGCGTTTTCTTTTTATGCAGCCATGGAAGATCAGAATATTTCAATTAAAATCATCTTGCCTTTACGGATGATTGCTTCTAACACTGTTTGTTGATATAGCATTAAATCCAGTGACCAGCTGAGCTACCACAGGCCACAGATGGTTATGAATACACATACTCGTATGTTGGTGTATGTCTTAAAACACCGGTTTTCATTCAACACATGAAGTGAGTGGGGCATGCGGTAGCATAGTTGGTTGAGGCACTATGCTACAAGCCGGAAGGTCATGGGTTCAAGTCCCGATGAGGTCATTTGATTTTTTCCAGTTGACCTAATCCTTGCAGCCGCACTATGGCCCTGGGGTCTACTCACCCTGTAACAGAAATGAGTACCAAGAATATTCTTAAAATGTTCTTGGGGTTAAAGGGTGGCCGGTGCGTAGGGCTGACGGCCTTGCCACCATCTATGAGTCGATTGTCTAGAAAATGTGGGAAC
>NW_019740050.1:0-514 GCF_002891405.2 Cryptotermes secundus | reverse complement strand
AATTACAGACATATGTGAAAGATTTCTTCTTACTAAATGGAATTCTGTCAAAATTATTGAAGATTTCTACTTTATATTACGGAAATTNTGGTTATCGCACACGCGGCTGTAGCTCGTAACTTGCGAACTCAGAACGAACTCGGAGCTAGCTCGCTTATAAACCCTCAGCAGGTCAACGAGAAAACAACCACATGGTAGGCATCACTGTTTATCCGTGTTGCCTAGCGACCGCGATATCCCTTGGTGACGTCACCGCGGGGAGAGTGGTGGGGTGATGACTCGCCTATTACCGTAGTAACGCGAGCGTTACGTTACCGCCACGTACCGCTGGGGAGGTAGGGGTGATCCATAGCTCAACATGTCACAATACTTTAAGGAATTCTAAACTAATTTTGACCTTCGTCAACCTAATTTATTTAATTTTAGCGAAAATTCTTTCTCGTTTTCAAGTTAGTATAAATAATACCAATTAATATGCGAAAGATTTCACACTAATTTTGGGGATTCTAGCAGA
>NW_019740049.1:0-760 GCF_002891405.2 Cryptotermes secundus | reverse complement strand
TGCCAGGGCAGGTAGAACTGATCGACCTTGTCCATTCCACTGTTCATTCAGGGATACATTGTGCTTCAGTGCTTCAACAATCACTGTGAGTCATTTGAAAATCATGCCAATGTTTTTACCTTGCACAGTATATGTGTGCAGGCCTTGGAATTGTTTATCTAAAAGATCATACCTTGAATAGGCACCCTTATGGAAAAAGGCCCTGCATGTTCAACAGGATCCCTGATATGGTGATTTTAGATCTCATTGTACGTTGATAATAAAATGTAGTAATTTTTTGATGATGCTGTGACTATCTGTGTCAGCGGCCTCCGTAGTCTAGGGGTAACGTTCCCACCTCATGACTCAAGGTACGCAGGTTCAAACCCGGCGGAGGTCGTGGAATTTTTAAGGGCAGAAAAATTCAGGGAACAAGTCCTCCGAGAGGGACTTTAACCCGTGGGTCCTGTGTCATAGATTTAAGGCACGTAAAAGAATCTCATGTCTCTAGGAGACCTCTGAGCTAAATTAGGCAAAACGTTTCCTGCCGAAGTAGTTTTACATGCCTCTGGTAGATGGGGAAGTATTAGGTACCACTGCCAGAGGAGGGCTGACCTCGCTGACAGAAAGGGACTAATTATCAGATACACTGCCAGTAGAGGGTCGAAACCTCGCTGGCAGAAAGGGGCTGATAGTGAGCACCAGTACCGGTAGCGTATAGAGATAGTAGAAATTAAAAGGGGGACATACAATAGACTATTAGTCGTGGTGCATGGGGAAA
>NW_019740048.1:0-425 GCF_002891405.2 Cryptotermes secundus | reverse complement strand
CACAGCACGTGTTTTCAGACAGAGGCTGAAATCGCTGATGGATTTCATGGTAAAACACGAAGTGTTTGGGTCTGTGTGCTGCTGGATGTACTCAGTGGAATGGCAAAAAAGAGGATTGCCACACGCACATATACTAATTTGGCTCTATAACAAAATCACTTCAAACGAAATCGACGATGTAATATGCGCTGAAATACCCGATGCCAACGTCGATAAGGATTTGCATGAAGGAAAATTCCAGTATGAACATGGAGTTCACAGCAGAAATCTACAGCAAAGCGTTGATAATGATGGAAGATTTGTGCTCAGAAATCGCGAACAAAGTTCTCAATCAATTGGGAATGCCATCACCGAATCAATCTGCTGCTCCTTCGTTAAAAGTAGAATTGCGTCGTGAACAAAATTACAACACGGGTGATCTTTCG
>NW_019740047.1:0-1345 GCF_002891405.2 Cryptotermes secundus | reverse complement strand
TTCCTTGAAGATAGCTACCTTTATATTGGTCAGAGCCTCCTTGTACGTGCCTGGGCCTTTTCGGGTTCTGGCCGTTTCTATAGCGGTACCGCCCTCCGACTTTGGCCTGTTAAAGGTGCCGTCGGGTGTTTCTCCCTGCTTGGACGAGCCTGCATTTCCTGGTTGCTGACTGCCCCCAGTTCCTGCTTTGCTTTCCCCATCTCTTGCCTTTCTTAACTTCCATCTAGCGCATCGAGACAGGGCTTTCTTCGCTAGACGCAGTCCACCTATTCCAGAGGCTAGGTGTCCCAGTCCTTCTCCTACTGCAGGTATGCTGGAGGTACTAGCCCCCTGTAGTGGTATGTCAGTACTACTGACTCCAAATAGAGTTTTTGGTTTTGTCTCACATAGGTTCTTAATCACTGTTTCGTCCCTGCCTTTGGCTGAAAATTGAACAGCAAGTTAGCTGGCTGCACCTGGGTCCCTTAGTGGTTCACCAGAGCTTCCAGCCCCCTGGTGAAGCATTTCGCATAGGGATCGCCTTTGAGGGGGGTCTCTCTTTAGTTTAAGGTCCTTACGACCGGTTTTGTTTTTAGTTTCATTCATTTTGGTCCCATGAGTTTTGGGGATTTAAAAGGTTGCCACCAGCAGCACCCCATACGGGTGGAAGGCATAAATAGAACGGAGTGCTGCCTGGTGCCCTGAGGGGATCATTTAAGACATTGGCTAATTACGACCCCAGTGCCATGCAGCCCTCAGCACAATGCCTCACACCTTGGCTTAGGTGGTCTGGTCCTGTTGAATGAAACCCTCACAAGCATCCAGGACCCAGATTGCCTGTTGGGGGGAGAGGGGTATCCCAGATGATTAATGGGAGTGCGACACCTGTTAGTCATGAGGTTGCGACCAGGGCACCTCACATGAGAAAGTCGTCCCTGGGGTTATCTTATGAGCTCCCCATTCCCACCCTTCCACATGGGTTGGTCAAACCGCTTTAGAGTGTTGAGCCCTAAGGCTTGCAGCACCTTATCTTTACTCAAGGGAGACAACTCAATTAGCCAAAATTACCCCCATAGGAGTGCTCTCCCGCATTTGTCCTGGGTACACCGTAGTGTAACCCAAGAATCATTATGTCGCCGAGTGGGAGGCTCTGGTCATATGCCATTGCCCTTTATGGGAACTTGGCTGCGAGCCCTGGAAGGTCATACTGATCCAGACCCCCAAGAATGTCGTTGCCCGGCGGGCCCATGAGGAGGTCTCTCAAATCTGTGTCCCAACGCATGTCTGGTCCATGATGCGTCCCCACCAAGACATCATCCTTACTGAGGATGGCGTCATTACCACCTGTAACATGTGACATAAAAAT
>NW_019740046.1:0-598 GCF_002891405.2 Cryptotermes secundus | reverse complement strand
TCGATTTAAATAAATATTCATTCTCTGAAAAGTAAGGTCTGTTGATGTTTATTGCTATGGCACTTTACTTTCTCTCATTACTCTAAAAACTTCCAGTATACCCACAGGAACTGTTATATAGTAATGTTACTATAACTGAAGCATGACTAACATATACGAGGGTCGTACTGAAAGTCATGAGCAACAATTTTTTGTAAAGTAACATGCTTTACTATTGACAAACCAAATACACCACCTCAATCTACAGACCCTTCTTTATTTTTCCATATAATTGCCACTTCTTTGTACACATTTCTCCCAGCGTTCTGGGAGTTTGAAAATTCCCCTTCTGTAAAATTCCATTCCAGCCATCCGAAGACACTGATGCACTGCTTTTTGAATTGCCTCCATTGTCTCAAAACGTTGTCCACACAGCTGATCCTTCACAAATCCGAAAAGATGGTAGTTGGAGGGTGCCAGATCAGGGCTATAGGAGGCGTGTGGAAGAACTTCCCACCCCATCTTTGCAATTGCTTCCAATGTGAGGCGAGTGGCGTGGGGGGAGAGATGTCATGCAGGATGATGTTTCGTCCTGGACATTTATCGCGCAATGCACGAC
>NW_019740045.1:0-807 GCF_002891405.2 Cryptotermes secundus | reverse complement strand
GTCGAAATATGACGTTATGTGTAAAATTGAGCGTCTTAATTTTTTCCAACCAAAGTATAATTTTTTGTTGTTATATTCCGAGGTTATATTGCTAAGTGATAGCTTAGATTGTGTCGAGAACGCCGCTCCCACCTCAACAGTTTGCGAATCCCCCTCGGAATTATAAATGATTACTGAATATCACATATTATGGCATTATGCTGCCCTCCAATGGCATAACTTTATGACGAAAANCTTGTCAGTGAAATCGTTCCCTTGTTTCTCGTGTATGGATACGCGACCAATTGAGTGAGTGGTGGGCATTTGTTTCGCCCGAATTTCCCTTCGTGGATAGGAAGTCGAATAATTTTATACACGAAAATGTGTAAAAAATAGGGTGAAAAATTACCGTCCTGTAATCGGACTGATATTCGAAGGTTTCTGTTTCAGTCACGTTAAGAGGTTGGACGCCCTGTCAGTGTGACCTAAATACCCGTTGTGCACCATCAAGGTTGGTTTCTTTCCTGGTATGAAGAGGTATTTATAAATAATAAGAGGGTGTTATGTTTATGTTTATATACATATATGTACATGTTGTGATTTATTATGTGCCTGAAAGTATATGTTAAAGATTCAGTGAGATAGTGCAAATGGTAGGTGTTAATGTGTGTATTATCCTGGACCGAGTAATGGCCAGTGCACGAAATTTTACAAACATGAGTTTCCTCTGTTCCACAACGAAATCGAAGTATTTTTCCTCTGAACCATGAAGCTGAAGTATGCGTGAAGGAAGAATACATGATAAAAGAGATTTAACGAAATAAAGTG
>NW_019740044.1:0-762 GCF_002891405.2 Cryptotermes secundus | reverse complement strand
GCCTACTTATATCATGAACTGGTGCATCCTATTTAATTAGAAGAATGTTATTAATTTTTTTCCCTCCTTGATATTTTTTTAGACCATGCATAGAGACCTGAAGCTGGCCGATATACTTCTGACAAAAGCTGAAATATTGAAAATAGCAGATTTTGGTTTGGCGAGGCCATTTACTGCAGGCCAGTGTAATCGGTAAGGTACGAACTTCCTATGGAATTGATTATTTTCTGTGCTTCACACAGTTATAGCCTCTGACATATTATGTTACAATAATTTCAGAGATGCTAAATATTACAGATATATTGCTTTTACTTTTTAATTCTTTAAAGCTGGTCGGAAGTGCACCATACGATGGTTTATTAAGAACAGATTGTTGAAAATGTTGATGCCAACATGGTATGCGCTTTTCTGAAAACATGAGAAGTTGGAATTTGGTCTGTGAAGAAGGTGCTCGTTCCTTGTGTTAATGCTGTGTACAGCTGAATTAGTCTCAAAAAGTTCTTGTTATTTAATTTGGAGTTCATTAATGAAAATTGTGTTTTCACATTGAAGGAATAAGATCTCCTATCTCTTAAATCGATGCCTACATGAATTTCTAGGTTTGAGACCTGCCGTGTTTCTGACAATTTTATTTTGTAATGTAAACATATCTTCTTGCTGTTAGGTGAACTACCTCAGCACATGTTTCCATACCTCATTATAGAGTGAAAATATGTTAATTAAATTGATATGAGAGGGCTAGTGTTGCAGAGAAGTGTCGCA
>NW_019740043.1:0-202 GCF_002891405.2 Cryptotermes secundus | reverse complement strand
CCCCTAGTTTCTCTACACTCTTTCAGTTTCACTCCCTTACAATAAGTTTTTTACTTAGACTAACTTGTTTACAATGTTGATGTACAATCACTCACTCATTCACACAGGCGCTCTGACTTTCTTTAGTTATTCTGTTAGTGCAATGAAACTGACTTTATCAAATTTTAATTTGTTAGTAGGTAACCGAATCCTCTGCTTGCGA
>NW_019740042.1:0-434 GCF_002891405.2 Cryptotermes secundus | reverse complement strand
TCTGTTTTCTTATTTCGTGTAGGTTATTCCTCTGCTCACTGACTTAAATTAACACTTATTCATTTCTCACATAATCGGTCCAACTAATCTTCTCCATCCTTCTCCAACACCACATTTAGAAACTTTCCAGATGTTTCTGATCTACTGCCCTAAGTGTCCATGTNCCATGTTTCAGCCCCATACAGAGCTATGCTCCAAATGTAGCATTTCACTAGTTTCTTCCTCAAATTTAAGTCCAATTTGCTGGTAAAAAGATTCTTCTTCTTGCTAAATGCAGCTTTTGCCATGGCAATCCTGGATTTAATTTCACACGTACACCTTCCATCATCTGTTAACAAGCTACCCAAGTATTTAAAACATTTCATATTCTCCAGTTGATTCTGGTCTATTTCATTGTGACTGGGGTTGGTTGTCTCGAAATTTTCATTACTTTT
>NW_019740041.1:0-777 GCF_002891405.2 Cryptotermes secundus | reverse complement strand
AGCTTGCTAGCTTTGCGTTGCTACCTTGCTCTCTTGGCGTTGCTATTTTGCTATCTTTGCGTTACTAGCTTGCTAGCTTTGCGTTGATCACTTGCTAGATTGCTAGGTTTGCGTTTTTAGCTTGATTGTTTGCGTTGCTACGTGGCTAGCTTTGCGTTTCTAGCTTGGTAGCATTGCGTTGCTAGCTTGCTAGCTTGCTAGCTTGCTAGCTTGCTAGCTTTGCGTTGCTACCTTGCTCTCTTGGCGTTGCTATTTTGCTATCTTTGCGTTACTAGCTTGCTAGCTTTGCGTTGCTACCTTGCTCTCTTGGCGTTGCTATTTTGCTATCTTTGCGTTACTAGCTTGCTAGCTTTGCGTTGCTACCTTGCTCTCTTGGCGTTGCTATTTTGCTATCTTTGCGTTACTAGCTTGCTAGCTTTGCGTTGCTACCTTGCTCTCTTGGCGTTGCTATTTTGCTATCTTTGCGTTACTAGCTTGCTAGCTTTGCGTTGCTACCTTGCTCTCTTGGCGTTGCTATTTTGCTATCTTTGCGTTACTAGCTTGCTAGCTTTGCGTTGCTACCTTGCTCTCTTGGCGTTGCTATTTTGCTATCTTTGCGTTACTAGCTTGCTAGCTTTGCGTTGCTACCTTGCTCTCTTGGCGTTGCTATTTTGCTATCTTTGCGTTACTAGCTTGCTAGCTTGCTAGATATGCGTTGCTAGCTTGTTAGCATTGCGTTGTGTCTTGCCAATATTGCTTTGCTTGTTTGCCATATTTCGTTGCAAGCTTGCTAGTTTT
>NW_019740040.1:1474-2405 GCF_002891405.2 Cryptotermes secundus | reverse complement strand
TTTATTTTTATTTGAATAGCCGCAATTTCCAAATCTTGTTCCTTACAGTATTTCTGTAAATTTATGGTAGAAATTTTCAGGTCTTGTATATACATATATATACATACACCACCATTTTTCAAATTTTTTCTGAAAAATTTAGCACCCAATTTATAATCTGAAATATGTGCAGCATAATTACAAAAATGTCAATAACCACTGTCCTACACCATGTATTTTGAAAATTATAATGACTGGACATGCTACGACTACAAACAAGATCTGGAGCAAAAAAAAAATCACTTATGTTAAAATATAAATTAATTACTCTTACCAAATTTTCAAGCATGAATAAATCTCCTATATCATCAGTTATAACTTCCAACTGATTGTGAGCAAGCTGAAGTGAACGTAACTCGCAAAGCTTGAAGAATGTAGACGGCAGGGTGCACAATTTGTTATGACTCAGGTTCAGCCGTGTTAACTTGGTCACATAACCCAACTCTGCTGGAATGCTGTCCAGATTATTGTTGTGAAGCTGTATACAGCAGATATGCAAATAAGATAAAAAGTTATGTAGTTTAAATAAGACCTGAACATTCATGATGATGGTACACTACTACAATTACTGACTTTGTGGACTTTTGGCCACTTTTCAGTTTCTTAATCCTGTTCACAGTTGTTAGGATGCCTTGGACGGGTGACCAGCTCGTTGCAAGGCCACTACCAACACACAGATCAACATTAAATGACAATGGATAATGTCCAATCAATCAATTATTATATGATATAGTGTATTTAATCTCACTACACTTCAGTTATTAGTTGATGCACACCTTGGTTTCAAACTACAGGGCAAAGGGAAGTAATCTATCCTGTAAGACACATAAATGATACACTTATACATTCGCAAGCAATTCTGACAACAGTATTATGTCCAAAAATATATATA
>NW_019740040.1:0-1109 GCF_002891405.2 Cryptotermes secundus | reverse complement strand
TGAAGAATCCAAGTTTCGTCACACGTAATTACGTTTTGGAAGAAATCAGGATCATTTTCAATGTTTTCAAGAGTGTCAACACAGCAATTCACTCGATGTTCCTTTTGCTGGGGGGTAAGGATTTTTGGCACCACTTTAGCACACGCCTTTTTCATGCCCAGATCGTCGTGCAAAATCTGTCTAACACTTTCCTTATTGATGTTGGTAAGTTCAGAAATTGCTCGAATGCTCAGTCGACGATCTCTTCGAGCAATTCTAGCGACCTTCCCCCATTCTCTGGAGTTTTCGCAGTGGAAGGACGGCCCGATTTTGGATCGTTCCCGACATTTTTCCTACCCTCCATAAACATCTTAAACCATTCAAAAACTTGCGTGCGAGATAGACACTGATCACCATATACTTCTGTCAATAAATTGTAAGTTTCAGCGGCAGATTTTCCAAGTTTTGTGAGGAATTTGATGTTAACACGTTGTTCTGCATTAGCACTCAGCATTATTCCGACGGAGCTCAGACACACGATCCGCTTCTAACAATGGTCGCGGCCAGACTAACCGATGCACGTGAATGAAACTTTGTGTGACGGTAGAGGGAAGTCCACGGGTCAATGCCCTACCCTCCTCTTCGTCATCGACGTGGCCGGAAATGAGTCATAAAAGTAATCCGGTTTCTTTATTGCCGCACCTTGTATTATGTCCAAAATACAAATATATATAAAACAGAACAAAAAAAATCCATGGCATGTAGTCTGCAACCAAACTATACCAACCGAGCAACTGCCATTAATCGGCAAAGTTAGCGCCAACTTTTGCGGATAGAGGGTGTCACGTCGTCAGCACAATTATTTTGTAGATTGTCTGATATGGCTCTGAAAAATGGCCTCTTACTTTATGGAGGATGACCATAAATTATAGGCATCCAAAAACAAAGTTCTAAGCAAAACATACTATATATCCAACATGGGTTGACATGGTCAAATCAGAATATTACACAGCAAATAATTTTGTGACTTACACACAGTGCACATCATTGTTAGGATGATTAAATTGAGGTGATCATGGGATTACGCATGTAACTCTGACAGAGGTGTCAAATGCATCCAGAATTTTAGT
>NW_019740039.1:0-1196 GCF_002891405.2 Cryptotermes secundus | reverse complement strand
TACAGGTGTTATCTGTAATATACAAATATTCGTATTATTAATTTATGTACGTATTATTTTCTTATGTGTGTATATTGTTATTTGTATTTACTTAATGTAGTCTTCTTGTGTGGGTGCCGCTGCTTGTCTGTACTACGTGTGCTGTCTGCTGTATTGTTTGCTGTGTTTTATGTAAGTGAGTGTAGGGGTGAATGGGTAGTGGGGAGAGAGAGGTGCCGTTAGTCTGTGTAGATTTCGTGTATCGTTTGAAATATGGGATTGTGTGTATCTTTGTGTGTATCATTCATGTGTAAGCCTTTCTTACTTATTTTATATATATGGTATTTCTCTAATGNTGTATTTAAATGTCTGCCCTTCTTTCCCGTTGTTACAACTTCCATTACGTCTGTTATTGTTCCGTATGCATGTCCTGTATTTAGTATGTGATTTGAGTACCCGGAATTGCTATCATTATTTCTAATATCATGTATATGTTCTTTATATCTACTGCTAAATATTTTGCCTGTTTGCCCAATGTATTTCAATGGGCAATCTACACATTTCATTTGGTATATGCCACTTTTATTGTATTTATCTAATTGTGGTTTTTGTTTGAGTATATTTCCTATTGTGTTTCGTGTGCGGAATGCTACTTTTATCTGTGTGTCTTTGAAAAGTTTTGTAACTTTTCTCACTTCTTTTGTACTATATGTAAATGTGGCCCACTTTGTTTTATGTTGTTCGTCGTCATGTATGTTTGATTTTTGTTTTCGTGTTGTCTGATTTAATGTTTTGATTATGTTTGTGCTGTAACCGTTGTTATGTAGTATGTTTTTAATAGTGTTCTGTTCTATTTGTTTTCCCTTTTCTGTTATTGGGTATGTGTACAGTCTATTTATGAGGTAATTAATACCTGACAATTTGTGCTCGAATGGATGGCACGAACTGTTAGGTATAATGATGTCTGTTTGTGTGGGTTTCCTATATATTGCAAATTGCAACCTACCTTCATTGCGATATATTGTTATATCTAGAAAGTTAATTGATTCTTGTTGTTCTCTTTCAATGGTGAACTTTATAGTTGGTTGCAATTCATTAATTTCTTTGAGTGTATGTTCTATGTTTGTTATTTTTTCATCATATATTATTAATATGTTATCGACATCGACATCGACGTAATGGAAGTTGTAACAACGGGAAAGAAGGGCAGACATTTA
>NW_019740038.1:0-396 GCF_002891405.2 Cryptotermes secundus | reverse complement strand
CTAACTTACCAGATTTGCGTTGGTAGCTTTGCTAGGTTTGCGTTGTTAGCTTGCTAATTTTGCGTATTTATCTTTCTAACTTTGCCTTGCCAGCTTGCTAATTTTGTGGTAGATTCCAGTTGCTAGCTTGTTACCTTCATTTTGCTAGCTTGCTAGCTTTGCTTTGCTAGCTTGATTGCTTTGCTTTGCTATTTTGCCAGATTTCCATTGTTTCCATGCTTGCTTTCTTTGCGTTATTTGCTATGTTTGCGTTTCAAGCTTGCTAGCTTCTCGTTGCTAACTTGCTAGTTTTGCTTTGCTAGCTTGACAGCTTTGCGTTGCTAGCTTTCTAGCTTTGGGTTGCTAGCTTGCTACCTTTCCCTTGCTAGCTTGCTAGCGTGCTAGATATTCTTTTCT
>NW_019740037.1:0-399 GCF_002891405.2 Cryptotermes secundus | reverse complement strand
AGAGAACATGTTTCTGAACACCACGACATTAATGCGCATGTCCACAGCTGAAGCCGAACTACTGCAATGTGCAGGTGCATTCTATTTGTATGGGCGTTGTGTGTGCCTTGGCATGATTCAACGTGGACCGAAACATGTAACAGTAAACACTAAATTCAATCTTTGGGATACTGATTTTAAATGTGATACAATTTTCCTTGTGTTGACGAATACTTTAACTAACCACATAGTTATGACGTACAACAGGATGCGAGCGATAAAAATAGAACGTCTATGTTTTAAAGATGGAAATATTTCTTTCCTTACTGTGTGCAGAAATGTTATTGCAATGTTTCCTACTCTTGGCCATTCCTACCTACCTTCATTTTTACGTGTATTTTCTTCCTGTAGTAATAACAT
>NW_019740036.1:312-749 GCF_002891405.2 Cryptotermes secundus | reverse complement strand
TCAGCCATGTTACATCAGTGCTTGCCATTCATGTGTCATGTACAGCGTTTGGAACCCTATCAACAACTACGACATGGCGTGCGAGATTTTTTGTAGTTAAATTTAATGGCTTCATGTCACTCACAAGTTAGTTTGATGTTACGTACATTATTAACATTACAGAAACCACATATTCCTGCCAGTTTTAACATGTATTTGCTAATCAACAAGTGTGTAACACCTGTCTAAGTTTCACACTTCTCGGGCCATTATCTCCGTAACCGTTCAACTTTGGACATAGGTGTTTTCGGTTATATCGGCATAATTTAACATAAGGAACACCCTCCTGAAGTCTGGCACATTGCTCCTGGGACAGCCTGTATATGGGGCATAGAGGTAATGCTACATAATCACGAGTGTTGACACTGAATGGGCTGTACCAACTTGTCATGCCAAGA
>NW_019740036.1:0-201 GCF_002891405.2 Cryptotermes secundus | reverse complement strand
AGAGATCTCTTGCTCTTTCAAGCTTTGTTCCGCCATAACGTTTCAGGAACTTTGTCAGGTATGTGTTCCATATATCATAAACATTGGGCCATTTAAACAATGCTATTCCTTTCTCATATGCCTGCAACATAATAAAATATTAAAGCAAATAGTTCACTAAAAGGTTTGTGACAATTGTAATATTGTATAAGGCAGCTTTTC
>NW_019740035.1:503-2831 GCF_002891405.2 Cryptotermes secundus | reverse complement strand
CGTCCGGGCGTTAAAACACGCCCGCGCCAGTCAAAGAGTTAATCTCCTGACCGAATTACTTGTTACATATATCACAGCAAAATGGCTTTTCACCACTATGTATGAGCCGATGTGTCTTCAGATTACTCTGCTTTCTAAATGACTTATTACATACATCACAGCAAAATGGCTTCTCCCCACTATGTATGCGTTGGTGTGCCTTCAGACTACTGAGATCACTGAATGACTTGTTACATACATCACAGCAAAATGGCTTTTACCACTATGTATGCGCTGATGTGTCTTCAGACTACTCTGCTGACCGAATGACTTATTACACACATCACAGAAAAATGGCGTCTCCCCACTATGTATGTGCATATGCCTCTTCAGATCACACTTTGAAATTAATGACTTTTTACACATATCACAGCAAAATAGCTTCTCCCAACTATGTATGCGTTGATGTGTCTTCAGATTAACCTCCTGACTTAATTTCTTGTTATATACATCACAGCAAAATGGCTTTTCACCACTATGTATGCGCCGATGTGTCTTCAGATGACTCTGCCTTCTAAATGACTTATTACATACATCACAGAAAAATGGCTTTTCACCACTATGTATGAGCCGATGTCTCTTCAGAGTAGTCTGATGACTGAATGACTTATTACATACATCACAGAAAAAAGGCTTCTCCCCACTATGTATGCATTGGTGTGGCTTCAGACTACTCAGATCACTGAATGACTTGTTACATACATCACAGCAAAATGGCTTTTCAGCACTATGTATGCGCTGATTTGTCTTCAGACTACTCTGCCTTCTAAATGACTTATTACATACATCACAGAAAAATGGCTTTTCGCCACTATGTATGAGCCAATGTCTCTTCAGAGTAGTCTGCTGACTGAATGACTTATTACATACATCACAGAAAAATGGCTTTTCACCACTACGTATGCGCTGATGTGTCTTAAGATGACTCTGGTTTCTGAATGACTTATTACATACATCACCGCAAAATGGCTTCTCACCACTATGTATGCGCTGATGTGTCTTCAGACTACTCTGCTGACTGAATGACTTATTGCATACATCACAGAAAAATGGCTTCTCCCCACTATGCATGTGCATATGGCTCTTCAGTTCACACTTTGAAATGAGTAACTTTTTACACATATCACAACGAAATGGCTTCTCCCCACTATGTATGCGTTGACGTGTCTTCAGTTTAATCTCCTGACTGAATGACTTGTTACATATGTCACAGCAAAATGGCTTCTCCCCACTATGTATGCGTTGGTGTGGCTTCAGACTACCCAGAAAACTGAATGACTTGTTACATACATCACAGAAAAATGGCTTNGGCTTCTCCCCACTATGTATGTGCATATGCCTCTTCAGATCACTCTTTGAAATGAATGACTTTTTACACATATCACAGCAAAATGGCTTCTCCCCACTATGTATGCGTTGATGTGTCTTCAGATTAATCTCCTGACTGAATGACTTGTTACATACATCACAGCAAAATGGCTTTTCACCACTATGTATGCGTCGATGTGTCTTCAGATTAATCTGCTGACTGAACGACATATTATATACATCACAGCAAAATGGCTTTTCACCACTATGAATGCACTGAAGTGTCTTCAGATGAGTCTGCTTTTTAAATGACTTTTTACATATATCACAGAAATATGGCTTTTCCCCACTGTGTATGCACTGGTGTGCCTTCAGACTACTCTGCTGACTGAATGACTTATTACACACGATGCAACAAAATGGCTGCTCCCCACTATGTATGTGCTGATGTGCTATCAGAATCTTCTCTTGACTGAATGAATTATGACACTCAACACAAGAATATTGGTGCTCCTCACCATGTATGGGTTGAAGTTCATCCAAATTACCCTGGAAAATGAGAGTAAATTACCTGATAAATCCTAATAGCAAGAAAAATAAGCTTGAAGCCTCAATAGAGTGAGATGTTAAATTCGTTAGGTGTGAGAGTGATGACGGAGGGGGGAGGGAGGGACTGAGGCGCCTAGAATGAAATAACAATAAAGCCTGAGCTAAAAATTATACTTAGAAAGGCTGCATATGGCCCGGCAAAACCCCCTTACATGTGGCAATAAAAGGCCTCAAGAAGAATAACAGCACAGTGTCAGTTCAATAGACATGTCCACCATGATTCCATGAGAAAAACCATGAGTCACCTCCTAGGTTGCCACACAAGATTCCTTGACAATGTAAACATTCGGCTTTTGCCAGAAAATGGCCACTACTTCTGGATGTGTGAAATGGTATTGGGCACACCACACTGTAGAAGCAGGAGTGTGAACG
>NW_019740035.1:0-281 GCF_002891405.2 Cryptotermes secundus | reverse complement strand
TCCCCTGAAAAACGCCACTGACCATGATATTCACTATCACCTGTTAGTAATATTCGCACAATAGTGATGCAAAGTAATTGTGATATTAGTCAAAAAGAGTGCCAGACCGACACTGATACCAGAAGTCACAGTGATGAAGATGCCTTTTACTCACAAAGTAATACCGGCTCAGTGGGTTTATAGCCCTTCAGACACACAAAATAAAATATTGTGATGTATTATCGCTATGCAGGACGCCCCCCCCCCCCCCAGCTGTGACATAACAGCATCAGAGCAACAGC
>NW_019740034.1:502-626 GCF_002891405.2 Cryptotermes secundus | reverse complement strand
TGTTTGCGTATCTTGCTTGCTACCTTTGTGTTGCTAGCATGCTTGTTTTGCATTGCTAGCATGCTAGCTTGGCGTTTCTAGCTTGCTAGTATTTCTTGCTAGCTTGCTAGATATAGAGTTGCTA
>NW_019740034.1:0-447 GCF_002891405.2 Cryptotermes secundus | reverse complement strand
TTGCTAGCTTTGAGTTGCCAACTTTATAAATTGCTGGATTTGCGTTGCTAACTTGCTAGGTTTGTGTTGCTAGCTTGCTAGATACGCTTTGCTATCTTGCTAGTTTTGTGTTGCTTGCTTGCCTGCTTTGCGTTCCTTCCTTGCTAGCTTTGCGTTGCTAGGTTATTAGCTTTGCTTTTCTAGGTTGCTAGCTAAGTGTTGCTAGCTTGGTAGCTTTGCTTTTCTAGCTTGAAAACTTTGCCTTGCTAGCTTGCTACCGTGGCGTTGCTAGCTTGCTAGCATTGCGTTGCCAGCTTGCTGGCTTTGCGTTGCTCGATTGCTAGCTCTTCTCTGCTAGTTTGCTACATTGCTAGATTTGCATTGCTCTCTTGCTAACTTTGCGTTGCTATCATGCTAGATTTTGTTGCTAGTTTGATAGCTTTGGTTTTCTAGCTTGCTAGCTTTGCG
>NW_019740033.1:0-3449 GCF_002891405.2 Cryptotermes secundus | reverse complement strand
ACTTCATGTAACATTTCTATGAATAGGCAGTATCGGGTGTTTTGAAGGGAAAAAAACAGGCTTTCAGACTGTCCATATGGGGGGTCATATGAAGGTATTGTGCATTCGTTACACCTCCATTTATAACGAAGCAGCCTTGACCTTTCTAGCACATATTCCTGTGACAGGGCTTGGCAGTAAAAGTGTTTACTTATGAAAGTTAATACAGTAATTACTTTGCTTGTAAACCAACTGTAGAGAAATAAGCAGAACATGTAGGAACAGAATGTTGGTATTGCATTTGTAGAACCCTCAGACATTTAGATGCCCCTGAGAACTTGCTAGGAATGGAAAATCTTGTACAAGACATGGCTTAAATGAGTACATAGCAAGACAGTTTCACAGTCCCATATTGCAGCATGGAACAGTAGCCTAACTAGCTCCAATCCGAAGAAAATCTTATACAGAGGCTGTTGATTTTGGGTCATTGAAATTTTATGTTAAATGAGGGAAGATCTTAAATTGAAAGAAAAAAAAAGCGTTAAATGGGGATTCCACTGTACAGTGAAATCCTAATTTAATGCGTCTTTGGGGATCAGTGAATTGGAACATTATATTGAGGGAGATAGTGAAGGGAGGAAATTTGATACCGAAATGATTGACTTGTTATCATTGAAATTCAGCATTAAATAAGGGAAACCCTTAAAGTGAGGAATGTTGATTACCACACTGTATTGAAAGTTTGGAGCGTGTTATGTGTAAATAGCATTTCAAATTTCCATCCATGTTATATGCACAATTTTGAAGATAGCAATGGAGAGCGGTGGTCCAGGTTATATTGGCTGTTCCTAAAGCTAGTGTACCACCAAAGTCAGGAAGAGTGTTCCTTTCATAACTGGCAGCGGCATCACAGCATGAAGGAATGTTGCACAGTTGCACATTGTGACTGTATTGGTGTTGTATGCACAGTGGCTTTCTTTTTGTATAATTGTGTTCAGGGAAGTTGGTAAGTGTTTAGCTCAGTTTTGTTTGTGCTGGGAATACACTTTCCTAGATCCCTATTTGCCTATGAAAAGTAAATGTTACACATGTTACCTCATGTTGTCATTGGTTTTATGTAATTGCTAAACCTGTGAAGGCATGTTCAATATTCTGCAGGGCACCATCTGGCTTTCTGTCACTCTCTCTCACTCTCTTAAAGCATGAAAAAACTTGGCCACTGAATGTATTTTCATTAAATTTTATATATCAGAGATCTACTAAAATTCATTTTCACTTCCCAGTTTTGGTAGAAACCAGACCAAGATAACATTACTTCACGCTAGAGGTCTGCATGTTTCTCTGCATGACTTGAGCATAACTGTGTAAATACTTATCAGAGTGAAATAGGAAATTTAAATGCAAGTAGTCGAGAGAAAGAAACGTGGTCTGTGTTCGGCACATTTCTGCCGTTTGCGAGATAGCTGAAGAATAGGGATGCTAGGGACAGTTAAAAATAATACAGTGATATCATTTCGAGTGTGGCATGCATGCTGGGCATAACAGTGTCATGTGACTTTGAGCTTTTCCATTTGGAAGCTGAATCCGAAGACATCACTGAATATTTATTAACACTACAAAATATCAGTACTTGATGTACTTGTACTGGTGTGCCCATACAGAGAAATCTGAACCGCAGTTTGTGGAACAGCTTTTATTTTCATGGTTTTTACTTATACTTAAAGACTCTAGGTTCTTGCACTCACTTGTTTTGCTTTTATGATCTTTTGAACCGGCTTTGTTTTATCGTGGTTACTCAAAGGTATATGAGGGTTACATACTCCTCATCTTAGTCGACAGTCCTCTTCCTACCGGGGAAAGGAACGTGACTGGGACCCAAAACCTGTGCATGTAAGAGAATTAAATTTTTCCCTTCCTGAAAGTAACACTTTTCATATTTACAGATATCTATTATTATTCCTTCTTAAAAGAGAGCATAATGTGCAGATATTATGAAGTTTGTGTGAGGCGTAGTTGGTCGAGGGGCTATGCTACAAGCCGGAAGGTCGCGGGTTCAAGTCCCGATGAGGTCATTGGATTTTTTCCAATTGACCTAATCCTTCCAGCCACATTATGGCCCTGGGGTCGACTCAGCCTCTAACGGAAATGAGTACCAGGAATTAATTAAATAAGTTTCTTGGGGAGTAAAGCGCGGCCGGCACGTAAGGCTGACAACCTTACCGCCATCTTTGAGCCGATTGTCTAGATAATGTGGGACCCTCAGTGTCTTGCAACCCTTCATGGCATGGTACAAGGATAGCTTTAGTTATACATATGTGTAATGAATATTTATATCGTCCATTGATATCACTGTTACACATACATTTGGAGTGGATTGAATGCTCTGTCTCAGAGTGACTTATGAAAACTACTTGGATGGGATTCTCCAGTAGCAGAGGGCATCTCTCACATGTCCTCATCATACGTTCATAGCGAAAAAGTAAAGTTTTCTTCCTTTCAGGGGTTGAACATGAGAGGCTGCCACGTCACTTTATGGAGACTCAAACTTGGCAATTTGTTAAAAATGGCAATCAAGGTTGGGTAGTAAATGTCTCGAAGAAATATATGAAGTTCAAGGAAAGTAATGTAATATATATTTTTTATTTTGTTTCAGGTTTGCCATGGAAAGTTGCATCTATGGAATGTAATGAATACGTGGCATGGAAGGATGGTAAAGCAGGACATCTAGAACCATTTGTAGAGTTGGATCATTTGGCCATGGACTTTATACAGAAGATACTTGTACACATCCCGTCTCGCCATGCAAAATTAAAGGACATTAAGGATCATCAGTGGTGTAACACGTGTTTTGACAGATTAGGTAAGTCCACTAGAATGTATGCAGTTATCTTAGTTTTGGATTGTGAGGAGGGGGAGGGGCGTTACTTTAAATTGCTGATCATGTAAGATGGTAGATTGTTATTTGGACCAGATTCCAGAGTTTCATGTTGCATTAATTGGGGCAGATATTCATTTGAATGGACTTGGCCCCCCCACACTAACAGCTGAATGCCTTAACTGTGTGTATGAAGGTCATTCAGAATGAACTCTTAGATATCAGTGCCCAGTTTGCAATGTTGGTAATGATTTATTTTGAGGAATTAGTGTTTATATCTCAAGTCAGTAAAAAAAAAAACCTGTCCCTGTAACAGGCAATGGAGGCCCATAGGGTTGTGAGATGTTGAGGGTCCCACATTATCTAGACAGTCAGCTCACAGATGGCAGGAAGGTTGTCAGCCATATGCACAGGCCATCCTTTACCACCCAGGAAGATTCCTGGTTCTCATTTCTGTTAGAGGCTGAGTCGACCCCAGGGCCATAGTGCGGCTGGAAGGATTAGGACAGTTGAAGAACTCCCACTCACTGGGGCTCCGGTTTGTAGTATCGTGCCTCAACCAACTATGCTACTGCCTGTATGAAGTCAGTAATCT
>NW_019740032.1:0-431 GCF_002891405.2 Cryptotermes secundus | reverse complement strand
TCGATAAAAACTTCCCTGCGGAAATGAATACATATGCAACAGTCGAAATATTGTTGGAAACTGGGTTTGCTGCTTGTCCGTGCCGTCACTCTAACACGTGGCAATATAGTGACATATGAAAGTGCTTGTTTTTCATTTATTAGTTTACCTATTGTGTTGGCTGTTTTGAAGGCTATCTTTATGTTAGTGTTTTTGAATGGTTTTGTGATTTTTCGTATGTAATTTCCTGTATAAGTAGAAGTGGCCCATTTTGTTCTTGTTCGTCTTTATTATCCGGGTTACCCATCTTTCGCTTAAGTTTGTTATATAGATATGTGATGTCTTCCTTTCTATAGCCATTATTTAGTGTTATATTAATAATAGTATTTAATTCTATGTTTTTAGCGTTTTCCTCAAGGGGTAGTGTAAGAAGTCTGTGTATCCAATTTTTA
>NW_019740031.1:0-957 GCF_002891405.2 Cryptotermes secundus | reverse complement strand
CACCAAATTCTCGATCATCATAATCACCCGGGGCTGGCTACAATAAGCCAATGAGTGGCCGCCGTGCCGAGTGGACCCAGTTGGACTCAACCCCCCACTAGCGAATTAAAAAAAATTAGACCATTTGGTACGTCGGCCACTAATTGGCCTGTTGTATCAGCCCCGAATGATAGATGAATGTGGAGCAATCGGTGGAATGAGGCTTGGCAGGGGAAACCGAAGTACTCGGAGAAAACCTGCCCAGTGCCACTTTGTTCTCCACAAATCCCACTTGACCTGACCCGGGCCGCCGTTATGGGAAGCCGGCGACTAACCGCTTGAGCTATGGCATGGCCATCCTCTGTAATAAAATTAGCTTAGTTTCCTTCAAATTGTCTTGTTTAATACAAGAGTACCACTGTCTTCAGAGTTCCAGTTTTACTTGTACGTGTATGTCAGTGTTTCCTCTCAGAATGCGCTACTTAAACTTATGGGCAAAACTATGTCCCTGTTTGATGTGCCTCCTGCTTTTAGCTGGTAAACGAAGGTGAAGTGGCCTTAAATCATCCCCCTTTGAACCCCTTGTCGCACACTTGTTCTGCAGAGTCGTATTGCCAACGTTTGTAGTTTCAACCACTGTGTTCAGTGAGCACAACAAGCAGTTAGTGAGTGCATGCTCATTTATTTTGAAAGTCTCCGATTTTGATGAATTATCAAATATCAGAATTATTTTACATACAAGACACCGAAAAACAGGAAGTTGGTAGATTTCCAGATAATATAAATTTTTTGAGTTTTAAAATCCCAGCAGGGTTTTAGGTTTCGATTAGTTTGCATATCGAAAGTTTTTTTAATACAGAATTCCCAATTTTTTATCTAAAGCTACTAATATGAAATGATAATCTGTTACTACAGCATTGAATTCAATGTGCCGGGCACCACTTGCGTATTCAGGATGAGAGACGTGATTAAGAAGGA
>NW_019740030.1:2414-2797 GCF_002891405.2 Cryptotermes secundus | reverse complement strand
TTCTTCCATCGACATATACAGAACATTCTGTACCATTAGGCCAGGAGCACACCAAGGAAACTGACATCTGAAACGCAATCGCGATTTCTGAGAAGTGTTATCAGCTGGAGTTGAACACATGTTAGTAAATGGAGCAATGCAAATTGAGGAAACAGAAACGCAACTTGCGGGAGACTGAGAAACTCAATATTCAGGCAACGGAGCGTGCCAGTGACTCTACTAGATGATAATATATGTAGGGCAGTCAAGAAGTTCCCTGAATTCCCCTGAAGATGGAGAATGAGCGATAATATAGCGCGCACACTGTTGTGGTGGGGAGCTCAGCATGTCTGCTCGCAGGCGCAACAGGTCTGGCTAGGTTTCAGTGTGCAGTGTCTTTACTG
>NW_019740030.1:0-2390 GCF_002891405.2 Cryptotermes secundus | reverse complement strand
TGGTCATTCAGCACAATGTTGCAGTTCGAACAGCATGCGAACATCAAGTTCATGTGCAAATTGGGAAAATCTGCTTCAGAGATGGAATTGGCCCTGCAGCAAAGTTTACGGTGATACTGCACTAAAGAAATCCACAGTTTATGACTGGTTTTCCCTGTTTAAGAATGTGCAGGAGACGTTAGAGGATGACCAGCGCAGCGGGAGACCTTCAACATCCAGAACCGAAGAAATGATTGGAAAAGTACGACAATTGATTCGTTGTGATCAAAGAATGACCATCGCAGAGTTGGAGCAAGAAGTTGGTATCTCTTACGGATCCATTCATGCCATTTTGTACAATGATTTGAAGATGAGACACGTCAGTGCGAAGTTTGTTCCAAGGCAGCTGACTATGGATCAGATGGAATGTTACATGATGGTCGCTGGCGATCTGTTTGACAAAACTACGCAGGACCTGACGTTTCTCAAAAAAAGATCGTCACTGGTGATGAGTCATTGGTGTTCGCCTATGACCTGGAGACAAAGATGCAGTCATCGGAGTGGCACACAGCAACATCTCCTCAGCCAAAAAAGTCACACCTCGTCAGATCCAAAGACAAAGTGATTGCATTCTTTGACATCTATGGTTTGGTGCACCATGAGTTCTTACTGCCTGGACAGACTTTTACTGGCAATTTCTATGTGCAAGTTTGCAGAGGTTGCGCGATGCGGTTTGAAGGAAGCGGTGCGACAAGTGGCAGGGACAGTGGTATCACGATAATGCACCGAGCCACACATCGCTTGTTGTGCAGCAATTCCACACCGAGAAAAACATTTCTGTCATCACTCAACCACCGTCCTCGCTGGATCTCGCTCCGAGTGACTTTTGGCTGTCAAGGGACATGTTTTGCAACCATGGAGGACATCAAATCGAATGTGATGGCTGAGACGCAGAAGATTCCTAAAGAAGCCTTCCATTGCTGCTTCCAACAGTGGCAGAATCGATGGAGCAAGTGTGTATGCACACAAGGGTCCTACTTTGAAGGTGATTAAGTAAGCGTTGCCATATGTCCTACCATTAGAATGCTATACTTTTTGACTACCCCTAGTAGATACCATAAAGAGAAACATAAAAACTTTAATTGATGCAAGAAGGAGGTTGGTCTAGAAATAAACACAGAGAAAACTAAGTATATGTTGCTGTCTCATCACCAAAATGTAGAGCAAAATCCTGACATAAAGATAGATAACATGTTTTGAAAATGTGGCACAGCTGAAATATTTGGGAACAATGATAACAAACGAAAAGATGATTCAGGAGGAAATTAAGAGACTGAACTCGGGTGATGCTTGCTACCATTCAGTCCATAACCTTTTGTCTTCTCATCTGCTGTCCAAAAACATAAAAATTAGAATATACAAAACTATAATCTTGTCTATGGTTCTGCTGACACAGCTGTATGAAATTTTGTATCTTGTCTTCGAATTTGAGATCCTACAATATCCACTAATAAGGAAAAAATTTGAATGCTCATTCTGTAAAATTATTTGCAAAGTTCTGTATTCTGATTAAATTATTTTGAAACAATATAAACACCTGAGTTTAAATTGTAGAGAAGGAATGGGTGCTCTCAATGTTTCCTTTTCTCCTGTATTCTTACACCGTCTGAACCACCAACATATCATTACAAGGAGAACATTATTATCTGATATTGCAGAAGAGAAGTGCACAAAATTGGTGGGCAGACACACCCACTTGGGATGTTGTGAGCAACTAATTGAACGTAAGTTTCCTCAATGTGCGCCTGATAATTTGGAAACCAGTTGCCTACTTGTAATCGGCGATATTTCCCAGAAATCGCGGTTGCATTGTAGTTGCCAGTTTCCTTGGTGTGCGCCTGGCCTTAGTGTCTAAGGAGCCGAGATAGCATAGTCGGTATAGCGGCTGGTTACAGGGTGTATGACCGAGAGGTCGCAGTTCAAGTCCTGGTAGGGTCACGAATTTTCTCTCCTCCACGTTGTCCAGACCGACTCTGGTGTCCACACAACTTTCTATCCAATGTGTACTGGAGTTCTCTTTCCCCGAGGGTAAATCGGCCTAGGCGTGAAGTCAACCACTCACCTCTAACTAGTGCTGAAGACAAGAAAATGTGGATCTATACATTCACTCCCCCACAAGTCTTCTTGGTGTAGTTCTTAATTAGTTAAGCACAGGGACAACTTTACCTTACCTTTACCATTATTGTCTTTCCCGACTCAAAGGTTCCCGCAATTCCAAAGTCATTGCTTCTGAGGGTTGGAAGTTGAAATTGTTAATTGGCCACAATGAGAGGTGGACACATAGAAGCACATAGTAATCTCACGACTAAGTTACTTCCTCAAAGACGGCGAATACTAGAAAAACAGTCCAG
>NW_019740029.1:643-1833 GCF_002891405.2 Cryptotermes secundus | reverse complement strand
AGAAACTCATAGCTAGCAAGCTAGCAACGCCAAGCTAGCAAGGTAGGAACCCATCCTATCAAGCTGGCAACGCAAACAAGCAAGTTAGAAAAGGAAGGCTATCAAGCTAGCAACGCAAAGCTAGCTATCTAGCAACACATAGCTACCAAGTTAGTAACGCCAAGCTAGCAAGTTAGGAACGAAAACCTCTCAACCTGGCAACGCAAACTAGCATGTTAGCAACGCAAGGGTAACAAGAGAGCAACGCAAAGCTAGCAAGCTAACAAAGAATAGCTAGCAAGATAGCAACTCAAAGCTAGCAAGCAAGAAACGCAAAGCAAGTAAGCAACGCAAAGCTAGCAAGCTAGCAACGTAAAGGTAGCAAACTAGCAACTCAAAACAAGCAAGCTAACAACGAAATTATAGCAAGGTAGCAACGCAAACATGGCAAACTAGCAACGCCAACTGGCAAGCTAGCAACGCAAACCTGTCAAGGTAGCAACCCAAAGCTGGCAAGCTAGCAACGCATATCTAGCAAGCTAGCAACGGAAACCTAGCAAGCTAAAACGCAAAGCTAATAATCTAGAAACGCAAAGCTATTAATCTAGAAACGCAAAAGTACCAAGATTGCCAAGCAAAACTTGCAAGTTAGCAACGCATAGCAAGCAAGCTAGCAACGAATACCTAATAAGCTAGCAACGCAAAGCTACAAAGCTAGCAACGATAAGCTAGCATGCTAGCAACGCATAGCTAGCAAGATGGCAACGGAAAGCTAGCAAGTTAGCAACGCAAATCTAGAAATCTAGCAAGCTAGCTACTCAAAGTTATCAAGCTTTCAACGCCAAGCTAGCAATTTAGCAACACAAAGCTGGCAAGCTAGCAACGGAAAGCTAGCAAGCTAGAAAGGAGGAGCTAGAAATCTAGCTACGCAAATCTAGCAAGCAACAAACGCAAAGCAAGCAACAAGCAACGCAAAGCTAGAAAGCTAGCAACGCAAAGCTAGTAAACTAGCAACGCAAAGCTAGCAAGCTAGCAACGCAAAGGCAGCAAGATAGCAACGCAAAGCTTGCAACCTAATAAAGCAAATCTAGCATGCTAGCAACGCAAAACAGGCAAGCTAGAAGCGCAATTTTTCAAGCTAGCAACGCAAAGCTAGCAAGCTAGCAACGCAAAGCTGGCAAGCTAGCAACGCAAAGCTGGCAAGCTAGCAA
>NW_019740029.1:0-270 GCF_002891405.2 Cryptotermes secundus | reverse complement strand
TAGCAAGCTAGCAACGCCAAGCTAGCAAGGTAGTAACGGAAATCTAGAAAGATATCAAAAATTGCTAGCATGATAGCAGCGCAAAGATAGCAAGCTAGCAACGCAAACCTGGCAAGCAAAAAACGCAAAGCAAGCAAGCAACGCAAAGCTAGCAAGCTAGCAACGCAAGGCAAGCAAGCTAGCAACGCAAAGATAGCAAGCTAGAAACGGCAAGCAAGCAAGGTTGTAACTGAAAGCTAGCAAGATATTAACGAAATGCTAGCATGATAT
>NW_019740028.1:3457-3905 GCF_002891405.2 Cryptotermes secundus | reverse complement strand
ATCAAGCTATGAACGCCAAGCAAGCAAGTTTGCAACACAAAGTTATCAAGCTAGAAACGCAATGCTAGCAAGCATGCAAAGAAAAGCTAGCAAGTTAGCACGTAAAGATAGCAAGCTAGCAACGCAATGCTAGCAAGCTAGAAACGCAAAGCTAGCAAGCTAGCAACTCATATCTAGCAAGCTTACAAGCTATCAACGGAAAGCTAGTAAGTTAGGAACGCACAGCTGGCAAGCTAGCAACGCTTAGGTGGAATAATAAAAACGCAAAGGTGGAAATCTAGAAATGCAAAGCCGGCAAACTAGCAACGCAAAGCTGGCAAGCTAGCAACGCATAGATAGAAAACTAACAACGCAATGCCGGCAATCTATCAACGCAAAGCAGGCAAGCTAGCAACACAAAGCTGTCAAGCTTGCAACCCATAGCTTGCAAGCTTGCAACGTAAAGCTA
>NW_019740028.1:0-3400 GCF_002891405.2 Cryptotermes secundus | reverse complement strand
AGTAAAACGCAAAGCTAGTAAGATAGCAACGCAAACGCTAGCAAGCTTGCAACGCAAATCTATCAATCTAGAAAGCTAGTTACGCAAATCTAGCAAGATAGCAACCCAAAGCTTGCAAGATAGCAACGCAAACCTGGCAAGATAGCAACGCAAAGCTGGAAAGCTAGCAAAGCAATGCTAGCAAGCTTGCAATTTAAAATAGCAATCTAGCAAAGCAAAGGCAGGAAGCTAGCAACGCAAATCCAGCAAGCTAACAAAGCATATGTAGAAAGCTCGCAAGAAATCAACGGAAAGCTAGCAAGCTAGCAACGCTAAGCTAGCAAGCTAGCAACGCTAAGCTAGCAAGCTAGCAATGCAAAGCTAGCAAGCTACTAAAGCAAAGCTAGCAAACAAGCAAGGCAAAGCTGGCAAGCTAGCAACGCCAATCTGGAAAGCTAGCAACGCAGGGCGGGCAAGCTAGAAACGCACAGCTTGCAACGAATGATTGCAAGAAATAAATGAAAAGCAAGCAAGCAAAGCAAAGCAAGCAAGCTAGCAACGCAAAGATAGCAAGCTAGCAACGCAATGCTAGCAAGGTAGCAACGCAATGCTAGCAAGCTAGCAACGGAAACTAGCAAAGTAGTAACGAAAAGCCAGCAAGCTAGCCACGCAAATCTAGCAAACTAGGAACGCAAAGCTGGCAAATTAAAACGTAAACCTGGCAAGCTAGCAACAAAAAGCTGCAAACTAGCAAAGAAAACTAGCAAGCTAACAACGCATATCTAGCAAGGTAACAAGCTAGAAACGCAAAGATAGCAAAGCTAGCAACTCAAAGAGAGCAAGCTAGCAACGCAAAGATAGCGAGCTAGCAACGCAAAGCTAGCAAGTTAGCAATGCAAAGCTAGCATGTTAGCTACGCAAATCTATCAAGCTAGCAAGCTAGGGACGCAAGGCTAGCATGCTAGAAACGCAAAGCTAGGAAGTTAGAAACGAAAAGCTAGCAAGCTAGCAACGAAAAGCTAGCAAGCTAGCAACGCATATCTGGCAAGATAGGAACGCACAGCTGGCAAGATAGCAACGCAAATCTGGCAAGATAGCAACGCAAAGCTAGCATGCTAGCAAAAAAAACCAAGCAAGCCACGCAAAGCCAGCATGCTAGCAAAGAAAGATAGCAAGCTAGCAACGCAAAGCTAGCAATGTAGCAACGCAAACCTATCAAGCTGGCAACGCAAAGCTAGCAAGCTAGCAACGCAAGTATACCAAGCTAGCAACGCAAAGCTAACAAGATAGAAACGCAAATCTAGCAAGCTAGCAACGGAAAGATAGCAAGCTAGCAACGCACAGCTAGCAAGCAAGAAACGCAGAGAATGCAAGCAAGCAACGCAAAGTTAGCAAGCTAGCATTGCAAAGCTAGCAGGCTAGCAACGGAAAGCAAGCAAGGTAGCAACGCAAATCTAGCAAGCTATCCACGCAAATTTTGCAAGCTAGCAAAGAAAAGCTGGCAAGCTATCAACGCAAACAGGCAAGCTAGCAACGCAAATCCTTCAAGCTAGCAACGCAAATCTGGCAAGCTAGCAACGCTTATCTAGCAAGGTAGCAATCTAGCAAAGCAAAGCTTGCTATCTAGTAACACAAACTAGCAAGCTAGCAACAACAAACTAGCAAGGTAGCAACGAAAACATATCAAGATTGCAACGCAAATCTAGCAAGCTAGCAACGCAATGCAACCAAGCTAGCAACGCAAAGCTAGCAAGCTAGCAACGCAAAGCTCGCAAGCTAGCAACCCAATATTAGCAAGCAAGAAACGCAAAGCAAGCAAGCAAGCAACGCAAAGCAAGCAAGCTTGCATCGCAATTCTAGCAAGCTAGTAAATGAAAGCTAACATGGTAGCAACGCACATCTAGCAAGCTACCAACGGAAAGCTAGCAAGCTAGCAACATAAAGCTAGCAAGTTAGCAACGCAAGGATAGCAAGCTAGCAACGCAAAGCAAGCAAGCTTAAACGCAAGACTAGCAAGTTAGCAACGAAAAGCTACCAAGTTAGCAACGCAAAACTAGCAAGCTAGCAACGCAAAGCAAGCAAGTTAGCAACGCAAAGCAAACAAGCCAGCAAAGCAAAGCTACCAAGCTAGCAACAATAGCTAGCAAGCTAGCAGCGCAAAGCTAGTAAGCTAGAAACGCAAAGCTAGCAAGTTGGCAACGCAAATCTAGCAATATAGCAAGATATCAAAACAAAGCTAGCAAGCTAGAAACGACAAGCTAAAAAGGTAGCAATGCATAGCTAGCAAGATAGCAACGCAAAACTATCAAATTGGCAACGCAAAGCTAGCAAGCTAGGAACGCAAGGCTACCAAGCTAGCAACGCATAGCTAGCAAGCTAGCCACGCAAATCTAGCAAGCTAACAACGCAAAATTAGCAAGCAAGAAACGCAAATCAAGCAAGCAAGCAAAGCAAAACTGGCAAGCTAGCAAAGGAAAGCTAGCAAGCTAGCAACGAAGAGCTAGCAAGCTAGCAACGAAAAGCTATCAAGCTAGCAACGGAACGCTAGCAAATTAGCAAAGCAAAGCTAGTAAACTAGCCGCGCATATCTAGCAAGCTAGGAACGCAAACCTGGCAAGCTAGCAACGCAAATTTGGCAAGCTATCTACGCTAAGCTGGCAAGCTAGCAACGCATATATAGCAAGCTAGCAAGCTAGCAACGCAAACCTAGCTATCTAGCAACGCAATGCTTGCAATATAGCAACGCCAAACTAGCAAGGTAGCAACGCAAACCGATCAATCTGGCAACGCAAACTAGGAAGATAGCTACGCAAGGATACCAAGCTAGCAACGCATGCTAGCAAGCATGCAATACAAAGCTAGCAAGCTAGAAACGCAAAGCTAGCATGCAAGAAACACAAAGCAAGCTAGCAAACAACGCAAAGCTAGCAAGCTAGTAACGCAAAGCTTGCAAGCTTGCAACCCAAAGCTAGCAAGCTAGCAGCGGAAAGCTAGCAAGTTAGCAACGCACAGCTGGCAAGCTACCAACGCAAACTGGCAAGCTAGCAACGCAAAGCTGGCAAGATAGCATTCCAAAGCTGGTAAGCTAGCAACGCATATCTAGCAAAATAGCAACGGAATGCTAGCAAGTTAGCAACGCAAAGCTATCAAGCTAGCAAGGCAAAATTAGCAAGCTATCAACGCAAAGCAAGAAAGCTAGGAACGCAAACCTGGCATGCTAGCAACGCAAAGCAAGCAAGCAAGCAAGCAACGAAAGCTAGCATGATAGCAACGCTAAACTAGCAAGCTAGGAACGCAAAGCTAGCAAGGTAACCACGCAAATCTAGCAAGCTAGCAACGGAAAGCTAGCAAGGAAGCAACGCAAAGCTAGCAAGGTAACCACGCAAATCTAGCAAGCTAGCAACGCAAAGCTGGCAAGTTA
>NW_019740027.1:1119-1502 GCF_002891405.2 Cryptotermes secundus | reverse complement strand
CTTATCTTAAGTCCTGCATTGTACAGAAAGCTTAGGCGATGTACTATTAATCAGCAGAGAATTCGTAATTCGCCTGCTGCATCGTCTACAATGTCTTGTAGTTGTATCCAACGCCTAATTTTCTCTTTGTCTTGATAACAAACATACGAGTACACATGTAACAGTAATTCCTGCTGAGCAGAGATCTTTTTTTGAGTAGCTAATAGTTGCTTCTGGAGGGTTCTGACGATGGTGTATCGCACACAGAATTAGGTTTTTTCAACTTTTTCTATTCTAGAGGATATAAAACACGACATTTCGGAAACTGGATCTGTTTTCTTTATCAGGTGAACGGGAGAAGCACCTACTCAGTTGGGTTCCTTAGAAAGGGCTAATCTCAATCA
>NW_019740027.1:0-880 GCF_002891405.2 Cryptotermes secundus | reverse complement strand
CCTGAAAATATTTAAAAAATGACCTATAAAATGACCGAAAAAATCCAGAAGAATGACTTAAAATATGACCCAAAAATGTAATATGCAGGGCGTGGATTTTGATGACCTGAAAATATTTAAAAATGGCCTATAAAATGACAGAAAAAATCCAGAAAAATGACCTAAAGGAGAAAAGAATGAACACTTCACTTCCATATTATTCACATTTCAGAAAACGTAAGAAGAAAAATTCGTTAAAATGGCTAAAAATGACAAGAAATACCCTTAAAAGTCCAAAAATTTACCAAAAAATTACCCCCAAAATGAAAAAAAAACGACCTTAAACCTAAAAATGTCAAAAAATGACAAAAAATTACATATACAATTTACATTTCTGTAACCAGCAGCTCATATCCGAGATTTATATATTTAAGAGCATCGCATAGGATACAAGGAAAAAAAAGATGACATGTCATCAAAATCCGGGCCCTGCTCATTACCGTTTAGGCAGGAGCCGGCGTCCTGGTACAGGCGAATCTACTCCACCCTCTCACACTCTACTATGACAGGTATTAATTTCTGGGTTTCAAATTGTCTGTGTTAGATAATAAAATGTCGGAGTGGCTTAAAGGCAGGAGGAGATTTATCTCAGGGCCTAATTAATTAAGCACCATGCCGTTATGAAGACGTATGGAGGGGCGGAGTTTTAAATCCATCATTCGTAAGCTTGATATTAGATGGAGGTATGTGCTTAGTTTCACGCCTCTGACGCCTTAACCCTGGTATCCATTGCATAGAGGGTTGGGTGGGCCACGGAGCCGTTCTGGACGCTAGAGAGGAGGGAAAAATCTTTTGTCCTGTCGCAGAATGCGTTAAGACGCGTAGTAAATAAAGATACATG
>NW_019740026.1:0-592 GCF_002891405.2 Cryptotermes secundus | reverse complement strand
GGAAGTTGTCAGCCTCATGAACCGGCCACCCTTTGCCTCTCGGAAGATTCCTGGTATTCANCATTATGTTAGAAGCTGAGTCGACCCCAGGGCCATAATGAGGCTGGAACAATTGAGTCAATTGAAAAATCCAATGACCTCATCAGGAATCGAACCCGCGACATTCTGGCTTGTAGCATAGTGCCTCAAACAACAATTAAAGGAAAGAGACCCTACTTAAAATGTGTTTATTTATGATTATCTATCTAACAATCATTTCTGAGAGTGGGCCCACGTCTCTAATCGTTCTGTTAAACCGATTACTTCATCAAAAACTTTCAGACATATTTAACTCTATTTAAACACTTCCGTCTTTAATGCAACTTTGTTTAGAATGATTCCTTAACGTAAAATAATATTAAACTTAAGCTGAAACGTGTTTTGTTTGGCCATCCTCAAGTATCTGTTACCTTGTTGCAATTGCTATAATGCATTAGTTCTTAAGTTAAAATATTCAGATTTTATTCCATTTTCGTCGATCATTCAATAAAATACATTTGCTTGAGACCATCACTCTTTATCTTCACTCGCGCTACCTTTTGCTTGCGGCGTC
>NW_019740025.1:0-7418 GCF_002891405.2 Cryptotermes secundus | reverse complement strand
TATTTCATGACATTCTTTGGTGCTGAAACCCAGGATGAAGGATTGCGGGATCTTGGTGTTCATGAATGAATTGTTGTCCATCAAAAAGCAGTAAATTGAAATGAAAATCTGGACCACCTCTAGAAGAGTCCAAGCCTGTAATAAAGGAGGAAGTTGCAGTTGCCCCGTTTACACCACAGGAGGGTGTGACTTTGCCAGCAGACCATCTGAAGGAGCTGGCTGGAATGCAGTATATAAAGCAGGAACCATTTAGTTCACTCCACCTGTGTGGAGGTGGGTTTGAATACCTCCACCATGACCCGGTGAGTCGTAGGAGGCGACGAAAAGGGAAGTCTCAAATTTGAGACAGTAATATATGGTCTTGAGTACCAAGGGCTTTGGACCCAAGAAAGACTGCGCTGGCAAGGACCAGCAGGATATGTAAAAGACAGACCCATCCTCTCATCAGAGAGGGCGCCCACAAAAAACAAGACCGTAACTGTCAAACAATAAAAAAGATCTGGTCACAAGCCCCAGATGGGTGCTTTATGCCAAGACAAACTGTCAGTCGTAAAATGAGACTCAGACTCACTTGATGAGAATGATAATGAGCCATTCAACATCTCAGGACTTGAAAGAAAGGTGTCCCTGGTCACGGAGCAGACACGTGGCATTGAAATGAAATCTGAACCACCTCTAGAAGAGTCCAAGCCTGTAATAAGGAGCAAGTTGCAGTTGCCCCATCTACAAAACAGGAGGGACTGTCAGGCTTTAGACAGGCTTCGTCTGCATTACGGATGGATATTTTTGATGCCGAAACCTGGGATGAAGGATTGAGGGTTCTTGATGATCATGGATGAATTTTTGTCTATCACGAAGCAGCTGATTGTCTCATGACACATTTAGACGCCAAGATTTTGAGGGTAAGGAGAAAACAAAGGCCCCATGGTAGCAGACTTCAACTTTGCTCTGTTGATATTCCCCACTTCTGACTTTAGACAGACCCCCATACAGACTATGTTGTTTCTATAGCAACACTGCAAGACACTGTACAGACTATGTTGTTCCTATAACAACTCACCAAAAGTAAAAGGGACACCCTAAAATGAGAAGGAGAAGAACTTCAAGACCACTGTAGGGATGCTTGGGCACTGAAAGCTCATGCTGATGAAGCACAAAAGAGAGATACGCCCTTATGTTAGAAGCAGAACTCAACACTGAGATTACGTGAAACATGCTTCATGTGCATTATAGAGGGACTGTCAAGAATGAAACATGCCTCATGTGCATTCCGGAGGGACTATTGAGAATGAAGCATGCCTTGTGTGCATTGTGGAGGGACTGTCGAGCATGAAACATGCTTCGTGTGCATTACAGAGCCACTGGTCAATTCTTGACCAGGATAGAAGAAGGAAAGACTGGGCTGTTTCCGTTTGCCCAAGATGTTGTGAGTGTCTCCATGGCAGCTTGTAGGTTACGACAAGATAGTGTTTCCAATGTTACGCACAGTTATAAGGGGTGTACCGAAGGTGGCAAGAAATGGGAACAAATGGCAGCTTGGAACCAGGCCTATGAGAACTTGAGGATGATGAGTATTGCCCCTGATCTCAAGGAGGCCAGCACTTCACTGAGAGAACAATCCCTAGATGTTCCAGTCGAATGGTTCAACGTTAGCGTGACAAAAGGTGCAAGAATGTCTGGTGCAGAGTGTGTATACAGAATTTTGGGACACTTCATCATAGTTCATCCTAATGCTGTATATATCTTGGACTACTCACCCACTGACCAGGTCCACGCATGCTCTAAATTCTGGGAGGGAGCATACAATTACTGCACAAAATACAGGCTTTCAGGTAACCTCACATCTGACAAATCTGACATGCTTTTAGCACTTGAACAAAGCATTAGTTGGATTGTTATATCAATGAGGGTTAATGACCATAGTGAAAGTTTAGCCAGAAGCATGAAACAGAGTCTTGCCTACCTTCAAAATGGGATCCATCCTAGTGCAGAAAAGTCAGAGATGGGTCTGGAGGAAAGAGCCAAGGAATTGAAGAGTGCAATCAAAGACATCCTTGTCCAAGTTACTGGCATCAACATATCAGTTCTCTCCATCTCACACACAGAGCTAGGCTTTACATGGCCCACCTGTATTACGGTCTACCTGCACCCAATTGTGATATAGAATTACTGATAAAGGGGTTACAAAATATATGGTGGAAGCCAAAGTTGCTGACCAAGGGCTTTTCTCTGAGTTTATGAACTATTGTAAGGCCCTCGACTTCTGTAAAGTTCTGGCTTGAGTTAAATCACTAGATAAAGTAGGTCATGAAGTTGTGGAAGGCTATGACCTGACAAATGAAAAGTGGTTCAAAGATTGTTGCAGAGGAAAATTGAGCTTACCTCCTGATGAGGAGATGTGTAAGAATTGGCTTGAGAAACATTTTCCATTTAATGAGTGCATTCATACATGGTTTCATGATGTAACTCATGTGGCTTCCAACATCAATGATTATCAAAACCTCTTGACTACAAGGTATACAGAAAAAGTTCAGCATAAATTATTGTATGCCTTGAAATATGCTCCTTACCTATCTACAAAGTGGTCAATTATGGAGGTGCTCAAAGCCCTCAAATCTGGATCAGATTCCTGGGATAGAATGGCTGTGATGGCTGCAAAAAGCGAGAACATGAAACCAAAATCCAAGGTAAGGGAGACATGGTCAGCCGATGACATCACCAGGGAGTTGACAACCATGTATGACAGACAAGGAATCTCATTGTCATCATATTATAAGGGAGTAACAGCAAGGAAGTCAGATTTGGAAGTCAATGCCGTATTTGATAGGGTGTGTGAAGTTACTGACCCCAAGAATTCTACAATACCTCTTGTGATATCAAATGACATCACTGGCTAGTCACCACAGGGTGATCGAAGAGCTTGGTCTGAACATCATGATTATGTTGTGCACACAACTAAAGCACCCAATTATCTGAAACTTGAGAAGATATGGAGCAATATGCATGCTTACATATCCAAAAGAGGCTTGGTTGCAAAGCATAGTTTGCCCAACGGTCTTTTCCAGGGATGGACAGCAACACTTGACTCACTCATGGGTGTCAGAATTTCACTGTTGTGTGCAAGAAGAGCCAAGAGAGTTGATTACCTATTTAAGAATGAAGCGGCCACAACTGCAGGCTTGACTGATGATGCTGTGCAAGCAGTTGAGATAACAGCTGGATCTTCTGCTCAACATGCCCAAAGTGCAGCCAATGAACACTTTTCCAATACTAAGAACTTTCGGAGCAAACTTGCAGCAGAGCTAGATACTGTCAAAACAGTATACTCCTCATCCAAATTTATCTACCTGAATAGGTTCTTCTGTGAAGGTTCAGAAGTAATGACTCCCTTGAAAGTCTATGCTAGAGCGGACAGAGAACTTAAGCGCCGATTCTCAACAGTCTTTGCCAATTTGATACTGTTCTTGTAGCATACAGGTCTGCTTCTAACAAGGGAGCATGTCCTATAGCTAGCTACTGCTCAGCCATAACCAGATGTCTCGACTTAGCAGCTCAAGCCTTACAAGTGATTGAGCGTGAGTGTACCATCAGTGTCATCAATGCATTATTTGCTCCTAGAACTATGGGAGGTTGGGGGACTCCACACGTGTGGTTAACTGAAGAAACCCTTGATGACTTGGTGGCATATATTACCATTATGTCTCACTTTCTACAAGGTTGCGAGAGATTCCTTGGTTAAATCCAAAATAGCATCTGTCCTTGATTGCACACTCAGTCAAGACCTATCTGAAGGTGATATCACTGAACTTGTGAATTCACCCAGGAATGTGTGTGCAGGGTGTAGCAAACACAACTGGAGCCACCCTTGCAAAGCTACAGGAAGGGATGATATCTAAATGTGACAGTGAAATATTCAGGAATGCTCTCGTCGCATGCATGACACCAGCAATTCAATCAGGCCTAGAAGAGGTAGTGAGATCACTCAGAGTGGATGCAAATGTCTTGGAACTAATGGGACAATGCTTACCAGAAGTATGTATCTCCACCATTGTGGACAGAGCCTACAAGAACGAGTTGATTACACAACTATTCCCATTTAGAGTCAGGGACAAACTGTCAAAGATAGTTAGAAATGGTGGAAGAGCTGCAATAAATCACCTCATTGCTATGGATGTAAGACCAAGTAGTGAAATACCTTCACGTGCTACGGCATTTGAAAAAGCTGAGGAATTAAGAAACAAGTTTTATGAGCATAACGAAGTAACTACTGTCAACCATACGCTACCTGACTACAACACATGCCTTGCTCGACAGGTTACAACTAGTGCTGCATCTATGGTGGTCAACATGCTTGCTCCCAGAAACAGCTGCCCAACTGAAGGATCCAACTACAGAAATTTCTATGATGGTATTAACCCATACAGAACTGCTCCAAAACGCAAGTCGGAATCTGCTTACACTTTCACCTCGGAATCATTCAAGACTATGAACCCTGTAGAAAGATGTATCCAAAAGGCTGCAGTCATCGCTGCCCACATTTCATCCAAAGGAGGTAACACAGCCTCCTTTGGGAGCTCATCTTGACTATGTGGGGATGTAAAGAAGAGATGGCAAGACCGGCTGTGACCGTGAGTATAAAAGAAGGCTCAAGCTTCAAGAGAATAAGCCCTTCACTTACTTCCAGGGTACATCCAGTCGCTTGTTTTTCTAAAACTCAGCACTGCATACTTGTCGACTCCACTAGCCTGGGCAGATACCTTTCAACATATTCAACCACTACAGACTATATGAGCTTTGTCACAGCTGCTCATTGTTTTGGACTAGTAGAATACGCCTGTTCAAACATCAGAACTGAGGAAATTCCATTTGCCATACTCCCTGGCAATCTACCAGCAACAAATAAAACTACCTTCACTATCAATGATGAGGAAGCCTTCAGTCATGGGATAGAGGTCATTAAGACAAACTCAACAGCTATTTTTGAGGAAGCAATTAAGAATTGTCTCGTCACCAAGGATATTGCCACTGATGACAATGATATGGTTCAGACCATTGAGTATTCTGTAGGCATTCATACAGAACGTAGAGCAGTAACCTCAGTTGTACTAAGGCCAGGCATTGTGAGACAGGAAATAGTAGGTGGCCTAGCAGTGGAATTGCCTAGGAGGCTCAAAAAGGACCATCTGTCAAAGTCATGGGTTAAGAGATTAGACATAAACATGGGCAAAAGTTGCAGACACTGTACAAGAAACTCTGTTCAAAAATGGGTACTTCCCAAGCATTGGTTAATGCTATTTTATCTATAGTCTCACAACAGTTCAAGAAAGTGATTCCCAGGAGATTCATAGTTGGCAAGTGGGCTGACATGGGCAGTATAATGGTCGAGGAATTCCCTAATTGGGCGGATGTTTGGAGAAACATATCAAGTGCTGCTAAGCACTGTAAGAGCCTGATAGACGATGAAGTTGTGAATGCCCTTTCAAGGTTCTTCGATTATAATGTTAAGCAGATTTTTAAGTTCCTCAACCCTAGCCCAACAGAAGAGAGTGCAACTGTTCTAGGCGGTCTCTATACAGTAAGCCATGGCAGATTACCCACTGCCGAGTGTTATACCTTGACCTCTGCCTTAGGAGCCAAGCACATTGTAAAATGCTGGAGAATGGCCTCCTTGAGGAAAAAGCATCTTAAAAGGGATACAGACTACAACTGCAACATCATGTCCAAGATTTATAGCAGTTTGATTGCACAGGCTGAAATCTTTGACCCTGCTTCAATTACAAGGCATTTTGTATTTTTCGGAGTCCATAATGCAATTTTCTCATTTTTGGAAAGTCTCGGCGAAAACAGCAGTGAAGACATGCCTCCTGTTCACTCACACTTTTTGACAATGGATGGAGAAAGAAAGAAGTATTACTCTGGGCTTGGAAGTATCCTGGGCAGGATAGGTGGCAGGAAGAGATCTGATGTTAAAGCATTTACATATGACATGGAAAACACTGTTAAGGATATAATGAGTATGGGAGAACTCCAACTAATCGGCAACAAGGAAGAAGTTTATGCTCCTGAAGTTGACCCTGTAACTGAAGCTAAGGATGTCTAGAGACCTGCATTGTTGCAAGGTATGATATTTGAAAATGTGGCTACTGAAGAGAAATCACATGGACTCAAGGAAAGGAAGATTGTGAATGCTTATCTTAAGCTCGGTGGAGGAGGAGTAGGCCAATTCCTGAAGGGCGAATGGGACACTGAACCATGTTCTATCTCAGACTCTGACCTTTATGATGAAGCTATTGAGTCCTATAATGACTGGTTGGGAGATCTAGAAGATTCCACTGATCATGTTCAATCTCAAGCATCTGATGAGCTCATTTAAGAAATAAACGTGTTAGACAAGATTGCTTTGGTTATCTGTATAATAGAAGGAAATGTTACATAGGATATTTGTATATATGTTTAAGTCATAGTATTTAAAAAAAAAAGGCAGGGTGGTAATGACGCCATCCTCAATGAGGTTGGCCAAGCCACAGCTGTGTCTTTGGTGGGAACGTATCATAGACCAGGGATGATTTGGGACACAGCTTTGGAACACCTCCTCGTGGTCCTGCCGGGCAATGACAGTCTTGGGGGTCTGGATCAGTATGACCTTCCGGGGCTGGCAGCTGAGTTTCCATAAAGGGCAATGGCTATATGACCGGAGCCTCCCACGCGGCGGCATAATGACTCTTGGGTGTCACTACGGTATACCCAGGACGAACGCGAGAGAGCACTCCTATGGGGGTAGCTACGGCTATTTTAGTTGTCTCCCTTGAGTACCGATAAGGTGCCGCAAGCCTCAGGGCTCAACACTCTATAAAATGATTTGACCAACCCATGTGGAGGGGCGGGAATGGGGGAGCTCTGAAGCAACCTCCATGGGCGATAATCTCGTGTAGGATGCCCTGGTCACAACCTCATGACTAGTATCGCACTCCCATTTATCATCTGGGATACCCCCTCCACCCGAACATGCACTCTTGGTCCTGGAGGCGTGTGAGGGTTATACTTATGAAGGACCAACCGCCTAAGCCAAGGTGGGAGGCATCGTGACGAGGGCTGCATGGCAATGGGGTGGTTATTGGCCAGTGTCGCGAACAATCCCCTCAGGGCACCAGGCAGCACCCCGTTGCATTTATGCCATCCATATGGGGCGCTGCGGGTGGTGACCTTTTAAATCCCCATAACTTGTGGGACCAAAATGAAAGGANCCTGCCAGACGTAAAACCAAAAACTACTCTCCTGGGGGTCAGTAGTACTGACACACCACTTCAGGGAGCTAGTACTTCTAACATACCTGCAGCAGGAGAAGGACTGGGACACCTAGTATCTTGAGTCAGTGGACCCTGTCTGGCGAAGAAAACCTTGTCTGGATGCGCTAGACG
>NW_019740024.1:0-711 GCF_002891405.2 Cryptotermes secundus | reverse complement strand
GTGTTGTAGAGATTTGATGAGAATGGATCTAGTAATGGTGAAGTTTCATAGCACAAGTGTGTCTTAATGACAGTGGAAAATGGGACCGCCACACTATACCACGAATGTGGGGTAAGTTGTACAGCAGGAGAGTGCTTAATAGGAGTTATATTGGTTGTTCTCTGCTTTTAGACTTATTTTTCAGCTATTAAATTTTGGATTTTTGGTGCATGTGGTTGTTGTGAAGATGGGTTTTTCTTCAAGTGAATACTTGCCTGTCTGTTTCAGCCTGCGTGTTGCTTGCTCTTTGAGATTGCATGATTGCCTTCCAACTTTGCCATCCATACAAGTGGCATTATTCTTCATAGTAAGAATGGGGCTTTCATTGGTCAAAGAAAGTAAAATTTTTCACTATTCACTTAGGATGAAATTTTTCACTTAGTTATGTAAGATAAGGATCGGCCACGGTAGCGAAGTGGTCTAAGGCAATAACTGTCTTCCCTCACATGGAAACCGGAATTGAGGGTTGGAATCCCACCGATGGTATAGAAGTTTAGTTTCTGTGTGTGCATTTATCTGTGTTTGTGTACAGGTAGAGGCGTTTCGACGAGCTGATCACCCTCCCAAGGAGTCCTAGCGAATGTGTAAGATCTAGGAAAATCGAAGTTAAAATAGAAGTTGATGGGAGTATTCCTAGGCCCTCTGCGGCTGTAGTGGGAACGAAAAATATGA
>NW_019740023.1:294-456 GCF_002891405.2 Cryptotermes secundus | reverse complement strand
CAAGATTAAGGAGACACATGCTTCAAAGGGAGTCACAAGAATATCTACGCAATGGTTACGTATTCTTAAGAATGTTGAAAGGTTGCTCCTCATATGGATAAATGAAAAGCAATTGCAAGGTGACACTATTAACGAGAACATCATTTGTGAGAAGGCGAAAGT
>NW_019740023.1:0-212 GCF_002891405.2 Cryptotermes secundus | reverse complement strand
AGATCCGGCATCCACAGTGTTGTAAGGCATGGTGAAGCAGCAAGCTCCGATACAAAGGCAGCAGAGAAATTCATTGGTGACTTCAAGAAGCTCATAGATTCTGAGGGTTACCTGCCGCAACAGGTTTTTAATTGTGATGAAACGGGTCTCTTCTGGAAAAATATGCTGAAGCGAACCTATATAACAGCAGAGGATAATACTTTGTCTGGCCA
>NW_019740022.1:0-10252 GCF_002891405.2 Cryptotermes secundus | reverse complement strand
ACGCAAATCTGGCAATCTAGCATACTAGCAACGCAAAGTTAGAAAGTTACCAAACCAAGCTAGCAAGTTAGCAACGCAAAGATACCAAGCTAGAAACGCAAAGCTAGCAATTTAGTAACGCAAAGCTAGGAAGCTAGCAACGAAAGCTAGCCAGCAAGGAACGCAATGCAAGCAAGCTTCGCAAAACTTGAAAGCAGGCAACGAAATTCTAGCAAGTTAGCAACGCAAATTTATCAAACTATCAAGCTAGCAACGCAACGCTAGCAAGCTAGAAACGCAAAGTTAGCAACCTAGCAACGCAAAACTAGCAAGCTAGCAATCTAGCAACGCAAAGCTAGCAAGCTAGCAATCCAAAGCTAGCAAACTAGCAACGCAAATCTAGTAAGATAGCAACGCAAAGCTATCAAGCTAGCAACGCAAATCTAGCAAGATAGCACCGCAGAGCTAGCAAGATAGCAAAGCAATGCTAGCAACATAGCAACGCAAAGCTAGCAAAATAGCAACGGCAATCTAGCAAGCTAGGAAAGCAAAACTAGCAAGCTAGCAACGCAGAGGTAGCAAGTTAGCATGCTAGCAACGCAAAGCTAGCAAGCTAGCAACGCAAACATAGCAATCGAAAACGTAAAGAAAGCAAGCAAGGAAGCAATGGAAATCTTGCAAAACAGCAAAACAAAGCAATCAAGCTAAGAAAGCAAAGCTAGCAAGCTAACAAATGGAAGGTAAGAAGCTAGCAACTGGAAGCTAGCAAGCTAGCAAACCAAACCTTTTAAGCTAACACCACAAAATTAGCAAGTTGGCAACGCAAAAATAGCAAGATAGATACGCAAAATTAGCAAGCTACCAACGCAAAGCTGGTAAGTTAGCAACGCAAAGATGGCAAGCTATCAAGCTAGCAAATTAAAGCTAGCAAGCTAGCAACGCAAAGCTAGCAAGCTTGCAACGTAAATCTAGCAAGATAGCAAGCTAGCAACGCAAAGTTTTCAAGCTAGCAACGCAAAGCTAGCAAGTTAGCAACGCATATCTAGCAAGTTAGCAACGCAAAGTTAGCAAGCTAGCAAAGCAATGTTGGCAAGCTAGCAAATCAAAACTGTCAAGCTAACAACGAATACATAGCAAGGTAGCAACGCAAAAATAGGAAGCTAGCAACGCAAAACTACCAAGTTAGCAACGCAAAGCTAGCAAGTTAGCAACGCAAAAGTAGCAAGATAGCAACGCAAAACTAGCAAGCTAGATCGCAATGCTTATACCTAGCCACGCAAAGTTAATAAGTTAACAATCTAGCAACGCAAATCTAGCAAGCTAGAAACGCAAATTTAGCAACCTAGCAAGCTATCAAGCAAGCAATGCAAAGCTAGCAAGCTAGCATCGGAAAGTTCGGGAGTTAGCAAAGCAATAATAGCAAGTTAACAACGCAAATCTTGTAAGATAGAAACGAAAAGCTATCTAACTAGCAACGCAAATCTAGCAATTTAACAAGCTAGCAACACAGAGATAGCAAGCATGCAACGCAAACCTACCAAGCTAGCAACGCGAAGCTATCAAGCTAGCAACGCCAATCTAGAAAGCTAGTATCGCAGAGCAACAAAAAGAAACGCAAAGCAAGCAAGCAAGCAAGCAACGCAAATCTAGCAAGATAGCAAAGCAAAGCTCTTAAGCTAGGAACGCATAGATACCAAGCTAGCAACTAATATCTAGCAAGCTAGCAAGCTAGCAACGGAAAGCTAACAAGCTAGGAACGCAATGCTAGCAAGCTAGTAACGCAATTCTAGCAAGTTTCAATGCAAATCTAGCAAGCTAGCAAGCTGGAAACGCGAAGCTATCAAGCTAGAACACAAAGTTAGCAAGCTAGCAACGCAAAGCTAGCAAGCTACCAACGCAAAGCTAGCAAGCTAGCAACGAAGAGCTGGCAAGCTAGCAACGCATAGCTGGCAAGCTAGCAAAGCAAAGCCTGCAAGCTAATAACGCAAAGCTAGGATGCTAGCGAAGCAAATTTAGCAAGCTATCAACGCAAAGCTAGCAAGCTAGCAACGAAAGATAGCAAGATAGCAACGCAAAGCTTGAAAGCTAGCCACGCAAATTTAGCAAGCTAGCAAACAACGCAACCAATCTGGCAAGGGAAAGCTAGACAGCTAGAAACGCAAAGCTACCAAACTAGCAACGAAACCTACCAAGCTTCTAACGCAAAGCTAGCAAGCTAGCAACGAAATGCTAGCAAGATAGCAACGCAAAGCTAGCTAGATATCAACGCAAATCTAGCAAACTAGGAAACTAGCAACGCAAAGATAACAAGATAGAATCGCCACGTTAGCAAGGTAGCAATTCAAAGCTAGCAAGCTTGCAACGCAATTATAGCAAGCAATAACGCATATCTAGCAAGCTAGCAACGAAATGCTAGCAAGATAGCAACGCAAAGCTAGCTAGATATCAACGCAAATCTAGCAAACTAGGAAACTAGCAACGCAAAGATAACAAGATAGAATCGCCACGTTAGCAAGGTAGCAATTCAAAGCTAGCAAACTAGCAACGCAATGCTAGCAAGCTAGCAACGGAAAGCTAGCAAGCTAGCAACGTAAATCTAGCAAACTAGAAACAGAAAACTCGGAAAGGTAGCAACGCAAAATTATCAGGCTAGCCACGAAAAGCTAGCAAGCTAGCAAACGCAAAGCTGCAAGCTAGCAACGCCAAGCTAGTACGATAACAACGCATATCTAGCAAGATAGAAAGCTAGCAACGGAAAGCTAGCAAGCTAGCAACGCAAAGCTGTCAAGATAGAAAAGCGAACCTGGCAAGATAGCAATGCAAAGTAGGCAATCTAGCAACGCATATCCAGCAATGTAGAAATGGAAAGTTAGAAAGCTAGCAACGCCAAGCTACAAAGCTAGCATAGAAAAGCTAGCAAGCTAGCAACGCGAAGCTAGCAAGCTTGCAACGCAAAGCTAGCAAGCAAGGAAAGCAAATAAAGCATTCAAGTTACTTAAAGCTAGCAACCTAGAAACTTAAAGCTAGAAAGCTAGAAACGTAAAGTTAGCAAGCTAGCAACTGAAAGCTAGCAAAGTAGAAACGCAAAGCTAGCAAGCTATCCATGCAAATCTAGCAAGATAGCATCGCAAAGCTGGCAAGATAGCAAAGAATCTGGCAACCTAGCAACGCACAGCTTGAAATCTAGCAACGCATATCCAGCAAGATAGCTATGGAAATCTAGCAGGCTAGCAACTCAAATCTAGCAAGCTAGCAACTGAAAGATAGCAAGCTAGCAACGCAAAGCTAGCAAGCTATTAACGAAAAATATCAAAAAAGAAAGGCAAAGAAAGCGAGAAAGCAAACAACGCAAACTACCAAGCTACCAACGAAAAACTCTCAAGGTAGCAACGCAAAGCAAGCCAGCTAGCAACGCAAAACTAACAAGCTAGCAACGCGAAGATACCAAGCTAGCATCGCGAAGATACCAAGCTAGCAACGCAAAGTTACCAAGCTAGCAACGCAAAGCTAGCAAGTTATCATCGCAAAGCTAGCAAGCTAACAACGAAAGGCTAGCAAATTGCAAAGCAATACTCGCAAGCTAGCAACGCAAATAAAAAAATTATCAAGCTAGAAACGCAAAGCTAGGAAGCTAGCAAAGCCAAGCTAGCAAGGTAGCGACGCAAAGCTAGCAAGGTAGCAACGCAATACTAGCAAGCTTGAAACAGAAAACTCGGAAAGTTAGCAACGCAAATTTAGCAGGCTAGCCACGAAAATCTAGCAAGCTAGCGACGAAAATCTGGCAGGCTAGCAACGCAAAGCTGCAAGCTAGCAACGCCAAGCTAGTACGTTAACAACGCATATCTAGAAAGCTAGCAAGCTATCAACGAAAAACGATCGAGCTAGCAACGCAAAGCATGCCATCATGCAAGGCAAAGCTGGCAAGCTAGCAACGCCAAGCTAGTACGTTAACAACGCATATCTAGAAAGCTAGCAAGCTATCAACGAAAAACGATCGAGCTAGCAACGCAAAGCATGCCATCATGCAAGGCAAAGCTGGCAAGCTAGCAACGCCAAGCTAGTACGTTAACAACGCATATCTAGAAAGCTAGCAAGCTATCAACGAAAAACGATCGAGCTAGCAACGCAAAGCATGCCATCATGCAAGGCAAAGCTGGCAAGCTAGCAACGCCAAGCTAGTACGTTAACAACGCATATCTAGAAAGCTAGCAAGCTATCAACGAAAAACGATCGAGCTAGCAACGCAAAGCATGCCATCATGCAAGGCAAAGCTGGCAAGCTAGCAACGCCAAGCTAGTACGTTAACAACGCATATCTAGAAAGCTAGCAAGCTATCAACGAAAAACGATCGAGCTAGCAACGCAAAGCATGCCATCATGCAAGGCAAAGCTGGCAAGCTAGCAACGCCAAGCTAGTACGTTAACAACGCATATCTAGAAAGCTAGCAAGCTATCAACGAAAAACGATCGAGCTAGCAACGCAAAGCATGCCATCATGCAAGGCAAAGCTGGCAAGCTAGCAACGCCAAGCTAGTACGTTAACAACGCATATCTAGAAAGCTAGCAAGCTATCAACGAAAAACGATCGAGCTAGCAACGCAAAGCATGCCATCATGCAAGGCAAAGCTGGCAAGCTAGCAACGCCAAGCTAGTACGTTAACAACGCATATCTAGAAAGCTAGCAAGCTATCAACGAAAAACGATCGAGCTAGCAACGCAAAGCATGCCATCATGCAAGGCAAAGCTGGCAAGCTAGCAACGCCAAGCTAGTACGTTAACAACGCATATCTAGAAAGCTAGCAAGCTATCAACGAAAAACGATCGAGCTAGCAACGCAAAGCATGCCATCATGCAAGGCAAAGCTGGCAAGCTAGCAACGCCAAGCTAGTACGTTAACAACGCATATCTAGAAAGCTAGCAAGCTATCAACGAAAAACGATCGAGCTAGCAACGCAAAGCATGCCATCATGCAAGGCAAAGCTGGCAAGCTAGCAACGCCAAGCTAGTACGTTAACAACGCATATCTAGAAAGCTAGCAAGCTATCAACGAAAAACGATCGAGCTAGCAACGCAAAGCATGCCATCATGCAAGGCAAAGCTGGCAAGCTAGCAACGCCAAGCTAGTACGTTAACAACGCATATCTAGAAAGCTAGCAAGCTATCAACGAAAAACGATCGAGCTAGCAACGCAAAGCATGCCATCATGCAAGGCAAAGCTGGCAAGCTAGCAACGCCAAGCTAGTACGTTAACAACGCATATCTAGAAAGCTAGCAAGCTATCAACGAAAAACGATCGAGCTAGCAACGCAAAGCATGCCATCATGCAAGGCAAAGCTGGCAAGCTAGCAACGCCAAGCTAGTACGTTAACAACGCATATCTAGAAAGCTAGCAAGCTATCAACGAAAAACGATCGAGCTAGCAACGCAAAGCATGCCATCATGCAAGGCAAAGCTGGCAAGCTAGCAACGCCAAGCTAGTACGTTAACAACGCATATCTAGAAAGCTAGCAAGCTATCAACGAAAAACGATCGAGCTAGCAACGCAAAGCATGCCATCATGCAAGGCAAAGCTGGCAAGCTAGCAACGCCAAGCTAGTACGTTAACAACGCATATCTAGAAAGCTAGCAAGCTATCAACGAAAAACGATCGAGCTAGCAACGCAAAGCATGCCATCATGCAAGGCAAAGCTGGCAAGCTAGCAACGCCAAGCTAGTACGTTAACAACGCATATCTAGAAAGCTAGCAAGCTATCAACGAAAAACGATCGAGCTAGCAACGCAAAGCATGCCATCATGCAAGGCAAAGCTGGCAAGCTAGCAACGCCAAGCTAGTACGTTAACAACGCATATCTAGAAAGCTAGCAAGCTATCAACGAAAAACGATCGAGCTAGCAACGCAAAGCATGCCATCATGCAAGGCAAAGCTGGCAAGCTAGCAACGCCAAGCTAGTACGTTAACAACGCATATCTAGAAAGCTAGCAAGCTATCAACGAAAAACGATCGAGCTAGCAACGCAAAGCATGCCATCATGCAAGGCAAAGCTGGCAAGCTAGCAACGCCAAGCTAGTACGTTAACAACGCATATCTAGAAAGCTAGCAAGCTATCAACGAAAAACGATCGAGCTAGCAACGCAAAGCATGCCATCATGCAAGGCAAAGCTGGCAAGCTAGCAACGCCAAGCTAGTACGTTAACAACGCATATCTAGAAAGCTAGCAAGCTATCAACGAAAAACGATCGAGCTAGCAACGCAAAGCATGCCATCATGCAAGGCAAAGCTGGCAAGCTAGCAACGCCAAGCTAGTACGTTAACAACGCATATCTAGAAAGCTAGCAAGCTATCAACGAAAAACGATCGAGCTAGCAACGCAAAGCATGCCATCATGCAAGGCAAAGCTGGCAAGCTAGCAACGCCAAGCTAGTACGTTAACAACGCATATCTAGAAAGCTAGCAAGCTATCAACGAAAAACGATCGAGCTAGCAACGCAAAGCATGCCATCATGCAAGGCAAAGCTGGCAAGCTAGCAACGCCAAGCTAGTACGTTAACAACGCATATCTAGAAAGCTAGCAAGCTATCAACGAAAAACGATCGAGCTAGCAACGCAAAGCATGCCATCATGCAAGGCAAAGCTGGCAAGCTAGCAACGCCAAGCTAGTACGTTAACAACGCATATCTAGAAAGCTAGCAAGCTATCAACGAAAAATATCAAACAAGAAAGCAAAGAAAGCGAGCAAGCAAACAGCGCAAACAACCAAGCTATCAACGAAAAACGATTGAGCTAGCAACGCAAAGCATGCCATCATGCAAGGCAATGCTAGCAAGCTAGCAAAGCGAAGATACCAAGCTAGCAACGCAAAGTTACCAAGCTAGCAACGCAAAGCTAGCAAGCTATCATCGTAAAGACAGCAAGCTAACAAGGCAAAGCTAGCAAATTGAAAAGCAAAACTCGCAAGTTAGAAACGCAAATTAAAATATTAGCAAGCTAGCGACGCAAAGCTAGGAAGCTAGCAAAGCCAAGCTAGCAAGTTAGCGACGCAAAGCTAGCAAGGTAGCAACGCAATACTAGCAAGCTAGAAAAGGAAACCTAGCAAGCTAGCAACGAAAGCTAGCAGGCAAAGAAGGCAAAGAAACCAAACAAGCAAGCAACTTAAAGCTAGCAAGCTAGCAACTCAAAGCTAGCAAGCTTGCAACGCAAAAATAGAAACTAGCATTGCAATGCTAACAAGCTAAAACTCAAAGCTAGCAAGCTAGAACACAAAGTTAGCAAGCTAGGAACGCAAATCTAGAAATCTAGAAAGAGAGCAACGCAAAATTAGCAAGCTAGGAACGCAAAGCTAGCAAGCTAGCAACGCAAAGCTAGGAAGTTAGAAACGCAAAGCTAGCAAGCTAGCAACGCAAAACTAGCAACCTAGCAACGCAAAGCTATCAAGCTAGCAACGCCAAGCTAGCAAGCTAGCAAATCAGAGCTAGCAAACTAGCAACGCAAAGCTAGCAAGAAAGCAAGCAACGCAAAGCTAGCAAGCTAGCAACGCAAAGCTAGCAAGCTAGCAACGCAAAGATAGTAAGCAAGAAACGCAAAGCAAGCATGCAGGCAACGCAAATCTAGCAAGCGAGCAACACAAAAATAGCAAGATATAAAGGCAAAGCTAGCAAGCTACCAACGCAAACCTTGCAAGTTAGCAACGCAAAGCTGGTAATCTAGCAACGCAAAGATGGCAAGCCAGTAACGCAATGATAGCAAACTAGCAAATCAAATTTAGCAAGCTAGGAACGCAAAGCTAGCAATCTAGCAACGCAAAGCTAGCAAGCTAGCAACGTAAATCTAGCAAGATAGCAGGCTAGTGACGCAAAGTTAGCAAGCTAGCAACTCAAAGCTAGCAAGCTACCAACGCATATCTAACAAGCTAGCAATCTAGCTACGAAAAGCTAGATATCTAGCAACGCAAATTTGGCAAGCTTGCAACACAAAGCTAGCATGCTAGCAACGCAAAGCTGGCAAGATAGCAAAGCAAATTTAGGAAGCTAGCAACGCAAAAATAGCAAGCTAGCAACGCAAAGCTAGCAAGCTAGCAACGCATATCTAGCAAGCTAGCAAGCTTGCAACGGAAAATAGCAAGCCAGCATCGCAAACCAGGCAATCTAACAACGTAAAGCTGGCAAGAAGCAACGCAAAGCTAGCAAGGTAGCAATGAGAATCTAGTAAGTTAGCAAGCTAGGAACGGATATCTCTCAAGCTAGCAACCAAAGCTATCAAGGTAGCAACGCAAATCTAGCATGCTAGCAAGATAGCAGCGGAAAGCTAACAATCTAGCAAAGGAAAGTTAGCAAGCTAGCAAGGCAAAGATAGCAAGTTAGCAACGCAAAGAATGCAAGCTAGTTCGCAATGCTTGCTGCTAGCAACGCAAACTACCAAGCTAGCAACGAAAAATTACCAAGTTAGCAACACAAATCTAGCAAGCTAGCAACACAAAGCTTGCAAGTTATCATCGGCATGTTGGCAAGCTAGAAACGTATAGCTGGAAAGCTAGCAACGTAAAGCTGGCAAGCTATCAACGCATATCTAGCAAGCTAGCCACGCAAAGATAACAAGCTAGCAACGCGAAGCTAGTAAGCTTGCAACGCAATGCTAGCAAGCTAGTAACGTAAAGCTACCAAGCTAGCAACGAAAAACTAGCAAGCTACGAACGCAAGGCTACCAAAGTTGCAACGCAAAACTAGTAAGCTAACAACGTAAAGCTAGCAAGCTAGCAACGAAAACCTAGCAAGCTAGAAACGCAAAGCCAGCAAGATAGCAACGAATGCTAGCAAAGTTAACAAAGCAAATACAGCAATCTAGCATGCTAGGAACGCAAAGATAGCAAGCAAGCAAAGCCAAGCTAGCAAGGTAGCAACGCAAAGCTAGGAAGCAAGAAACGCAAACCAAGCAAGCAAGCATGCAACGCAAAGCTAGCAAGCTTGCAACTCAAAGCTAGCAAGTTAGCAACGGAAAGCTAGCAAGATAGAAACGCAAACCTAGCAATCTATAAACGCAAATCAAACAAGCAAGCATGCTACGATAAGCTAGCAAGCTAGAAAGGCAAACTAGCAAGTTATCAACGCAAATCTAGCAATCAAGAAACGCAAAGAAAGCAAGAAAACAAGCAAGGCAAATCTAGCAAGAGAGCAAAGCAAAGCTATCAAGTTAGCAAACAAAGCTTGCAATCTAGTAACTGGAAGCTAGCAAGCTAGCAACGCAAAGCTATAAAGCTTGAAACGCAAAGAAAGCAAGCTAGTAACGCAGAGATAGCAAGATATTAACGCAAAGCTAGCAGGCTACCAATGCAAACCTAGCAAGCTAGCAACGCAAAGCTGGTAATCTAGCAACGAAAAATGGCAAGCTAGCAACGCAATGCTATCAAGCTAGCAAATCAAAGCTAGCAAGCTAGCAACAATAAGCTAGCAAGCTAGCAATGCAAAGTTGGAAAGCTAGAAAAGCAATGCTAGCAAGCTAGCAACGCAAAGCTAGCAAGTTAACAACGAAAAGCTACCAAGCTAGCAACGCAAAACTAGCAAGCTAGGAACGCAAAGCTAGCAAGCTAGCATCGCAAAGCTACCAAAGTAGCAACGCAAAAGTAGTAAGCTAGCAACGCAATGCTAGCAAGCTAGCAACGAATAGCTAGCAACCTAGCAGCGCAAAGCCAGCAAGATAGCAACGAAAACTAGATAGTTAACAACGCAAATCTAGCAATCTAGCAAGCTAGCAACGCAAAACCAGCAAGCTAGCATCGCAAAACTAGCAAAGCTAGCAAGGTCAATATAGCAAGTTATCAACGCAAAGCTGGACGCAAGAAAAACAAAGCAAGCAAGCAAGCATGGAAAGCAAAGCCAGCAAGCTAGCAACGCACAGCTAGCTAGCTAGCAACGGAAAGCTAGTAAGGTAGCAACGAAAAGCTAGCAAGCTAGAAACGCAAATCTAGCAAGCTAGCAACGCAGCGCTATTAAGCTAGCAACGCAAACTAGCAAGCTAGGAACGCAAAAATAGCAAGATAGAAACGCAAAACTAGCAAGATATCAACGCAAATCTAGCAAGCTAGCAACGCAGCGCTATTAAGCTAGCAACGCAAACTAGCAAGCTAGGAACGCAAAAATAGCAAGATAGAAACGCAAAACTAGCAAGATATCAACGCAAATCTAGCAAGCTAGCAACGCAGCGCTATTAAGCTAGCAACGCAAACTAGCAAGCTAGGAACGCAAAAATAGCAAGATAGAAACGCAAAACTAGCAAGATATCA
>NW_019740021.1:0-448 GCF_002891405.2 Cryptotermes secundus | reverse complement strand
TCTACATATGACAGGAACCGAGTACAATGCGTCTTCTTGGTTGAATATGCAATCGTTTCATACTCACTGCTGAATAACATCGTTTTGATTTGCTCACCGATTTGTGCGTATGGGACTTAGAACGCTCTTATTTTCAGAACATGAGTTTCAGGATGGGGACATATGATAAAGATCATAGCCGTAAATGAATCCCTTGAAATTACCAAAATGTACGGTGTCAAGTTAAATTATATGACTACATATATATTTATACAATGTCTTATCTTAAACACGTGAACAACCGAGTTTCTTGCTTATAAAATCATTCTACATATGACAGGAACCGAGTACAATGCGTCTTCTTAGTTGAAAATGCAATCGTTTCAGTCTCACTGCTAAATAATATCATTTTATTTTGCTCACAGATTTGTGCGTGTGGGACTTAGAACGCTCTTATTTTCAGGATGGG
>NW_019740020.1:40327-42207 GCF_002891405.2 Cryptotermes secundus | reverse complement strand
TAGAATTCCGTAAAATATCATGAAATTCCTAAAATTTGGTTAAAAGTAAAAAATAAATAATATGGTCAAAATATTGGATATCATTCCACGAATTAAAGTGGAATGCTTAAAAATTTGTTGAGAATCTCTATATCAGCTTGAAATCTTAAATACCTATAGTCAAAATTTCATAAATTACTTTGAAATCGTTCAAAACCTGGTTTATATTCGTTAAATTTAACTTAACATCTATAAAATTGTCTAAATGTCTATAATAAAAACAAGAAATCGTTAACAATTTGGACATTATTTCATTTAATAAAGAAAACATTTGCGTAAATCACTATATTAACGAAAAATTGTCAAAGGATTTCGGAAAAAATTTCATAAAATATGTTCATTGCGTTCAAAAATTTTTTAAATATTTTAATTACAAAAGAATGTTGATAATTTTTTTAACATTCATTAAATGATATAGTTATTATCAGAAATTTAAAGGATTTCCTTATTAGCGTGAAACATTTTATAAATTGGTTGAAATTCTTTATTTCAATTTGAAAAATTCAAAGAAATTTAGATTAAACTTATATATAGATTTCGCTGAATTCTTTTAAAATTTAGTAAAATTTCCTTTAAATACCTTCGAATCGTAGAAATATTCTTTAAATTTCCAGAAATATTTTGTTAAAGGTCAAAGAATCTTTTAGAAATCCTGAATTTATAGTTTAACGTGTTTACGTTATTGAAGACGCCGTAGAGGTCGTTAATTGGTTTATTCAACAATCTAGAAGAAACGGCTACAATTAATTGTCACACAGTTGCGGGGTTTTACACTTTGTAACCCTAATCGCATTAATCTGTTACCGCTGTTGCGTGGTTTCACACTTTATAACCCTATGCGCACATCAGCTCACTCTGTGTTCAGTAGTCTACACGTTGACAGTAGGGGAGCTAGGTATCACTGTATCACAAGCTCCCAATTACACAATCACACACAAGTCCGGATCTTCTTTCCGCGACTGCTGCTATACTCCAACTATAGTCGGCTGGCTGTTACTTTATAACTCGCCGGCTGTCACCGGACAACTGAACTGGTAGCTGCTGTGCAGCTCACTTATATAGCTGCAGTGCTTACCGGTTGCGTAAAGAGTGCCACGTCACAGTAGGAAATTTATTACGTGTATGTAGCGTTGCGCGTTACGTCACCGTTGAGGGGAGTGTCGGGGCGGGAACTCGCCTTGCATAGTTACCAGGTTGCGGGGGCTCGGCTATCTTCGGCTCCGCTCGGCCCTCTTCGGCTCCTCGCGGTGACGTCACCGCGCGTAGCGCGTTGTATAGCTACCAGGATGCCGGGTGATTACTCGCCTATTACGCGAGCGCTACATTACCGCTACGTGCAGCTGGGGAGTTAGGGGTCAACATGTCACACTGCTCCCTCCTTAAGGCTGTTCGTCCCGAATAGCCTAACGGTGCATCCCCGTTCCTTTTCCTCGGTGGCTGTTCTTGCAGCATCTTCTTTGTGTCCTGGTATTTGGGCTACTCCTTGCAATGATTGTTCTCCGGCTGTTACAACCGCTCCCCTCTTAAGATCTGCCCCTCTCGAGCGGTTCCCTTTCAGTTCGCCAGAAGATCCACTTGTGTCTCATTCATCCATTACTTCCATTCTATGGCACACTCATTCTCTCTGGGGAGGCCGGTTCATCTACATTACCGGTTCCTCCTCTGCTTGAGGTCTTTTTCGTTTTGGAGGGGGTCGTCCCCTCCACAAGGTCCAGTCCTTCATCAAGTTTGTCTTCGGAGGTTCCTCATGTCGACGTAACAGCCCTTGATGCGTTGTTCGTCCTTGCCGGCTTCGTCGTTCCTCCTGGTCTTCCAGCCGCTTGCTGGCACGGTGGCGCCAA
>NW_019740020.1:39950-40265 GCF_002891405.2 Cryptotermes secundus | reverse complement strand
CGCCGTGCCACTGTCGCGCGACGGGATGTCTTCCTGCAGGGGGCAGCCAACTTCTTCTGGGGTACACTCTTTTCCCGCGTCGAATTCTTCATATTCCGCTTCTTTCGGTCCCTACGCCTTTTCTTCTTCTGTTCTCCGACCGGCAATAATTCGGCTTCTTCTATGGGTACCTCTCGTAAGCCCGCCGCCTCAGGTTTCCTGTTCGCTGAGGCCGGCTTTTCTCCTTCTGGACGTGCCTCTGTTTCTCGGCAGGCCATCGTCACTCTGACCGGTATCACTGTGGGGACCTCCTCTTGTTGTGCCGCCGCAGGTTTC
>NW_019740020.1:21018-39174 GCF_002891405.2 Cryptotermes secundus | reverse complement strand
CGTATTCCGTATACGAAGGCTATTCCTGCCTCTCTTCCTATGTGGTCTGCAGGTAGATCGGGGTAGGCACGATGGGAAAGCAGTTCAATGGCCGTGGCAAAGTCTTGCAGGGATTCTCCAGGTTTCTAGGTCCTTGTTCTTAATTGGCAGCGGTAGGCAGCTGCAAAGTGTTGGTCCCCGAAACGGTCCTCTAGAGCCTGAAGAGTTTCCTCGTAAGTGGCATTTGCCAGAATTCCGGGTAGCATTTCTGCCGCCCTGCCCTTCAGAGGGCTGATCAGGTATGTTAATTTTTCACGGTCCGACCATTGGTTGTGCTCTGCCACAGTCTCGAACTGTCGTCTGAATACACTTCACGTTGAATTCCCGTTGAATGTCGGTGGCTGAGCTGTGCTCGCGACGATCGTTGATGTATTTACCCGCTCGGCCTTCATTTGCACTATGTCCAACCGGGCCTGGAACTCGCGTTTGGTTTCGTCAATTGCAGCGCAGGTTTCGTTGTAGTTTTTCGTCAGTTCTTCCTGAAGATTTCGTTTATCGTGTTCAACGATCGCCAAGATGTTTTCAACTCGATGTTCGATTTTATCATCCAACTCTGACCGCATAGATCGCATTTCGGCCTTAATTTCTTCCTTGTCGGCCTTCCTATCGGCCTCCGCCTTTTCATATTCATATGTTCTTGTATATGTGATGGAGGATGTCAGTATTTTAAGAACATGATTTTCACGAAGGGAACAACAGTCTTTAATATCGCCATAAATATATTTTGAGAAATTACCAGATTATAAGTATCAAGTTTAATTATACAATTAGATAGATATTTGTGAAAAGTCTTATTTGAAACACGTAAACATTAGAGTAATTTTTATATTATTAAAAAATTTCATAAGAAACGAAAACTGAGTTATTTTAGTAGTAGATGCAATAGTTCTCTCCGTACTGCAGATTAACATCCTTTTGGTTTGATCATATATTCTTGAATATGTGACTGAGAATGTCAGTATTTTAAGTACACGAGTTTCATCATGGGAACAGCAGTCTTTAACATCGCCATAAATATATCTTGTGAAATTTCCAAATGTTCGGTTTTAAATTATATGATTAGGTACATATTTGTAAAATGTCTTATATTAAATATGTAAACATTTGTGTTTTTATCCTATAATATCAAATAAAATATGATAGGACCCCAATACTATGAATGATTTTAGATAAAGGTGTAATCGATCTGTTCGTAAGGTTGAATAACATCGTTTTCATTTGCTCATATATGCTTGTATATGTGACTGAGAATGTCAGTATTTTAAGAACTTTAGTTTCATGATGGGGACAACAGCCTTTGACATCGTCATAAATATATCTTATGAAATTATCAAAACGTACGGTATCAAGATAAATTATAAGATTAGATAGATTTTTGTACAATATCTTATCTTAAAATCATAATCATTTGAAATTCTTGCTTATAATATCAAATAAAATATGGGAGCAACCGAAAACAATGAATGATTTGGTTGTAGATGCAATCGTTCTGTTAGTACTGCTGAATAACTTCGTTACTCTTTGCTCATATATTCTTGTATATGTGACTGAGAATGTCAATATTTAAGTACATGAGTTTCACGATTTGGGACGACAGTATTTAACATTGCCAAAAGTATATTTTGTAAAAATACCAAAATGTACGGTATCAAGTTAAATTATAAGATTAACTTGGTATTTGTAATATATCATAACTAAAATACGTAAACATTTAAGATTTTGCTAATAATATCACATAAAGTATGACAGGAACCGAATAACATACATGATTTTAGTTGCAGATGCAATCGTATCTTCGTAAGGCTGAATAACGATGTTTTGGTCTGCTCATATATTTTTGTATAAGTGAGGGAGTATATCGATATTTAAGAACATGAATTTCACGAAATGGACAAGAGACTTTAACACTTCCAAATCTATATATTATGAAATTACCAAAATGAATGTTATCAAGTTAGATTACATGATTAGATAGATATTTGTACAATATCTTATCTTGAACACGTAAACAGTTGAGTTTTTATTTATAATGTCAAATAAAATATGACAGGATCCATATACAATAAATGATTTTATTTGTAGATGCAATCATTCTGATCGTACTGCTGAAAAACCTGGTTTTGCCTAGCTCATATATTCTTGTATACGTGACTGACAATGACAGTATTTTAACAACTTGAGTTTCACAATTTGGGCAATAGTCTTTAATATCGCAGTATATATACATATATATCTTGTGAAGTTAACAAAATATACTTTATCAAGTTAAATTACATGATTAGATAAATTTTTTGTTCAATATATATTATTAAACACTTAAACAATTTAATTTTTTTATAACTTGAAATAAAATATGATAGGAACCGAATACAATAAATGATTTTAATTGTAGATGCAATAGTTCTGTTGGTACTGAGAATAACTTCAGTTTCATTTGCTCATGTATTCTTGTATATGGGACTGAGAATGTCAGTATTTTAGAATATGTGTTTCACGATGGGGACAGCACTCTTTAACATCGCCATAAATATATATTGTGAAATTAACAAAATATATGTCATCAAGTTAAAAAATAAGATATATAAATATTTGTACACTATCTTATCTCAAACACGTAAACATTTGAGGTTTTTGTAAGTTTTGAGGTTTTCACGGCGATGACAATGAAGAAAGTTGTCTTCTGGGTTTAGGCACCGNCACATCATATGGCCTTTATCGCTCTCAACAATCTCGACAGACGTGAAACATCCTTTCCCTCAAGAGAATCCTACAAGCCACACCAGTTCTTCGTCATGTCATTGACGTCAATAGCCTGTCCTCAACCTACCGGTTTTGACTACCGCACTTCCTAGTGCTATTGACCTCAAGTTTCCTGTACTCACTGGCCGTTCCCCCTCGCCCTTAGTCACACACCATATATGGCCTTAATCGCTCTCCACTGCTCCCATTGGTCCGTTCTCCCTAACCACCCCCCCTGCCTACTTCGTATATAAGCAGCACCTTCCACATCCTATCACCACAGCTACTGCTCTCCGCAGCTATTGAACTGCTCTGAAGATGGAGGCGCTACGTTCCTCCGAAACGTCGGCCAAAACGAAGAATACACGGTGCCTAAACCCAGAAGACAACTTTCTTTATTTGAGGTTTTTGGTTATGATATGAAATAAAATATGACAGGAGCCGGATACACTGAATGAATTTAGTTGTAGTTGCAACAGTTCTGTTCGTACTCCTGAATAATAACTTTTTTGTTGCCTCATATATTCTTTTAAATGTGACTGTGGATGTCAGAATTTTAAGAACATGAGTTTCACAAGGGGGAGAACAGCCTTTAATATCGCAATTAATATATTTTGTGAAATTACGAAAAAGTACTTTATTAAGTTAAATTATATGATTAGACAGATATTTGTACAAAATTTTATCTTAAATAAATAAACAAGTTTTTTGCTTCAAATATCAAAGAAATATCAAATAAAATATGTCAGGAAAAGAATACAATGAATGATTATATTTGTAGTTGCACTTGTTCTGTTCGTACTGCTGAACAACTTCGTTTTGGTTTTTTCATATATTCTTTTATATATGACTGATATCTTAAGAACATGTGTTTCACAATGGGGAAAACAGTCTTTAATATCGTCATAAATATATCTTATGAAATTATCAAATGTACGGTAAGAAGTTTAATTATACGTTTAGATAAATAATTGTAAAATGTCTTATATGAAGTACGTAAAATTTTAGATTTTGCTTATAATATCAAATAAAATACGACAGTAACCGAAAATAATGTGTGATTTTAGTAGTAGATGCAACAGTTCTGTGAGTACTGCTGAATATTTTCTTTTGGTTTGATCTTATAATTTTGTATATGTGACTGTGGATGTCATTATTTTAAGAAAATGAGTTTCAGGATGGGGACAACATTCTTTAACATCGCCATAAATACATATTATTCAATTATCATATTGTACGGTAAGAAGTTAAATTATATGACTAGACAGATATTTCTACAATATCATATCTTAAACACGTAAACATTTGAGTTTTTGCTTATAATATCAATTAAATATGATATAGCCGAATACAAAGAATGATTTCATTTGTAGATGCAAATGTTTTGTTCGTACTGCTGAGTAACATTATTTTGGTTTCCTCATATATTCTTGTGTATGCGACGGCGTATGTCATTACATTAAGAAAATGAGTTTTTGAAGAGGATACAGTCTTTAACATCGCCATAAATATATCATGTGAAATTCTCAAAATATACGGCTTCAAGTCAAAATGTATGGTTAGATAGATATTTGTACTATATCTTATTTAAAACACGTAATCGTCTGAGTTTATTGCTTATAACATAAAATAAAATATGACAGGAACAGAACACAATGAATGATTTTTTTGACGATGCAATCGTTCTTTTGGTACTGCTGAAAACCCTCGTTTTCCTTTGCTCATATATTCTTTTATATGTGACGGAGGATGTCGATATCTTAAGAACATGAGTTTCACGATGGGAAAAACAGTCTATAACATCACCATAAATATATTTTGAGAAATTTCCAGAATGTACATTATCAAGTTTAATTATACATTTAGATAGATATTTGTAGAATGTTTAATTTGAAATACGTAAACATTTGAGTAGTTATTATAATAATAAATAAGATATGAGAGGAAACTAAAACAATGATTGATTTTAGTAGTAGATGCAAAAGATCTGTCCGTAATGCTGAATAACATCCTTTTGGTTTGATCATATAATAATGTATATGTGACTGAGAAAGTCAGTATTTTAAAGACATAAATTTCACGATGGGTACAACAATCTTTAACATAGCCATAAATATATCTTGTGAAATAACGAAATGTTCGCTGTTAAGTTTAATTACATAATTAGATAGATATTTGTACAATATCTTATATTAAATACGAAAACACTTGTGTTTTTTGCTTATTATATCGAATAAAATACTACAGGGACCTATTACAAAGATTGATATAAGTTGTAGATGCAATTGTTCTGTTCTACTGCTGAATAACATCGTTTTTTTGCCCATATATCCTTCTATATGTGACTGAGAATGTATATATTTTAAAAACATTAGTTTAATGATGGGGACAACAGTCTTCAACATCGTCATAAATATATCTCATGAAATTATCAAAATGTACACTTTCAAGTTAAATTATATGATTAGATAAATTTTTGTACAATATCTTATCTTAAAAACGTAAACATTTGCATTTCTTGCTTATAATATCAAATAAAATATGACAGGAACCGAATAACATGGATGATTTTAGTTGCAGGTGCAATCCTATCTTCGTACGACCGAATAACGTCGTTTTGGTTTGCTCATATATTCTTGTATAACTGAGAGAGTAAATCGGTATTTGAAGAACATGAATTTCTCGATGAGGACAAGAGACTTTAACTTCGCCAAAAATATATCTTACGAAACTACCAAAATATATGTTATCAAGTTAAATTACATGATTAAATAGATATTTGTACAATAACTTATCTTGAACACGTAAACATTTGAGATTTATTTATAATATCAAATAAAATATGACAGGAACCGTACACAATGAATGATTTTAGTTGTAAAACAATCGTTCTGTTCGTACTGCTAAAAAATTTTGTTTCGCATTTCTCATATATTCTTGTATATGTGACTGACAATATCAGTATTGTAACGTGTTTTGCGTTACTGATCCCACTTCTGACACCAATGTAACGTGTTTCGCGTTACTGAAGACGCCGTAGAGATCGTTAATTGGTTTATTTAACAATCTACAAATAACGGCTACAATTAATTATCACACAGTTGCGGGGTTTCACACTTGATAACCCTAATCGCATTAATCTGTTAAAACTGTTGCGGGGTTTCACGACTTATAACCCTATGCGCAAATCAGTTCACTCTGTCTTCAGTAGTATACGCGTTTACAGTAGGGGAGCTATGTATCGCTGTATCACACGCTCCCAATTACACAATCACTCACACGTCCGGATCTTCTTTCCGCGACGGCTGCTATACTCCAACTTGTAGTCGGCTNGGGGGGGGCTCGGCTTTGCGCAACTTGTCACAGTATTTTAACAATATGTGTTCAAGATGTGGTTAATAGTTTTTAATATTGCCATATATATGTATATATATATATATCTTGTGAAATTACCAATATATACGGTATCATGTTAAATTAAATTAGTATATTATTATTTGTAAAAATTTCACATTTCAAAACACGTAAACATGTGTGCTTTTTTGCTTAAAATATCAAATTAAGTATGCAGGATCCGAAGATAATGAATGATTTCAGTTTCAGATTAATTCGCTCTTGTCGTACTGCTGAAAAACTTCTTTTGGTTTGCTCATATATTGTTGTATATGTGACTGAGGATGTCAGTGTATTAAGAACATGAGTTTGAAGTGTGGGAAAAGAGTCTTTAACATCGCCATAAATATATTTTTGAAATTATCAAAATGTACGGTATCGAATTAAATTATATAATGAGATAGATATTTTAACAATATCACATATTAATCACGTATACATTTGGGATTTTGTTCATAATATCAAATAAAATATGAGAGGTACCAAATATATTGAATGGTTTTAGTTGTAGATGCAATCGTTCTGTTCATACTGCTAAAAAACTTCGTTTTTTTGCTTATATAATCTTTTTTATGTGAATGAGTACAAGTGTATAAGTATTTTAAGAACATGAGATTCACGATTGGGACAACAGTCTTTAACATCGCCAATAATTAATCTTGTGAAATTATCAAGATATACAAATGTTATCCAGTTAAAATATATAATTAAATAAATATTTGTCCCTTAAATATTTGTGTTTTTTGCTTATAAGATCAAATAAAATATCGAATAAAATAGGACAGGAACCAAGTACAACGAATGATTTAATTGTAGAAGCAATCGTTCTGTTCGTACCGCTGAATAACTTCGTTTTGGTTTGCTCATATATTCTTGTATATGCGACTGACGTCAATATTTAAGAACATGGGTTTCACGATGGGGACAACAGTCTTTAACATCGCCTTAATATACCTTATTAAATTACCAAAATATTCAAGAAAAATGATATGATTAGGAATATAATTTTACAATATTGTGACATGTTGAGCTATGGATGAAGCCCCTACCCCCCTCGCCAGCCGTTATGTGCCGAACGAAGCCGAAGTGAGCCAAAGTTAGCCGAGTCCTAGCATCCTGGTCGCTATGCAAAGCGAGTCAACAGCGATGACGTCACCAAGTGTACCGCGGGTTGCTAGGCAGCGCGGGGAAACAGGATTGCGAGAGACGACGGTAGTAACAGCGGTTACTACCGCTAGCGTTGCTAGCAACACAGCGCCAGGCAACAAGGGTGCTTATTACGTGGCCGTTTTCTGTATTGTCCGATCGAGGCTATATGAGGAGCAGCGAAGGCTATTCAAAGTCAGTCCTGGAGCTACCTACGAGTCAGTCCTCGAGCTACCTCCGAGTTAGTTCCGAGTTAGCCAGCAACCAGTCAGTTGTATTGTGGCATTTGGAGTGTAGTATTTGTGATACTGCAGATAGCAGTAATCGTAAATCTGTAATTTGGGTGATTGTACGTGCGAATGTGAAATAAAATTCGCTATATCAGATACGGCGTGAAGTTATTTGTCGCGTTATACGCCTAATACGCGACAATATATTATATTAAACACGTAAACATTTGCATTTTTTGCTTGTAATATCAAATAAAATATGACAGGAACCGAATACTAGTACAATGAATGATTATATTTGTAGATGCAATCATTGTGTTGGTACTGCTGAAAAACTTCGATTTTATTTGCTCATATGTTCTTGTATATGGGACTGAGAATGTCAGTATTTAAAGAACATGAGTTTCACGATGTGGACAAAATCTTTATCATCTCCATAAATAAATATTGTGAAATAAGCAACTGTACGTTACCAAGTTTAATTATATGATTAGATAAATATATGTACAATATCTCATTTTAAACACGTAACATTTGAGGTTTTTGCTTATAATGTGAAATAAAATATGACAGGCACCGAATACACTGAATGATTTTAGTTGTAGATGCACTCGTTCTGTTTGGACTGCTTAAACAACATCGTTTTGGTTCGCTCAAATATTCTTTCATATGTGACTGAAAATGTCAATATCCTAAAAACCTGAGTTTCACTATGGGGACAACCGTCTTGAATTACGCCATAAATATATCTTTTGTAATTACCAGAATGTACGGTAACAACTTTAATTGTATGTTTAGATAATTATTTGTAAAATTTCTTATCTCGAACACGTAAATTTTTAGTTTCTTCTTATAATATTGTGACATGTTGCGCAACGGAGGACCCCTACCTCCCCAGCGGCACGTGGAGGTAACGTAGCGCTCTCGTTACTACTTTTCGCGCTACTCAGGACACCACTCCCCCCGGCGGCGGTGACGTGCCGAGAGGAGCCGAAGAGAGCCGAGCGGAGCCGAAGCGAGCCGAATCCCAGCGCGCTGGTCTTAAGGCACCGCGGATAAACAGTGGTTGCGATAGACGACCCTAGCAACAGCGAACGGAGTAAAAGCCGGCTGAGCAGCAAGCGAGAGTCAGTGTGTTATCAACATTTCTCCAGTCAGCCGACTACAGTTGAAATATAGCAGCCGTAGCGGAAAGAAGTACCGGACGTGTGTGTAACTGTGTAATTGGGAGTGTGTGAGACAGAGAGACTTGTATAGCTCCCGTACTGTGAATACGTGTAGCCTATTGAAGACTTTGGTTGCACGGTTTGTAAAGTGTGGAAACCCGCAACTGTGTTATAATTAATTGTAGCAGTGATTTGTAGGTTGTTAAATAAACCAATTAACGATCTCTACGGCGTATTCAGTAACGAAACACGTTATAATATCAAATAAAATATTACAGGATCCAGAAACAATGATTAAATTTATTAGTAGATGCAATAGTTCTGTGCGTACTGCTGAATAACTTCGTTTTGGTTTGATCTTATAATATTGTAAATGTGGCTGAGCATGTCAGTAATTTAAGTACATGAGTTTCAGGATTGGGACAACATTCTTTAACATCGCAATAATCTTGTGAAATTACCAAAATCTACGGTTTCAAGTTAATTATATTATTAAATAGATATTTGTATATTATCCGACCTTAAACACGTGAACTTTTTAATTTTTATTTATAATATCAAATAAAATATTACAGATTATATTACAGATCATGAGTTTCACGATGGGGACAACAGTCTTTAATATCGCCATAAATATATCTTGTGAAATTATCATATTATACGGTATCAAGGTAAAATATGATAGATAGATATTTCTACAATATCATATCTTAAACACGTAAACATTTAAGATTTTTCCTTATAATATTGTAATGTGTTTCGTTACTGAATACGCCGTAGAGATCGTTAATTCGTTTATTCAACAATCTACGAGAAACGGCTACAATTAATTTTCACACAGTTGCGGGGTTTCACACTTGATAACCCTAATCGCAATAATCTGTTACCACTGTTGCGGGGTTTCACACTTTATAACCCTATGCACAAATCAGCTCACTCTGTGTTCAGTAGTCTACACGTTTACAGTAGGGGAGCTATGTATCACTGTGTCACACGCTCCTAATTACACAATTACACACACGTCCGGTACTTCTTTCCGCGACGGCTGCTATACTCCAACTTGTCTCGGCGACTGTTACTTTATAACTCGGCGGCTGTCGCAGTACAACTCACTGGTAGCTGCTGTGCGGTTCCCTTATATATCCGCAGTGGTGACTGTTGCGGGCCACGTCACAGTAGGAAGCGATTCCGCGTTACCGTGGCGTTACCGCGCGTGGCGCTTTGCATAGCTACCAGGATGCGGGGGCTCGGCTAATATTCGGCTCCGCTCGGCTCACTTCGGCTCCGCTCGTGACGTCACCGCGGGGAGAGTGTAGGGGTGATGATTCGCCTATTACGCGAGAACTACGTGCCGCTGGGGAGGTAGGGGTCAACATGTCACACTGCTCTCTCCTTAAAGCTGTTCGTCCCGAATTGCCTAATGGTGCACCCCGTTCCTTTTCTTTGGAGGCTGATCTATTGCGTTTCCTTGTATCTGGGCTACTCCTTGCAACGATTGTTCTCCGGCTGTTACAACCGCCCCCCTCTTAAGACCTGCTCGTCTCGAGCGGTTTCCTTTCAGCTCGCCAGAAGATCCAGTTGTGTCCCATTCATCCATTACTTTCACTCTATGCCACATTCTTCTGCATTACCGGTTCCTCCTCTGCTTGAAGTCTTCTTTTCCGTTTTGGAGGCGGTCGACACTTCCACAGTGTCCAATCTTTATTTCTGTTTTCCATGAGAAGTTCCGTATGTTGACGTAACAGCCCTTGATGCGTTGTTTGCACTGACTGACGTCGTTCCTCCTGGTCTTCCCGCCACTTGCTGGCATAAGACCGTGGCGCCAAGTCCTCTGTCCGGCATCGGAAGGTTCCCTGGGGTGTTTCCTTCTTGAAGTCATTTCTCCAACGTCGTGCCACTGTCGCGCGACGGGATATCTTCCTGCAGATGGCAGGGAACTTTATCCGGGACGCATGATCTGCTCGGGTACAAGATTTCCTGAAGATGTTCCTCTTGCGCCATGCCACTCTTGCACGGCGGGACACCCTCCTGCTGACGACGGCCAACTTATTCTGGGGTCCACAACTTTCCTGTGTCGAATTCTTCATATTTCGTCGCTTTCGGTCACTACGCCTTTTTTCTTCGGTTCTCCGACCGGCATTACTTCGGCGTCTTGTATGGGTACCTCTCGTAGTTCTGCCGCCTCAGGTTTCCTATTCGCTGAAGTCGGCTCTTCTTCTTCTGGACGCGCCTCCCTGTTTGGCAGGCCATCGTCATTCCGACCGGTATCACTATGGGGACCTCCTCCTGTTGTGCCGCCGCAGGTCTCATGTCCACTGAGGCCGGCTTTCCTTCTTGTAGACGTGCCTCGATCTCTTGGCAGGCCGCCATCTCATTGTGGTTGGCATTCACCCTTTTGACGGTGAGGGTGTAGTGCGGGACCCTTAATGAATTTGCTGGCGTTCGAACTTCTTCGCCGGCCGTCGCTCGTTTCCCGACAGTTGGGTACTCTTCCTGTTCGTAGGGGCAGTTATTCGCGAAGTGGCCCAGTTTTCCACAACTCCAGCACCCTGATTGTCTTCCGTATCCGCGATTGGTGGGTGACGATTGGTATTTCCGGTATGTCTTGGTGCCACCTTCGTGAGGTCTAGCTGCTATCAGTACCGCTTGCAGCTCTAGCGCTCGTCGGAGGGCCTCGTTTACCTTCTTCTCACCTCCTAGCAGCAGCTGGAACATTATATCGGCATCTTGTATTCCGTATACGAAGGCTATTCCTGCCTCTCTTCCTATGTGGTCTGCAGATAGATATGCGTAGGCACGCTGGGAAAGCAGTTTAATGGCCGTGGCAAAGTCTTGCAGGGATTCTCCAGGTTTCTGGGTCCTTGTTCTTAATTGGCAGCGGTAGGCAGCTGCAAAGTGTTGGTCCCCAAAACGGTCTTCTAGAGCCTGAAGAGTTTCCTCGTAAGTGGCATTTGCCGAAATGCCGGGTAGCATTTCTGCCGCCCGGCCCTTCAGAGCGGTGATCAGGTGTGTTAATTTTTCCCTGTCGGACCATTGGTTGTGTTCTGCTACGGTCTCGAATTGTCGCCGGAACACGCTCCGTGTTGAATTTCCGTTCAATGTCGGTGGCTGAGCTGTACTCGCGACGATCGTTGCTGTATTTCCCCGATCGGCCTTCATTTGCACTATGTCCAACCGGGTCTGGAATTCGCGTTTGGTTTCGTCAATTGCTGCTCAGGTTTCATTGAAGTTTTTCGTCAGGTTTTCCTGGAGCTTATCTGTCCTTGCGCAGAGGCACACTTCCACTGACTGCAGTTCCCTTTGTGTTTTTCCAGTTCTTTCTGTAAGCTCCTGAAGCCTTTCGTCCGTCCTGGCTTGGTTGACGTCCATCATCTGTTTCAGTTCTCTTCAGTCTGTCTGTCTGACATCCTCCGATCAGGCCAGTAATTCGTTGAGGCCCATCTCCGCTTTTTCTTGGTTTGCCCTAATCTCTTTCAGCATTGCTTCCTTCTATGCCTTCCTTTCTTCCTTCTCTTTCCTTATACTTTCTTACATTTCTTCTTTGTCAACTTTTAACCCTTTCAGCATTTCCATTATTCTTTGCAACTCTTGTTTCTCCATTTTGTAGCAGTAAAATATTCGATGCACAATAATTCAATTTGTAGCGTGTTTAAGTTCGTAACACTTCTGACACCAGTGTAAATTGTTTCGAGTTCAAAGCTCGTTGGTCACGTGTGTAAGCCCAAATCCCACTTCTGACACCAGTGTAACGTTGTTCGAGTTCGCGGATATCTTCGCACAAGACAACGAAGATTATGGAAGGACAAACAGGGTATATCACCACATAGACACGGGAGAAGCCCGACCAATTCGGCAGCCAACAAGGAGAGTAACTCTGGCAAAACAAGTAGAAGTGAAGGAAATGCTTGACAACATGCGAGGACAGGGGGTTATAGAAGAATCGGACAGCCCTTGGTCATCCCCGGTCGTTCTGGTCAGGAAAAAGAATGGGGAGCTCCTTTTCTGTGTGAACTACAGGAAGCTAAACGACGTCACCAAGAAGGATTGCTTTCCGCTACCCCGCATTGACGACACCCTGGACACGCTGGCCGGAGCCAAATGGTTTTCAACTCTCGATTTAAAGAGTGGCTATTGGCAAGTCGACGTAAACCCAGACGACAAAGAGAAAACAACGTTTTCAAAAGGGCAAGGGTTATGGCAGTTCACAGTCATGCCCTTTGGCCTCTGTAATGCACCGGCAAACTTCGAAAGGTTAATGGAAACAGTCCTACGAGGGCTCACGTACGATTCATGCCTTGTGTATTTGGATGACGTAATCGTAATAGGCCGCACATTCCGGGAGCATATGCTCAAATTACGGAAAGTGTTCGAGAGGTTCCGGGAAGCCCGTCTGAAACTTAACCCGGAAAATTGTCAACTCTTGCAGGAAGAGGTCAGGTACCTCGGGCACATTGTGTCACCAGAAGGGGTATCCACCGACCCGGAGAAGTTGAAAGCCGTGCGAGAATGGCCGACCCCGAAGGCTAAACATGAAGTTAGAAGCTTTCTGGGACTATGCGCGTATTACAGGCGGTTTATTTCAGGGTTTTCCAATATTGCGAAACCACTAACGAAACTAACGAAAGAGAAACGAACCTTCCAGTGGACTCCAGAAGTGGAGGCCGCTTTTCAAACGCTAAAGGGTGCCCTATGTGCTGCCCCTATTCTTGCCTACCCACAGCCAGGAGAGAAATTCATTGTGGACACAGATGCAAGTAATATCGGAATTGGAGGAGTTCTCTCTCAAGTACAGGACGGACAAGAGCGTGTCATAGCTTATTTCAGTAAAACGCTGAACAAAGCAGAGGGAAACTACTGTGTAACCCGTCGAGAACTACTTGCCATAATGAGGACACTGGAACATTTCCACAAGTACCTCTACGGACAACAGTTCCATCTGCGAACGAACCACTCTGTGCTTACCTGGCTTATGAGTTTCAAGAACTTAGAGGAACAAACAGCGCTCTGGATACAGCGTCTACAGGTGTACGACTTCACTTCGGAGCATCGTCAGGACCGAAAACATAAGGCCGACGCCCTTTCTAGACGACCCTGCCAAGAGCAATGTGCGCACTGCCACAAAGTTGAGACGCGGGCAGAGGTAAAGCAGATACGCGTTATTGGAACCCTACGGGCAGCCGGCTGGGACCCTGTTACCCTAAGAGAGTAAAAGCTAAATGACCTGGACATAGGACCTATTCTACAGGAAGTAGAAAACGGCCAACGACCGGAATGGCAGGACATCGCGGATCGGAGTCCCATGTACAAAAGCTACTGGGCCCAGTGGAAATCGCTCGCTGTGAGAAACGGCGTATTAGAGCGTGAATGGGAATCCGTCATGGGAAGGCGTCAAGTAGCCCAGGTAATTATTCCTCGGAGCAGGGTGAAGGATGTTCTGAGCGAACTGCACGGTGGACCGTCAGGAGGTCACTTCGGTGTAAACAAAATTCTGAATAAAGTTCGACAGATATTCTACTGGCTCCAAGCAAGGACCGATGTTGAGAAATAGTGTCGACAGTGTGAACATGTGCAGCCAGTCGGGGACCGCGGACCCAGAATCGTGTGCAAATGCACAGGTATAACGTTGGGGCTCCATTCGAGAGAGTAGCCATTGATATCGCAGGGCTCTTCCCACGAAGCGACCAAGGAAACCGGTACTTACTGATCGCGAGGGACTACTTCACCAAATGGCCGGAAGTGTACGCCATCCCGAATCAGGAGGCTTCAACAATAGCGGAAGTTCTGGTCGCCTACTTCTTCTGCCGCTTCGGCATACCTCGGGAGTTGCACAGCGACCAAGGCCGTAACTTCGAGTCTCATTTATTGAAAGAAGTTTTGCAACGCCTGGGAGTGAGCAAGACGCGCACCACACTCCTGCACCCACAGTCGGATGGCATGGTGGAACGCTACGTCAAGACCATCGAGGTGCACTTGCGGAAGGTCGTCTCATCGCACCAAATGGACTGGGATTAGAGGGTACCCCTCTTTCTCCTAGCTTACAGGGCATCCACTCACGACACTACGGGCCTGACGCCTGCTGGTCTAGTGTTCGGACGAGAACTACGGCTACCCTGCGACCTGCTGTTTGGAGTACCCCCTGACAAAGAAGAACCCACAACCGATTATGCAGCCGAATTAGTGGATCATCTGAAGGACATCCACAATTATGCCCGGCAACACCTGAAGCTTGCCAGTGACCGGATGAAAACTCGGTACGATAAACTGGCCAACTCCGCAGGTTACGACGAAGGCGACCGAGTCTGTCTCTATCACCCAACCCGCAGAAAGGGGAAATCGCCGAAACTACAAGCATCATGGGAGGGTCCTTACAAAGTAGTGACCCGAATAAATGATGTGGTTTACCGAATCCAGAAGACTCCTAGATCGAGGATGTTGGTTGTACACCTCGACCGGCTTGCGCCTTATCATGGAGCTGCTCGAGACGAGCAACTATAAAAAGGGGGAAGATGTGGCGGTTGGAGAGCAGAGCAACAGGGAGAAGAGTAACAGTAGAAGGACACAAAGAAAAAGCTGCAAGAAGAGCTTCCTAAGAAAAGGAACGGGGGATGTACGGTTAGGCTATTCGGGACGAACAGCCTTAAGGCGGGAGCAGTGTGACATGTTGATCCCTACCTCCCCAGCTGCACGTAGCGGTAGCGTAGCGCTCGCGTAATAGGCAAATAATCACCCCGCATCCTGGTAGCTATGCAACGAGCAACGCGCGGTGACGTCACGAGCGAAGCCGAAGTGAGCCGAGCGGAGCCGACGTTAGCCGAGTCCCCGCGACCTTGAAGATATGCAAAGCGAATCAACAGCGGTGACGTCACCGAGGGATATCGCGTTTGCTAGGCAGCAGTCAACAACTCCGGACATCGTGGCTAGCAACACGGCATTAGACGACTATTGTCCGATCAAGGCTACATAAGGAGCAGCGAAGGCTATTCACAGTCAGTCAGCCAGTCAGTGCGTTACTAACGAGTTCTCAGTTCGCAAGTTACGAGCTACAGACGCGTGTGCGATAACCAGTCATAACCAGTTATATCTGGAGTGTGTAATTCAGGGAGACTTGTATAGCTCCCGCGTTATTAATACGTGAAGACTATTTTAGATATTGTTAAGAGATTTTGTTGTAGGGTTTGTAAAGTGAGGAAACCCGTAATATTGTGATAATTATTTGTAGCCGTTATTTGAAGATTGTTAAATAAACCAATTAACCATCTCTACGGCGTCTTCTGTAACTAAACACGTTACAATATCAATTAAATATGGCATTGCCGAATACAATGAATGATTTAAGTTGTAGATGCAATCATTCTGTGCGTAAGGCTGAAAATCGTCTAATATCTGTCCTCATATATTCTTTTACATATGACGGATTATATCAGTAATTTATTAACAAGAGTTTAACGATGGGGAAACAGCATTTAACATCCCCTTAAATATATCTTTGAAACAAACAAAATGTAAGTTATCAAGTTAAATTATATGAGTAGATAGATATTTTTACAATGTCGTATTTTAAACAGGAAAACATTTGAGTTTGTCTTATAATATCAAATAATATATAACAGGAACCCAATAAAATGAAGGATTTAATTGTATCTTCAAACGTTCTATTCATACTGCTGAATAACATTGTTCTTTTTTTGCTCATATATTCTTTTATATGTGACTGAGTACGAGTATTTGAATCTTTTAATAACATTACATTAACGATGGGGACAACAGACTTTAACATCGCCATAAATATACCTTGTGAAATTTTCAAAATGTACCGTATCAAGTTAAATTATATGATTAGAAAGATGTTTAACATGTGCAATCTTAACGCTTCAACATTTGAGTTTTTTCATATAACATCAAATAATATATGACAGGAACTGAATTCAATGAATGAGATTAGTTCTAGATGCAATAGTTCTGTTCGTACATCTGAATAACATTGTTTTGGTTTGCTCATATATTCTCTTGTGTGACGGAGTATGTCAGTATTTAAGAAAATTAATTTCACGAGGGGGAGAACAGTCTTTATCATCGCCATAACTGTATGTTCTGAAATTAACAAAATACACCTTATGAAATTAAATATATGATTAAATAGATATTTGTACATTGTCTTATTTTAAACACGTAAATATTTTAATTTCTTGATTATAATAGTGTGACATGTTGCGCAAAGGAGAACCCCCACCAGCAGTGACGCGGCGGGAGAGTCAGCGCTCCCCTCCCCCTCCCCCTCCTCCGCACGGTAACGTAACGGTGACGCAAAAGGATTGCGAGAGACGACGGTGGTAATAGCGGTTACTACAGCTAGCGTTGCTAGCAACACAGCGCCAGGCAACAAGGGTGCTTATTACGTGGTCGTTTTCTGTATTGTCCGATCGAGGCTACATGAGGCGCAGCGAAGGCTATTCACAGTTAGTCCTGGAGCTACCTCCGAGTCAGTTAGTCCTGGAGCTACCTACGAGTCAGTCCTCGAGCTACCTCCGAGTTAGTTCCGAGTTAGCCAGCAACTAGTCAGTTGCATTGTGGCATTTGGAGTGTACTAATTGTGATACTGCAGATAGCAATATTCGTCAGATTGTAATTTGGGTGATTGTAAGTGCGAATGTGAAATAAATTTCGCTATATAAAATAATTCGTGAAGTTATTTGTCGCGATATACGCCCAATACGCGACAACTGGTGTCAGAAGTGGGATTAGAACTTACACACGTGACCAACGAGTTTCGATCTCAAGACACGTGACAATTTGGTGTCAGAATTTTTAAGAACTTAAACACGCCTGGCAAATAATTGGATTATTGTGCATCGAGTATTTGACCGCTACAAAATGGAAAAACAAGATATTGAAAATTTTTCGAACGCCTAGTAGCAAAACTAGACGCCGATAGGAAAACTGACAAAGAGGAAATGCTGGCAAGAGTGGACGCCAGCATGAAAACCCATCAGGAAGAAATGAAGGCCGATAGAAGGAAAGACAGAGAAGATTTCCTGGCGAAATTAGAATTCAATCAAGAAAAAGAAAATATCGTGCTGACAAAATTAGATGCTGACTTCGATGCCTGGCAGGAAGAGACGACAGCCTGCCAGGATGAAACGGAGAAAAATCCAAGAGGAAAAGCGGTTGTAGTTAACCGACAGTCGATTCCTAACGAAGACAATGAGACGTTGGCCTGCCCAGTGGACACGAAACATGCGACAGCACGACAGGAAGAGGTCCCCATAGTGATACCGGTCGGAGTGACGATGGCCTACCAAGAGACGGAGGCACGTCCAGAATATGAAAAGCCGGCTTCAGTGCACAGGAAACCTGAGGCGGCAGAACTACTAGAGGTACCCGTACAAGACGCCGAAGTAATGCCGGTCGGAGAACCGATGAAGAAAAGGCGTAGGGACCGAAAG
>NW_019740020.1:6146-21009 GCF_002891405.2 Cryptotermes secundus | reverse complement strand
AAGAATTCGACACGGGAAAGTTGTGGACCCCAGAATAAGTTGGCCGTCGTCAGCAGGAGGGTGTCCCGCCGTGAAAGAGTGTCATGGCGCCGGAGAATCATCTTCAGGAAATCTTGGACCCGAGGAGATCATGCGTCCCAGATAAAGTAGGCTGCCATCTGCAGGAAGATATCCCGTCGCGCGACAGTGGCACGACGTTGGAGAAATGACTTCAAGAAGGAAACTCCCCAGGGACCCTTCGGATGCCGGAGAAAGGATTTGGTGCCAAGGTCTCGCGCCAGCAATTGGCGGGAAAACCAGGAGGAACAACGACGTTAGCGAGCGCAAACAACGCATCAAGTGCTGCTACATCGATATAAGAAATTTCCGACGAAAAACCTGATGAAGGATTGGACCTTGTGGAGGGGACGACCACCTCCAAAACGGAAAAAGAGACTTCAAGCAGAGGAGGAACCGGTAGTGTAGAAGTACCGGCCTTCCAAGGAAGGATGAAAGCGATGGATGAATGGAACACAACTGGAACTTCTGACGAGCTGAAAGGAAACCGCTCCAGACGAGCTTTGTCTTAAGAGGGGAACGGATGTGACGGACGAAGAATAGTCGCTGCAAGAAGAGTAGCCGAAACAACAGGAGACACCGCAAGCACAGCTACGGGACGGAAAAGGAACGGGAATGCACCGCTAGGCCATTCGGGACGAACAGCCTTAAGGAGGGAGCAGTGTGACATGTTGCGCAAAGGAGAACCCCCCCACCAGCAGTGACGTGGCGGGTGAGTCAGCGCTCCCCTCCCCCTCCTCCTCCACCGCACGGTAACGTAACGGTGACGCAACAGGATTGCGAGAGACGACGGTGGTAACAGCGGTTACTACCGCTAGCGTTGCTAGCAACACAGCGCCAGGCAACAAGGGTGCTTATTACGTGGCCGTTTTCTGTATTGTCCGATCGAGGCTACACGAGGCGCAGCGAAGGCTACTCACAGTTAGTCCTGGAGCTACCTCCGAGTGAGTCCTGGAGCTAACTCCGAGTCAGTTAGTCCTGGAGCAACCTACGAGTCAGTCCTCGAGCTACCTCCGAGTTAGTTCCGAGTTAGCCAGCAACTAGTCATTTGTATTGTGGCATTTGGAGTGTACTAATTGTGATACTGCAGATAGCAGTAATCGTCAGATTGTAATTTGGGTGATTCTAAGTGCGAATGTGAAATAAAATTCGCTATATAAAATACGGCGTGAAGTTATTTGTCGCGATATACGCCCAATACGCGACAATATCATATAAAATATGACAGGAACCGAATACCATGAATGATTTTAGTTGCAGATGCAATCGTATCTTCGTACGGCTGAATAACGTCGTTTAGGTTTGCTCATATATTCTTATATAATTGACTGAGTATATCTGTAATTTTTATGAACATAAATTTCATGATGGGACAACAGACTTTAACATCCCAAAAATATATTTTTAAAATTACCAAAATGTATGTTATCAGGTTAAATTAAATGATTAGATAGATATTTGTACAATATCATATCTTGAACACTAAACATTTGAGTTTTTTCCAAATAAAATATGACAGGAACCGTATAAAATGAATAATTTTTGTTGTAGATGCAATCATTGTGTTAGTACTGCTGAAAACTTTGTTTTGCTTTGCTTATATATTGTTGTATATGTGACTCACAATGTCAGTATTTTAACAACATGAGTTTCACGATGTGGGCAATAGTCTTTAATATCGCCATATATATATATATATGTATAGCTAAATAACAAAATATACTCTATCAACTTAAACTATATGACTATATATATATTTGTACAAAATCTTATCATAAACACGTAAACATTATTGATTTTTGCTTGTAATATCATATTAAATATGGCAGTGTCCGAACACAATGAATGATTTCAGTTGTAGATTCAATCGTTCTGTTCGTACTGCTGAATAACATCATTTTGATTTGCTCATATATTCTTGTATATGTGATGGAGTATGTCAGTATTTTAAGAAGATGAGTTTCACGGAGCGGACAACAGTCTTTAACATTGCCATAAATATATCTTGTGAAATTACCATAATCTACGCTATCAAATTAAATTATAAGATTAATTAGATATATGTACATTATCTGATGTTAAACACGTAATCATTTGAAATTTTTGTTTATAATATCACACAAAATATAACAGGAGTCGAAAACAATGAATGATTTTAGTTGTAGATGCAGTCTTCCTGTTCGTACTGCTGAAAAACTTCGTTTTCCTTTGCTCATATATTTTTGTATATGTGAGTGAGGATATCAGTATTTTAAGAACATGAGTTTCACGATGGTGCAACAGTCTTTAATATCGCCATAATATATCTTGTGAAATTACGAAAATGAACGTTATCAAGTTAAATTATATGGTTAGATAGATATTTGTACAAAATCTTATCTTAAACACGTAAACATTTAAGTTTTTTCCTTATAATATAAAATAAATTATGACAGGAACCGAATACAATTAATGATTTTTGTTGTAGATGCAATCGTTCTGTTGGTACTGCTGAACAACCTCGTCTTGGTTTGCTCATATAATCTTTTATATGTGACTTAGGATGTCGATATCTTAAGATCATGAGTTTCACAATGTGAACAACAGTCTTTAGCATTGATATAAATATATTTTGAGAAATTATCAGAATGTACAGTATCAAGTTTAATTATAAAATTAAATAGATTTTTGTAAATTGTCTTATCTGAAACCCCCTAAACATTTGTGTTGTTTATTTATAATATCAAATAAAATATAACAGGAACCGAAAACAAGGATTGATTTTAGTAGTACATGCAATAGTTCTGTCCGTACTGCTGAATAACACCCCTTTTGCTTAATATTATATTCTTGTATATGTGACTGAGGATGTCAGTATTTAAGTACATGAGTTTCACAATGGGTACAACAGTCTTTAACATCGCCATAAATATATATTTGAAATTACCAAATATTCGATGTCAAGTTAAGTTATATGATTTGATAGATTTTTGCACACTATCTTTTCTTAAATACGTAAACATTTTTTATTTTTGCCTATAATATCAAATAAAATATGACAGGAACCAAATAAAATGAATGATTTTAGTTGTAGGTGCAGTCGTTCTGTTAGTACGGTTGAATAACATCGTTTTATTTCTCTCATATATTCTTGTACATGTGGCTGAGAATGTCAGTGTTTTAAGGATGAATTTCAGGATGGGGACAACGGCCTTTAACATCTCCATAAATATATCTAGTGAAATTACCAAAATGTACGTTACCAAGTTAATTACATGATTAGATAGATATTTGTAAAATGTCTTATCTGAAACTCGTAAACATTTGAGATTTTTTACTATAAAATGAGATAAATTATTACAGGAACCGAATACAATGAATGATTTTAGTTGTAGATGTAATCGTTCTGTTCTACTGCTGAACAACGTCGGTTTTGTTTGCTTATATATTCTTGTATATGTGACGGAGTATGTCAGTATTTTAAGAACATGAGTTTGACGATGGGGATAACAGTCTTTAACATCGCCATAAATATACTGTACAGTACAGTATATTTATGGAATGCATGCGACTATTCCTCTACAATATGTGTATGACACTTCAGTTTCGAGCTCTCTTGAAATAGTAATATTTTTGGAACATCCTAAATATGCACAAATCATTTTATAACAAACCTCCAAGATCTATTTCTTTTAAATCCTTTCAAAATTGTGTTTGTGTTTTATATAATAAAGCTGGGATTGTGGTGAGGGTGAATGCGGCGAGATGGCATCTTTTCTAAATGGCTTAAGAGCATCCCGTTACTTCTTTGTTGTTGTTGTTGTTGTTGTTTTGTTATCTGTTTCATGGTTGTACAGGCTACTCCCCTGTGTCGTCTAACCAAATTTTAATTTCATGCGGTATTGTTTGAAGCACCCGAGAATGCACTATCCCAATTCACATTTCTCGCACTTGGTCTGAACATGTTTCCTCTTTCCACGTGCAGAACAAACACGGCATTTCATTCTCATGGCACAAGAGGTCGGCCAGTGATGTCGATTGGCCTCCTCTAGACGAAATATTGTGGATGACAGAGCAGGAGGTCGACCTAATGGGCGTTGTGGTTGGGAGCGACACATTACAGCTTGTTCCAGCTTGTTGCGCATAAGGGTAAGACGAAAGTCCCAATGTGACAGTTTCGCACCGCAGGATGATAACTGAATGAAACTGTTCAGAATCATCAGATCCAGTAAATGGAAGACGCTTGTTTGGCAGCTATGTGGTGTTTTCAAAGAAATTATGGGGCAGGAAATTTTCCATTTTATCAACTTCCGCCAAATACCCTGAATAAGCTGAGAAACTTGTGAAGATAGAAATATATAGGCTTATAGCCAGCACAATTTTATGGCATGGGGTTTCTTCTAACAAGTCCAAGCGTTAAAACAGGAAAGACTTTATACTGCAGAACTGTTGCGTGTAGGAGCGGAAAAATTGTATACTGCATAACAGGTGTGTGAAAAATATTTTAGTTAATTCCATTCAATTATCATAAATGTTGTATTAGATAGAGCAATTCCAAATACAACGCTAAAGCGCTCTAAATGGAACTGGCATTTAAAAGTAGAGCAGAAACGTGGATTTAAACCCAAGGTCAATGTCATGTTACAATGACGGTCAGTCAGTCTGTCTGTCTAGGTGTCGAGTCCCAGCGGGGGCTCATGACCAGATATTTCTTTTGAAAGAAAGGTACTGTCCTGTCCATGTGTAGCGCCCTCTCTGACGAGATGTGGGGTATTTCATTTGTTAGTCAGTCTGTATTAATTAGTCCATTGTCTANTGCATAATTTTGTTACAAAGTCATATACTTACGGGATTTTGAATGCCATGTGTAAATCGCGGACCGGTGTGGGTCTCGGAAAATTGCCAGTGGTGCGGAGAACTTTATTTTGCAGGGGTGGCAATTTTATTAGATGGGTGTCTGCCGCAAACTCCCAGGCGGGACTAGCATAAGTCATTACGGATCTAATAAGAACTTTACGGAGGGTCAGTTTAATGTTCGCGCTCAATCGCTCACTTTTGGAAAGTTTGAACGTTCTGAAGGCCTTGGCTTCGATCATTTCTATGTGTAATCTCCATGTCACTCTCTTATGGAAGAATACACCTAGATATTTTGCACTATTTACAAATGGAATATTTCTACCATTTAGGGTAAGAAAAACTCAGGCTGTCGACGACCACGAGAGAAGGAGACCCCCCCGAGTCTTATCTTCATTAATTTTTGTATGCCAGCGCTCACACCAGGTCTCCATTGAGTTGAGATTGCGTTGGAGTTTTCTAACAATAAAACCCTCCTTGCGATCTGTCGCATATAGACAGGTGTCGTCCGCAAAAGGGCCAGGTGAACACCATGTGTTTGGGGGGCATCATTGATATACAAGTTGAAAAGAGTAGGGGAAAGGACAGAACCTTGTGGCACCCCTGCTTGCATTTCCCTTGGCGTTGATATTTCGCCTTCGACCGAGACCGAGAATTTACGTTTAGAGAGAAAGGACCCAATAAGTTTAGTCACACTGTTCGAGAATTCCTATTTTGATAACTTATACAGCAAGCCTGAGTGCCACGCGGTATCAAAGGCCTTTTCGATGTCTAAGAACACAGCAGCCGTAGACATTTTATTGTTGAAATTAAGGGTCACGTGGTCCGCCAGCATCATACATTGCAATGTCGTGCTGTGACGTGCGCGAAAACCAAACTGACTTCCGTTGAGCAGGCCTCTTTCTTCAATATGTTTACTGAGAAATTTCAAAATTGCTTTTTCGAATTGTTTTCCCGTCGTGGACAGGAGGCTGATCGAACGTAAATTTTGAGGGAATTTTGGGTCTTTAACGGGTTTGGGTAAAGTTATTACTTTTGAATCCTTCAAAATTCTTGGGAAGTGAGAAATCCGAGAACAATGATTAAATAGATGGGTTAGATGTACCAGTGGTCTCCTTGGAAGGTGCCTGAGCATTCATTTGGGGTGCCGTCAATTCCGCAGGTCTTTCTTAGTTTCAGAGATGTTATTAATTTCTGAACGTCACATGGTCTGATCTTTGAGGGGGTTCTGGTCTACGGTTTCCAGCAGAGCTTGAACTCTAGCCTTCACCAGCTCTTCATGGTTTTCGTAGCACAGGTCATGTGGCATGAACTGGATTTCCAAACAGTGGGCAATTTCGTTGGCTTTTTCAGAAGGATAAAATTTAAGACCAGAAGAACCAAGAATAGCAGTTGGTGTCCTTTGTCCGTCTCTCTTAAGGAGAGATTTCGCAATGGACCATATACACTGGGCTGTGACTTCAGCGTTACTTATTTTGTTTCCCACCGTTCAAGTGCCTTTTTTCGAGTCAATCGTCTGATTGATTTGGTGACCCAGTTGACTGCCGTTTTACACACTGGATCCCTGGTTTCTTGCCACAGTTTTCGTAGCCTCTGTTTATATTTTCTCAAATGATCTAGACCAAGAAGATCGTTGTTTATGTCCGAAAGTGTAATTTTACTTGTCGACAACCTATATGCCGAAGCAATAGAGGCTGCAAAGCCGCGTGCCGCTTTATCGGCTTCTACCCCCGAATTGATTTCTAGTTTAGGTGATATTAATTCAGAAGCGAGGCTTTGAAACCGCTCCTAATCTGTAATTTTTTCAATGGGTTCCGAAAGATTCCTAATTTTAACGTGATGCAGTATGTGGAATATTATTGGTAGGTGATCCGAGTCCAAAATATAAGAGACGATGACATCTGACATCCTGATATTTTTGTGAACCACAATGTCTAACACGTCACCATTTCCCACAGGGGAATAATGAGTGGGGCACTGCGGTTACCAATTGGTATGCAGACCCCTGTCGCTTCTACTGAAACAAGGGGTGGTAGGTCTACATGATTATGGGGAATGCCTTTTCTTACTGCAACGGCAGTTCCGCCCTTTCTGCCCGACTGGCGGTCGATTCTATAAAAGTGGTAATTTGGAATAAAGAACCTCTCATGAGGTTTCAGATGTGTCTCTGAAAACAGGGCCACATCTACTTTTAGGTCTTTCAGCTGTTACTGAGCTCATAGCGCTGCCTTCCAACGCCGTTCGCATTAAATGCTATGACATTAAGGGGCCTATGGACACTAGTGGCCATTTTGTTTCATTATGTTTAGAAAATGTTAGTAATGACCATTATTTTGTACTCCTCGGACACTGCACCACTGACCTCTGTCATAATTTGCTTTACTACAGTCACTACTCTCAACATATTGTCGAGAGATTGACTGTTTACATTAACAGCCTGGACTGACTGACCTGTGTGTTGTTCCAGTACAGGGATCAAGACGCTCGGTTTCGTGGCTGCTGGTGGAACTGCCACTGGTGTTTTTCGAGTCTGAGACCGCTGCTCCTGTAATGTGTTGCCTCGGAGAGCCGCCGCGAAGGAGACTCCAGGGGTGATGATATTTGATGAGAACACCCTTCCTATTGTGGTTTTGGGTGTTCTCTGCAATTTCTTTTTCTGCAGTTCCTCCTTCGCGCGACTGTAGCCGCGGTAGTTAGCGGGATGCGGTTTTTCCCCATCCTTCAATTCACAGTTACGACACGCTGGAGTGGAGGCAGAGTTCTGTTTCTCGGGGCACTATCTGTGCAGGTGGCTACCCCCGCATCACATGCAGCGGGGAGATTGCTTGCAATTAGCCCAGACGTGGCCAAATTGTTGGCAGTTGTGACACTGCGTAAGGCCACTCTGTGCCCTATAAGCCTCAACTCGGATTGAGATATGGCAAAGGTTTTGTAGTTTGAATATTTCTTGGGATTCTTCCGTCCTGAGTAAGGTGATAAGGAAGATGGGAACGTTTCTGATTATCCTTCCTTCTGGAGGCGACCCTCGGGTGGTTGTCATCTGCTTGACGCTAACCACATCAAATCCCAGGGTCACCAATCCATCAGAAATAGCCTCCGCCGAGGTGTTGTGGGGGAGGTGACGTATTACAGCCTTAATGGGTTTTGGAACTTGGGAGAGAAGGTAAAATAGGAGAGTTTGTTGTTTGATAGATGTGACTTGGCTGCTTCGAAATCCGCCATGCTATTAGTAATGACTCTGTTCCCGCTTTTGGTATTACGGAACTCAAAGTCACCTTTGACCACAGTTTTATTTTGTTTTTGCAAGTGAATGAGATTCACTGTGGATGTTAGAATTATTGGGGGGGCTGCCTGCTTTACCTCAGGTTTCCTCCTCCAGCATAGTGGCTTCTGCACCAGAAGTGTCCGTTTCCATCGTTGCCTCCCTGAGGGGGCGAAGTAGTTTTTGGTGGCTACCTCTGGTTTAGGATTGCTTTCGACTGCTGCCGTTGGTTTTTTTGGAGTCGGTGCGGTTTCAGGGGTACTTTGTCGTTTCCGCCTCCGGACTTCTTTGAAGCCTTCCTCCCGGGCTGGAATATTTGTGCCTGATACGCTGGCCTTTACCAGTGACTTCAGCTCATTCAGCGTGACTGTATAATTGCCATAGAGCGCACTGAATAGCGTCTTGCCGGAGAGGGCCTTACAGTAATTTATCCTGTTGTCGTCGGCGGCGCTGACTATTGCCGCCCATTCTTCACTTTCTCCAATCGCAGCAGTTGTGAAGCCGGCCACGTCCTCAATGCTGCACAGGATGTCGAATAAGCGCCTGTATTGTGTTTCGGCATCGGGGTTTTGCTTCATAATTTCTTTAAATTCGGCCTGTAGAGCGGCACGTTTTTCGGCCCAGAATGCCTGGTACGCTGGCACAGAAACGCCAGCCATGTCTGGCTCGGCACTTACAGATTGAACAACCCAATTGCTTGTATCGTCGGCTCCCAGTCTTAAATACTGCAGGTCGGGAGTCAGAGCTAATGTTGCAGTTGTCACGGCACGTATCCATTGGCCGTGTACGGAAAGGTGGGGTCACAAGTGAGGTTATAAATATATGTGTGCAGCTTTGCAGATAGTATATAAGCTGGAGTAGCTGGAGTGTGTATAAGTACTGCGTCGCTTTGGTCACAGCTGCCTGTTTGGCACTTTCTGAAAGGGGTGACGATTGTCTGCTAGCAGTTGTGGGAATGTTCCCATAACAGTATCATGACTAACATTTTTTCCGATATATTTCTCCTTCATAATGGTCTAAAACAAGGAGATACTTTATTGTCATTGCTTTTTATCTTTACTTTAGGATATGACATTAGGAAGGTGCATGAAAATTGGGTGGGACTGAAATTAAATGGGACACATCAACTGCTGGTTTATGCTGATGATATGAATCTGCTGGGGTATATGCAACATAAATACCTTAAAGAGAAACACTTTTTTCTTCTACCCTGAAGATGGAGGTGATACGTTCCTCTGAAACGTCGGTTTACACTATATCTACACGGCGCTGCATCCCATAAGACTACTTTCTTCGTAGTCACCGCCATGAAAATCTCAAATCTTACACAAAAATTTAGTTGACACTACTAAGGAGATTGGTCTAGAAGTAAACACAGAGCAAACTATGTATATGTTGGTGCATCATCAGGATGCAGGACAAATTCATATCATACAGATGGCTAATAGGTCCTTTGAAAATGTGAAGTTCACAGTAAAGTAACAGTAAAGAACAGTAAAGCTAAAGAGGTAAAGCTGTCCCTGTAACACAGGCCGTGGAGGCCCATAGGGTTGTGAGATGTTGAGGCTGCCACATTTTCTAGACAGTCTGCTGACACATGTCGATGAGGTAGTCAGCCATACATGCCAGCCACATTTAGCCCCAGGAAGATTACTGATGCTCATTTCTGTTAGAGGCTGAGTTGGCCCCATGGTCATACAGCAACTGGAAGAAATAGGTCTATTGAAAAATCCAATGACCTCATTGAGAAACGAACCTTCTGGCTTGTAGCATAGTGCCTCAACCAACTACACTACCATGTGCCCCTAGGGAATAACAGAAACAAATCAGAATTTTCCCCTTCGGAAATTAGAGCAGATTAAGTTCAGGTAATGCCTGCTACCATTTGGGTCAGAGCCATCTGTCTTGTCATTTGCTGTCTAGAAATGTAAAGACTTAAATACAAAAAAGCAAACTATGTCTGTAGTTTTGCATGAGTATGAAACTTGGTCTCTTACATTAAGGGAAGAACATAGACTGAGGGCGTTTGAAAATAAGGTGCCGAGAAGAATATTTGGCCCAAGAGGGATAAAATAATAGGTTGGAAAAAATGCATAATGAGGAGCTTCATAACTTATACTTGTCACCAGATATAATTAGCATGATAAGATCAAGGATTATGGGATGGACAGAGGAGGTGTCACACATGAGAAGAAAGAGGAGTGCATACAGAGCATGAGATGGACAGGGCATGTGTCACACATGAGAAGAAAGAGGAGTGCATACAGGGTTTTGGTAGGAAAACCTGATGGAAAGAGACCACTAGAAATGAACTAGACACAGGTGGGAGTCTACTATTTAAGTGGACCATAGAGAAATGGGATGAATAGGTGTGAACTGGATTCACTTATCTTGGGGACCAGTGGTGGGCTCTTGTGATGACAGTAATGAACTTTTGGGGTCCATAAAATATTTTGAATCTCTTGCATTGATGAACAATTGTCGGCTTCTCAAGAAATACTCAGCTGTATGGAGTTTGTTATTAGCTTGTCGGCTGTGCTGCAGGTCCAAACGTGCAGAAAAGGTTGACGTAATTTTTCTTTCTTCCACTGGACTGGCTGAACAATTTCCAGCAGAGTCTCAGTAACTTCCCTGTTAGCAGGCAGTTGTGTCTTGGAATTTTGACACTTCTGCTTCATATTTGCCAAGTAATGATTCATTCCTGATATTTCCCCAATAAATGACACATAGACGTTTGTCCATTTAGTTATTTTATTGGACTGCTAATTGCTGATATTATTTGAAATCGAATAAGAGGGTAGGATGTACATAAATCATGCAAGAGGATTATGGGAGCAAGATATCCCAGCTTGTTTTTATTATTACTGCATTATCCTGGAGGCACTGGAGAAAACTGTAGGAAATCTAAGGATGCTTGATCTCAGGCTGAGCTTCAACTGAACTATACACAGATTTTCTGTTCAGAAGTTCTGAACCATCCAGGAACCATTATTAGTGATGTATTGACACGTGGTGACATGAAAGGCTTGTAATTTTCAGGCAGCATGTAGCTTTTGTGATACTACGGTTTTGGTCAGGTACAGAGCTCACACCATGAACACTGATATAAAAGAAGTGATGCTGTTTAGTCCTGTGAAAGTTTGCCGGCGTTTCAGAGGAACATGATGCCTCCCGTCTTCAGGGTTGAGGAGTAAGCCAAGCTTGCTTGCTGCTTGGCTTGTTCTTCAACCCTGAAGATGGAGGCTCTATGTCATGCTGAAATATTCGTGAACTTTAATGTTCCATGTGGAATCAGATCCCAGAAGACAGTTCTGTTCATAATTACGGCTGTGAGAACCTCAAATCAAAGAATAATCAGTTGGTCCACAAAAAATTTCAGTCCCTGAGCAGTTTTCTGATTTACATTTCCTAATGATAAACTGAAAAAGAACAAAATATATATCTTCACAAGATAATACCAAATATAATAAACATAAACTATTTAATTTTACATAAAATTTAAAGTTCTCAATAATAATATAAAGGATATGTACATTTGTTTACTGTAAACCCCAACCTCATAGCGCCCCAAGCAAAATATAATTCTCCTGCCAGACACATTTTGGACGTTTAAAAGTTTATGGTGAAAGTTGTTTTCATTTGACTGGATTGACATTCAGTGATCAGAAAAACACACTAATAACAAAAATAATTGAGATGAACTCATCAGGTATTATTATTTTCAGTCATTGGCTTGCAGTTCAGGCACTGTGGTATGCTGTAAAGTAAGTATATATATTCTAAATAATTAAGTCTTTCCCAATCAGGTGAACAGATTTTAAAGTATATGCAACTCAAAAAGTGACAAGAAATCGGTGGTACCATTCTCAGCCAAGATCAAGAACTGAGTGTCTTTAACATTCAATCTAATTTTGTCATTGCTGTAAATACTGAAATCCAGTGACAATATTATCTGTGCTGTTTCATTGTCATATGGAATATTGAACAAAATATTCATTAATATTGCTTGTGATAATATATTCATTTTCCAAGCCAGTAAGTGCAGAGAACTTAAAATGGGGGATAACAAGTAGTTACTATAGGAAACCCGGACGATGGATAAAGTCCGAAAACCCAATATCTCTGTGAGGGATAACAGTTGTATTTAATGGACAAATATGCATATAGAAATGTATTTCTTGGGAACAGGTATAAAATTAGGAAAACTTTCCATTGAGGAGAATCCTGTTCAGTTTCCTCTGTATGAAAGCATATTATGAAGGAATCACCATGAATGAGAGTTTGAAAGGAAGCCGGGTAATGTAGTGTCATTAAGGTTCGAGAGTCCATGGCGCAGAATATTAATGGTCTTCAACAGAGTAGGGTTCCCTCAACAGAGGACGGAAACAGATGCAGTTTCCGAAACTTTGTGTTTTTTAAAATCTGGACGACGGACAAAGTCCGAAAACCCAGTATCCCAACTCTTTGTAGGTTATGATTAGGGACCGGATTTTAATGCAAATGCATATTTATGTCTTGCAACCAGAAAGTATGCTCGTTTGAATATTTGTATGGATTACTTCTTTTCTTAAAATTTGGACATGATTTGATGGTGCATATAAATGCATATTTTGCCTGTTTTATGAATAAGCATCATATTTTTGAAGATCTCTATTTATAATGTATATTTCCTTTTTAAAAGGTTTATCATATATATTTTTAATTGTATGTTCAAAATTTCAATCATGTTCGCGTGTATACAATTTTTCTTTTCTGTGTTAGAATATGTTGCATAGTTGACTCAACATTTCGTCATGATTCATGTTTCTGATGCAATACCCACGACGGGACTTCCCTGATCCCTCTACTCGTAACTTGCCTCATTCGCGTCCCATCAAAATGGCCGCGAAGAGATTAGTCGGAAGCGTTCACACGTAGGCGCTATCAACGTAATACTATTTAACCGATAAGGGACATTTATTTCTGAAGTCTCCATGAGGTTCGTTACGCTTCTTCATTTGAAGCTGGGGGCCGTTTACGTTAGTGGTGACCAGTCTGTAGTTAAGTTTGTTTAGCTATCTGTAGTTATGCCGAAAGTGAAAGTAAGTCAGAAAACTAAATTACAGCTGTATCAGCGGGAGTTCGAGGGAGAAATGATAAGTACGGATAAGGAAATTCTTTATTTCAGAGCGTGTGAGAAAACAGTTGTTTGTGAAAAACCTGTTCAACTGCTTCAGCATTTTAATACAAATATACACAAAGAGAATACTAAAATCAGTAATCAGAGATAACTTGCTCAAAGTGACCAAGAAAGAGCTTCAGTTGTGATTCAGCTCATTCAGGCAGTGGAAAAATGGCTTATAGAGGGAGGGCATAACTGCACTGATTCCTCTTGTGTCATTCCACTACATGAAACCTCTGAATTCCAATTTGTAATATTAATGACACTGCCTAATTTTTTTAAAGAATTATATAATTACACTGAAACTTACTTCACAATTTTCAGTTGACACTTTCCCTCAAAGGCAAAGGAGTGCCTCAGTTCCAAACCACTTTCTTTTTTGATCTCATGACAGACCGCTCAGTTTCTCTGCTGATATTCACAATGAAAAGATATAAGCAAGTCTTTCATGGTCCTTTCAATTAAATTCTAGGTAGTACTATATTTCTCCACAAGCAGAATCAACCCACATTTATAAACCTTTATCGGACGGGCCATTTAATTTCCGGTAGGGGTAGTTGGACGGAGTTTATTTAAATGCCCGCCCTCCTAGAGCGATGAAATTGTAAGCATGTTTCTGAAAATGGTGTAGTTTCTACATTTTTTATGATAAACGAACGAAATGAACGCTCCTTTAATGTAGAAAGAATATAGAATCAGATATTCTAATTTACAGATTTTATATCTGTAAAAAAAGTTACACTCATTCCAAAAAAAATCCCGAAATTCATAATTTTCTGCACCATGCGTTCTAGCAGTGTAATACATTTTCTGCACCATGCGTTTTAGCAGTGTAAGTTCTTGTGGCGGCCTCGCATACAATGCCTATCGCTTGTTGAAGCTTATTTATCGTATGGGACATGTCGGTATGACTGTGCACGTCTGATATCTCTCTCTGTTAGAAATACACAGGAGAACGTTCTCAGAATATGGTGTTACCAGATCGGTCATTTGTTCATTCATTGCAGTCAAACCATTCTGTTTGTATCGATTTTGAAACATCGCAATATGAGGTCAGCCACCCATGACATCATGAACCATTTTTGAAGGAGATATTCAGTTCAGCTAAGACGTGAATGAGATATTTGTATGTGTGGGTGCGATTTATGGCTTCTGGTCGTGGTCTAAGCACTGTGCTGGCAGTAAACCATTCACTGCTAGAGAGCTGTATAGTTCACCATGGCCACACAACGACGTCGTATGGAAGATATTGAAATTGAAAAACAGCTGTTCAATGACACAGATTCGGACTGCTATTCAATCGATAAGGACAGTGGCGAAGAAAGTTGGAATTCTGATTCCGCGGAAGAAGGGTCATCACCTTCGTCGGCAACTTGGGGACCGCCAGACCAGTGTGGCTGGAGAGGTGTGAATAATTATTCCGGTGTAGCTGTGGGGATAAATATCACTGCAGCTCCACACGTGAATAAGGATTCCACCCCTCTCTGCGTTTTCATGCTGTACTTTGCGGGGATTATCCATCTGCTGGTGGAAGAGACGAATAGGTACTA
>NW_019740020.1:1786-3742 GCF_002891405.2 Cryptotermes secundus | reverse complement strand
CGCCAACCAGGCAAAAGCCGACGCCAGCTAGAAAGAGATAATGGCCGATTGGAAAGCATGGCGAGAAGAAATGGCCGCCATGACAGGCAACTGGGGGAACGATATCTACAAGGAGTTAGCTGCCGAAAACGACATAAGGATGACTGCCTGCCAAGAGATGGAGGCAGATGCAGAGAAGATTGAGCCCCATTCAGAAGTGATGCAGTCCATAGTGGAGCATCGAGAGGTTCCCGTAGTAGACGACACGATTATGTCGGTCGGAGAACCGAGGAAACGGCGCAGGGACCGAAAACTAGCCGCGGAGCGCCGCCGCTAGAAAGTGAAGGATTCGACACGGAGAAATTGCGGAACCCAGAAGAAGTTGGCCGTAGCCCTCAGAGGGGCAAGTCGTCGCGTGGAAGTGGCACGGCAGAAGAAAAACTGCAGGAAGACATCCCGTCGCGAGACAGTGGCACGACGTTGGAGAAATGCCTTCAAGAAAGAAATTCCCCAGGGAAACTTCGGATGCCAGCCGAAAGAAGTGGCCGCCAACGGAATAAAGATAACAAGCTGTGCAGAGCACAGGCGTTACGGGCAAAACAATGGCGATGTGGTAACTAGGATCCCCAAAAAACGGATGTTTGGCATGATATATCAAAGGAGACCGGAATGTAAAGACGGCATCAAGGACCGAGGCGGCAAGCGGTCACTATACGAGAAAAGAAGAGAGCAACCGCCATCAATATCGGAGGGTGCAGCTTAAGACACCTACCACCTCCGGGAGAAATAGGGCCTGCCCATAAGACCCTCAAGAAGACACTAGAGCTGAAAATCATGAAGGGAGCAACTAGGGTATTCTGTAGGTTGCGGAAGGAGAGAGAATCGACACTGAGGAGGTATCAGTACCTGAATTGGACAATGTGGAGGGGTCCACCCCCTCCAAAACGGAAAAAGGAAACGGCCCTTACGGGAGGAACCGGTAACGTAGATGTACCGGCCTCCCCAACAAGGATGAATGGAGAATGGAAGTGAGGAATGAATGTGAGACAATGGGACCGACAACCGCTGGACATTGGAAGTTCTCGGGACGAGCACTCTGGAAGAAGAGGGGTGGATGGAAGGAAGGCAAAATGCAAGAAGAAAATGTGGATGTAACACGCGGAAGACGAACAACTTAGGAAAGGAAACCAATGGAGAACCTTTAGGCTGTTCGGGAACGAAGAGCCTTTAGGAGGAACCACTGTAAAGTGTTTGACATTCAGAATTGTCACTTCTATGAAAAACTGGATTAGACCGTTACATTGGAAACAACAATGGTGATATTGTAGTTCTAACAGGAGTCTCCGCGGTTACAACAGAAGATCCAATGCATAGCAACGGCCGCAGACATATAAGAAGGCAATACATTCGCCGAGAGAGTCTCACAATAGATGCCTAGAGATACATATATACTGGCCGAGATATTGTAAGCAGTTATTGTAATACCACAAGCGATAACGATTGTAAAGCGTGTGATTGTATCAGTGAAGAACAAGTGTGCAGGTGAATTGCAATAAAAAATCGATATATCTAATACGGTATAAAGTTATTTGTAGCGTGACATACCCAAACACGCTACAATATTGTAGCATTCTACAAAATTGAAGAATGCCACACACAGCAAAACTGTATTACTGTTCCTTTAGTCTAAATCCATCTCTGCTGCTCTATGATTTACTGCACAAATCAACATGTATGCGCTGATGTGTCTTCAGAGTACTCTGACAACCGAATGACTTATTACATACATCACAGCAAAATGGTTGCTCCCCAATATGTATGAGCTGATGTGTCTTCAGATTAGTCTGCTGACTGAATGACTTATTACATACATTACAGCAAAATGGCTTCTCCCCACTATGTATGCGCTGATGTGCCTTCAGAATACTCTGATGACTGAATGACTTATTACATACATCACAGCAAAATGGTTGCTCC
>NW_019740020.1:0-1238 GCF_002891405.2 Cryptotermes secundus | reverse complement strand
CAGCAAAATGGCTTCTCCCCACTATGTATGCGCTGTTGTGCCTTCAGAGTACTCTGCTGACTGAATGACTTATTACATACATCACAGCAAAATGGTTGTTCCCCACTGTGTATGCGCTGATGTCTCTTCAGAGTACTCTGATAACCGAATGACTTATTACATAGATCACAGCAAAATGGTTGCTCCCCACTATGTATGACCTGATTTGCCTTCAGATTAGTCTGCTGACTGAATGACTTATTACATACATTACAGCAAAATGGCTTCTCCCCACTATGTATGCGCTGATGTGTCTTCAGAGTACTCTGCTGACTAAATGACTTATTACATACATTACAACAAAATGGCTTCTCCCCACTATGTGTTCGCTGATGTGCCTTCAGAGTACTCTGATAACTAAATGACTTATTACATACATCACAGCAAAATTGTTGCTCCCCACTATGTATGCGCTGATGTGCCTTCAGAGTAGTCTGATGAGTGAATGACTTATTACATACATCACAGCAAAATGGCTTCTCCCCACTATGTATGAGCTGATGCCTCTTTATATGACTCTTACAGTTGAATGAATTATTACAAACGATGCAACAAAATGGCCGCTCCCCACTATGTATGAGCTGATGCCTCTTTATATGACTCTTACAGTTGAATGAATTATTACAAACGATGCAACAAAATGGCCGCTCCCCACTATGTATGAGCTGATGCCTCTTTATATGACTCTTACAGTTGAATGAATTATTACAAACGATGCAACAAAATGGCCGCTCCCCACCATGTATGTGTCGTTGTGCTGTCAGAATTTGCTCTTGTCTGAATAAATCTCCACGCTCATGACAGGAATATCGTCGCTCCTCACCACGTACGGGTTGACGTTCATTGAAATTACCCTGGAAAATGAAAATAAATAACATGAAAAATCCTAACAGGAAGATAAATGAGTATGAACCCTCAATACAATGAGATATTCAATTAGTAGGCATGATAATGGTGACAGAGAGAGCACACCCCCTTATGTGGTGTGTGCCTGAGTTCATCAGCATGTATGAGGTTTCTGACGTAACAGACGTTAAGCTGCACTGCCACTGTTGAACAAATTCCAAATTAAATAAAATTATGCATTTGTAAGGCTGGACAGGCATCTAATTAACATTGGATAGGCTCCACAAATGAAATGACAATAAAGTGGTCCAGAAAAATCCCCAAAACAATATAGTGTGACATGTTGCACAAAG
>NW_019740019.1:11135-35225 GCF_002891405.2 Cryptotermes secundus | reverse complement strand
GCCATCTTTGAGCCGATTGTCTAGAGAATGTGGGACCCTCAACGTGTCACAACCCTATAGGCCTTCACGTTCTGGTACAGGGGTAGCTTTACTTTTTTTATATACCCACACCAGTCCGAACTACAAGTAATTACAGCGCTATCGCTGATCTACACACTTACCAAATCACTAGGACACGTTAAATTTTTTCAGCCTGCTGTGTCTTCACCAGCCGTTCCCTGGTAACTGCTTCTAACCGTGGAGATACGTCAGCTTCAGGAGCTCAGGTCCTTCCATATCCTGTATGCATTCCTCTTCTCCCCTATTCGTGCTACATGCCATGCTCATCTCATCCTCCTAAACTTCATCATTCTAATTATGCTTGGTGAAGAGTACAAGTTATGATGCTCGTCTTTATGCAGTTTTCTCCGACCTCCCGTCACTTCATCTCTCTTCTATCCAAATGTACTCCTCAGTACCCTGTTCTCAAACACCCTCATTCCATGTTCCTCCGTTAATATTAGAGACCAACTTTCATGCCCATACAGAACCACGGGCAATATTACAGTTTTTTATAAGAATGCGGAAGAAAATATTTGAACGGAAGATCGTTAAATAACAGCATAACGAAAAAAATTGCACTCTGAGGCGCTGGTACCAATCTGCTTGATATTTAACAGCTGACACAAATAGTTGTTCTACCTGTTCCAAACTTTATGGTAATCTGCAAGCAGACCACCCTCCTCAAACTCTACCGTAGTAGTGTTAGGTTGATAAGCCCTCCTGAATCTCTCTCTCTGTGTTTATACATTCTTGCTTTAACTGTTTGTTTCAGGCTGTTTAATTTTGTGTCTGAGATATTCGCTTTGGTTTCTTTTCCAGAAATGTCTACTATCGTTATATTTTACTCAGTTCGGATTATCTCCATTTAATTGGCTTGAGTCCTGTAACTATTGGAAATTCGCTTGTTTCCTTGGAATATATAGTTTTTTAACATCCTTTGTCAAACCATGGCTTATGCTACATCGGTTCTTAATAACCTAAACTCTCTTTCGCAGAAACTTTTTATTAATTCTGCTGCTTTCACAAGTCCTATTGATACGCACATCATCATCTATGTTTTCCAAAGATCAAAAGCTCTTTGAGTTTTTTTAACTCGGACTGTTTTTTTTATTCCACCTCCTTTAATGTCTCAAGATTAAATATATCCATATTTAACTTTTGTGTTCTCGTTTATATAGCTTACCGACGGTCTCCCCCTAACTTTGGTAACTACCTGATAATTACTGGTATCATCACAGTCGGACATTCAGTATACTGACTGCTGTCTTTTGTCTCTTTAAGTTTATGATCACTCTGGTTGTGTGCCGTGTGCTCTAACAACCCTAATAATATTTATTGAAGATTATACCAGTTATGAAGTTCATCAGTGTGTAATTTTCTCCATCATCCTGTTGGTTGCTCTTTCTTGATTTCAAATATAATCTTGGGTATTAACGTCTTGAACACTTTCAGTCCGTGTTCTTCCTAAAGTGCTCTAGGAATAGGTGTACGCCCATACAAGACAACGGGTCAATTGGATGTCTGAGATTTCTCTAGTACAGGCATGTTTATCGCCATTTCTCTGTTCCGGAATCTGCCTCTTGATATGTCCAAAATGACAGACCGATCCGATAGGTGTTTACTCACATGGACAGAGCTGCGCCTCAGCGAGGAGTTTGTCTGTGACCGACCGATGCGTCGTGATTGTGCCACAAAAGCGGCCAGTGATCAGATTACACTCGGGCTATGTTTACAGGACAGTAATTACAGCTCGGGCTTGAGTTGCGTTAGCTATGCGGTGACATCACGGAAGTGAGACAGAGACAAACGGTTTTATCAAAAACACTGATGATGACATACAGTGTAAATATTACGTCACTGCATTCCCATTGTTGACATGGATGTCCCACTTCTGATGATTGAACACAGTTAAAAAATATGTATATTTTGTAAAATTGAATTTATACGTAATTTTTTTTTTNGCTCATTACCATGTTCACAAGATCCCTCCACCGGTCCCTATCCTGAGCCAGATCAATCAAATCCATACCATCCCATCCCATCCCATCCTATCTCTCTGTAATATTGTTCACCCACCTACCTTGGTTTTCCCAGTAACCTCTTTCCTTCTGGCTTTCCCACCAATATTCCGTATTAATTCATCTTCTCGCCCATTCGTGCTACATGCCCTGCCCACTTCATCTTCCTTGACTTCATCATTCTAATTATACTTGGAGAAAAGTACAAGTTATGAAGCTCCTCATTATGCCGTTTTCTCCAACCTCCCGTCACTGCATCCCTCTTCGGTCCAAATATTCTTTTTCAATAGCCTGTTCTCAAACATCCTCAGTCTGCGTTCCTCCCTTAATGTCAGAGACCAAGTTTCACACCCATACAGAACCACAGGCATAATTATAATTCTGTATATTCTAATTTTTATTTTTTATTTTTTGGACAACAGGCGAGAAAACAAAAGGTTCTGGACTGAATGGTAGCAAGCATTACCGATTTCAATCTCCTCTTAATTTCCTCCTGAATCAGGTTTTGATTTGTTATATTCATTCCCAAATATCTCAACTGTGCCACATTTTCGAAACATCTGTTTCCTGTCTTTATGTCATAATTTTGCCGTACATTTTGGTGACGAGACAGCAACATGGTACTTAGTTTCGTCTTTGTTTACTTCTAGACCAACCTCATTAATTGCGTCAATTAAAGTTTGTGTGGTTCTCTTTATGGTATCTACATTATCACCCAGTAGATTCACATCATTGGCATAGACCAACAGCTGATGTGTCCCGTTTAATTTCAGTCCCACATGGTTTCCCTGGACCTTCCAAATGGCATATTCTAAAGCAAAGTTGAAAAGGAGTGGAGATGAAGCATCTCCTTATTTTAGACCATTCTGGATAGGAAATTTATCAGACAAATGTTTACCTACTCGGACTTTACTATACGTTTCGTTTAAAGACATTTTAATCAGCCTAACTAGTTTCATGGGTATCCCAAACTCTTATCAGAACGTTGTACAATTGTTCCCTCCTAACTGAATCATGGGCTTTCTTGAAGTCTATGAATAGCTGATGTAAAGTCTCATCGTACTCCCATTTGTTCTCAAATATCTGACGAATGCAAAAGATCTGGTCTATAGTTGATCTGTTACATCGAAACCAACACTGATGATTCCCAGTAATTTCATCTATATATGAACTAAACCTTGAGAGAAGAATATTGAATAAAATTTTGTATGAAATTGATAGCAGTGATATCCCCCGATAATTACTACAGTCACCTTTATCACCCTTTTTGTGAACTGATACTGTAAGACTCTTTCCACTGATCACGCAATTTTTCCTTATGCCAAATAGAAGTAATTAGCTTATGGATCTTAGAACATAATATTTCGCCTCCTGCTTGATTAAGTTCTGCCGGAATTTGATCACCACCTGGCAAAATTGAATTTATAAGTATAAATAAATAAATTAACTCAAATTCCTATCCGACACGCGGCATATGTTACCGGCACGTGTTTAACTGTAGAGTACCCTCACTTCCAAATCACCGTTCCAGAACTGTAGTTTATCTCGGTTGCTCTATCGACCAGGTGTGTATGCGATGAGCAGAATATTTGGACTGAAGAGAGATGAAGTGACAGGAGGTTGGAGAAAACTGCATAATGAGGAGCATCATAACCTTTACTCTTCTCCAAATATAATTAGAATGATGAAGTCAAGGAGGATGAGATGGGGAGGGCATATTGCACGCATTGGGGACAAGGGGGAGTGCATATAGCTCTTTAGTGGGAAAACCAGAAATAAAGGGTCCAGCAGGAAGACTTAAGACTAAGTGGGAAGATAATATTAAAATGTAACTTACAGAAATCCTATGTAGAACTTGTTGGTATGGACTAGATTCATTTGGCTCAAGATAGGGACCAGTGGAGGGCCCGTTTGGACACGGTAATGAACCTTCGGGTCCTGTAAAATATTTTGGAATTCTTGAGTAGCTGAGCGACTGGCGGCTTCTTCAGCAGGGCTCAGCTCCATGGAGTTAGTTATTTGTGCGCTGGACAGCCGAGGAACGAAGGTTCTATTCCCAACAGAGATAAGATATTGTCACGTGTATGAGTGACTGTAGACGGGGTTTGGGTTCGTGACTCAATTTATTGTTCACTTACAGGTCGTAACTATCAATAATTATAACCCTATCGCTATTTACACACTTTAAAAATCACGTTAAGTCTTTTCCAGCCCGCATTGTCTTCACTAGTAGGTGACTGGTAACGGCTTCTAACGGTGATTAGTCGTCTTTGAACGGTGACTCCCTTCCAACTGAACTATTCTTGCTACAGTTGTCTTCTTTGTTACCTCTTTACCGGACCGAGTGGAAAACGCCGTTTGCAACAATACATCTAGTTGCATACGTATCCGTTACCACGGGAAAATGTTTACCTGTCCGTTGCCTAGAAACGGCTCTGGTATATTTGGTTATGTCGCAGTCGTTGCAGAGTAACGGCTCTACACGCTACAATATTTTCCTCATCTTCATACTGTCCACACCGGCTCTGAGGCCCACCCAGTCTTCAATGGGTTCCGGGGTCCGAGTTCCCTGAATAAAGCAACCGAAGCATAAAACTGACCACTCACGTTCATCGAGTACCGAAATCAAGAGTGATGGAACTCTACCTCCATTTCGCCATACCTTTTCATTCCGTGTTAAAATATTAGGCAGAGGACAATTATACATTTGCCTTAAGAATCCTTGCCCCAACTTGTAGGGCTGTAGGAAGGATTATAGGACAGCACAGATACTTCCTGTGATGCAGCTGATTCCATGACACCATACACAAAGGTCATAGAGACGCACCGAGCCTGCACTGCATTCCAACAGTTGAATGTCGCACTGTACGTTGTAGCCGTTGTAGCCCGGGCGAACAAATAGTGACAGAAGAAACGTACGTTCGACCGGGCTCGACTGAGTGAGTTACTGCACTGCCATGGAAGGAATAAATAAGTTACGTATAGGATGGTGCACGCGGTAGCGTAGTTGGTTGAGGCACTATGCTACAAGCCGGAATGTCGCGGGATCGAATCCCGATGAGTTCATTGAATTTTTTCAGTTGATCTAATCCTTCTAGCCGCACTATGGCCTTGGGGTCAATTCAACCTCTAACAGAAATGAGTACCAGGAATATTCAACCTCAGGTTGACGCTGCTGTATCGTAGCGAACTTTGAGCGATCAGGTGACTATTGCATGCATCAATGAATAGGTTCAATAAAATTACAGTAAACTCTCGCTAATCCGGTTTAATTGGGAGGTCATCCGGATTAATGGAGCAAAAGATAACCTAAAATTAGAAACAAATAAATGGAGACAATTTAATATAAAAAGGTAAAGGATCCCAGTAACAGGCCTTGGAGGCCCAGAGGTCGAAGCTCCCACATTTTGTCTAGACAATCTGCTCACCGATGCCGGTGAGTTTGTCAGCCTTACGCACCGGCCGCCCTTTACCCCCGGGAAGATTCTTGGTACAGAGTGGCGCCTGACTTGTTAACATTTGCCAGTAATGTAACGTGTTACAAATCGAGCATTACACAATTAAAGACAGCGAACGGAGCCGCTCGCGCTCGCGGGCGCTCAATCGTATTGTCGTTTTTTTTTGCGAATCCCTTTGAGTGTTACATTACAAGTCAGGCAGTCAGTCAGTCGGTGGTGTCGTAACGAGCATTCATGTCCGACATGTGGAGCACCATTGGTGTGTGCTGACAGTCGTATTGTTGTGGCGGAAGAGGTTGTTCTGATAATGCAGTGGGATCGGGAAAAATCTGTAATTGTTCATTAGGGAAAAACCAATTTTGAATGCAATGAAGTGGAGCGCACACGAGCACAGTCGAGCCGAGCCTTCAAAACGAGCATTCGATGTGCCTCACCAATTGTGGTGTAATGTAACCAGCTCGCAGCGAGTGTTACATTACAGGCGAATGTTACAAGTCAGTCGCCATCCTTAGAGGCTGAGTCATCCGCAGGTCCCTAGTGCGGCTGCAAGGATTAGGTCAGCTGAAAAATCCAGTGAACTCATCGGGAATCGAACTTGCTACTTTCCGGATTGTAGCATAGTGCCTCAACCAACTACTCTACAGCGTGTCATTTTGTATGATGTTCCAGACAAAACTTCTGACTCCTGGGAGGTTTCCCTCGGGGTTTTTGCATCACACAGAAGCTTTGGCAACGTAATAATGCTTATACATGTCAGTGATCACTGCTATCTGTTAACTGTTCGTCTTCCTGGGGAGGCAGACGTAGGCGGGTCGGACCATCAACATAGAACACATGGATCACGCTTTGCATTGTGCGATAACATAGTGGCTTTCTTAGAAGAATGCATTTCTAAGCATGAAGGCTAATCAAATACTTTCAAAACATAACAAGGGAGTCCAAAAAAATTGAAACTTAATCTCATACACAGGCGCGAATTCTGTACAACGATATGGCTAAGTTCTCCGTAGCAGCAAACCAGCTGTGAACAGTCATGCATTAACCCTCTTCCGCCTTGGGCTACGAACACGCCGCACACTTTTAGTCACCCACACCGTACGCCCACCATCGGCTGAGGAACATTGCTCTAGACCCGGCATTTCCAACGCGTCGATCGCTTGACAATTTTTTGTCGATCTCATGGGCCTATAAGGAAATTATGCGAGAAAAGCATGTAAATTCACTTGTAATATAATATCATTATAGTCAGATTTTGAAGGGAAAATACGTATTAGTCATTCATAATTTTCTGTTCTTAACGAACAAGGTAAGTCTGTACTTTCAATGTATGTTGCTTTTACAACAAACATGTGTCGTTTTAGTTTTAGCAGTATTTTTGCTTAAAGCGAGGTACGACGATAGGAGGGGGTGGTAGATCACTGGTAGTTTTGACACTAAAATGTCGATCACAACCAGTTTCAAGTTGGACATGCCTGCTCTAGACCATTGTGCTCCATGTCAGTATGTCACTTATGTATTGTAATCTCCTGTGTCCATCACTACCAATTTTCTGGAAATTGGGTATGAATTCAGGGAATAAACTGCAGTCTAATCTGAACTCCACACTAACAAATAAGGTACACCTGTGGAAGCATGTTGAGGAGGATCAGAAAAGAGCATTTCCCCCAAGGATGGAGAGAATGCATTCGAAAAATCACGCGATGAGTATGCCTGTAATTATAAATGTCAGTGTTTGCATGCAGTCTCGTGTTTGCTCTCACAGAGGACGCAAGGTTCAAAGTAGTTCTGCTGGTTATTGTGCTCACCACATACCCCTTCACAAGATTCTGGATACAAATAAGATCTCGGTGTAATGCACGTCCACCGTTATATATCTGCTTTAAGAGCGAAATAATTTCCCCAAGTACGTCATAGATATAAGGAGTCGGGATGGCTCAGTCGGTACAGTGACGGGGTTCGATTCCATGGCGGGACTAGATTTTTCTCTTCTCCAGAGTTCAGACCGGCTCTGGGGCCCAACCAGCCTGTTATCCAGTAGGTACGGGGCTAAAGCGGCCTGGGAGTGCAGCTAATCGCTCACCTCCATCTAATGCCGAGGTTAAGAATAATGGAGCTAACGTCTACTCATCTACGCGTTTTCATGGCGTTGTACCTAATTAAGTAAACACAGGAGCAACTTTACCCTTTATCATTCTATGCAGGATTACAACCTGCTTTCACGCTGGTATGTTGCTCGGCTATTTCAGCCCTGAACACGGAGTAGATATGTTCTCCGAAACGTCGGTTGACTTTCTGTGGACTACAGGGCGCTATATCTGAGAAGATAGTGATCTTATTGTTTTATTATTACCTATCCTTTGCCGTTATTACTTGCTTAGAGAAGGTTGTTCTTCGGGAAAGAATTGTTACTCTGACAGTAACATAGCACAATTTGCTGAAATTGTTACTTTCCCTGACTCTACTTAGCCCAAATAGTCTCCAGTCTTTTGTTACCGTCCGCTGCATGTAGTAATGTAAACTTTCTCACAGTCGCACAGATAGGGTGCAATTTGCAATCGATAACCTCCCACCTCATTATTTGAGACGTCATTTCCTACGACGGCCTGTTGGCCTCGGTCTACATAGACCCAGCAGTGGTCTCCAATTTGCCGGGACAGTTCACTGCATGCGGATCAGTAGTCGCAAATTGGGCACCATAACTGAGATAGGATGTGCACTGTTGGCCTCTGTGGTAGAAGTTGAGGTTGCTGATGGTAGGTAGGGCAGACAAAAACTAATATTAATATTCCAAGGACATGAGCGAGAAGAATAGTAAAAGAATTGAAGGCATGTATCCATAAAATAAGTCACTGGTAATTTAAGTGCGGTATTTGAATTGCATGGGTTGTCGATGTGCAGCTAAAGCCCACAATCATATGTTTCATACCAAACAATAAAGCAGTTCATTTGAAGATAATCTAAAAGTAGAACTTAGAAACGAATGCGTGAATTAATTTAAATTGAAATTAATCCAAGTCAATTCCGATGGAATTTATATTAATTTCGAAAACAGTGGAGGGTGTTGGCAATTTGTAAGTTCCTATAATAATAGAGTATAACATAGACGTTACTCTGACGGGGGACTACGCATTAGCCTAGTTGGTTAAGGTACTATGCTACAAGTCGGAAGGTCGCGGGCTTGATTCCCGATGAGGTCATAAGATTTTTTTAATTTACCTGATCCTTCCAGCCGCACTATGGTCCTGGGGTCGACTCAGCATTTAATGGAAATGACTACCAGGAATCGTCCTGGGGGTAAAGGTGCGGCCGGTGCGTAAGGCTGACAACCTCAACGCCATCTGTGAGCGGATTATGTAGAAAATGTTGGGAAGCCTCGACGTCTCACAACCCTATGAGCCTCCACGGCCTATTAGAGGGGTAGTTTATTTTACGCTGATGGAGTTAAGGCAGAGACTACCCGCATCTGACACGTCATGCGTACATATTTGTCTCGTATTATGAGCCAAAACAACAGAATACGAAATTCATGTGGCATATTTTCACCATCCTACATATCTTCTTGCATTCTGCTCATAAACTCAGTTACAGGCATTCTCTGTTTTAACCTGGGCATTTAGAAGTACCCGAATTTAGAAACGATGAGACCAGCTGCCAAAAATGCCCAGACACGCTTGATCGCGTCCCAAAACCTAACAGCTTTCCTTCTTAGTAAAACTTCCTCTGAATGATAGGTATGTGAAGGTTGCTATATTCTGAAATGTAATGTCGTGTAGTCCGATAGAAGTTCGCCGACGTTTTGGAGGAACGTATTGCTTCCATCTTCAGGATAAACGCAAGCTCCAGCAGGTTTCAGCTTGCCGTCAACACGTTATTGGTTTCTTGTTTCTTTTGTTCTCAAGATTGAGATAATATGTTCCTCCGAAACGTCGGTGGATTTGTACCTGGCTGCATGGTGTTATACCCGAGAATTTAGTATTTTTCAAGTTGAACTTGTATCCTGGCGTGAACCAGCCCAGGTTTGAACAAAGGGTCATGTTTGGATACATCGCAAAGCGTGTGCACCTTAAGATGATGGAAAGCAGTTAGTGGATGAAGGCAAGATATGTCTTAGGCAAAAATATCTCCTTTCTTTAGCTTAAAGTTTTTTGGATTCAATAAAAGAAGTTTTAAATGCGGTGGGCGTTAGAAATCGGAGACGAAAGTCACAGGACCGGGACCAGTGGCGAGTAATCGTAAAAAAGGTCAAGGTTCATCATGGACTGTAACTCTCGCAGGAGGAGAAGAAGAAGAAGAAGCTTATGTCATATACAGCAACAAGAAGAAAATATTTTTCAATAATAAAAATTGTAACGTAACACTACTTCTGCATCAGGTTTCTAAAAATGGCCGCATCTTCAGTAAAACTCCCATAAAAAAGTTTGTCATTCCTGTTTCGACGAACGAGGTTGAAAATCCCAGTCGAATGTGATTCTAAATATCATGGATATGCAAACCACTGTCCGCGTGCTGGATGAGGGCAGGAAATTAATTCAGTCAGATCTGCGACAGGTATTATTAGTAACACAGCGCTTTATGATTTTGCTATTCTATACACAGAAAGAGCAATGTAGTCACAAAATATATAAACAACACTTACAGAGAGGTACTGGGTACGGGTTCGATTCCTGGTATGGCAAAATTTTAATTTCCTCCTCAGCACCCAGACTTTCCCTAGGGCCCACACAGCCTCCTATCCAATGGGTACCGGGAACAATTTCCACGGTGGTAGAGCTGCAAGGGCGTGAAGCTGACCACTCACCTCCTCCTAGTGCCGTATTCAAGAAGAGTGGAGCTATACCTCCATTCCACCATATGTCTTCATGGCATACTGCTTAATCAAATAAAGCACAAGAAAACTTTATCTTACAGAAATGTATAGTTTGATGGAAATTCTTGTTTTGGAGTTCATGGTACGCATGTATACTGTGCCATACAGCTTTATGTACAGTAGGTCCTGTTCGGATACTTTTTAGTGCGTGTGCTCTTTATGTGTGACCATAGACGGGGTTTGGACTGGATGTTGGATGTATTGACCACTCGGAACTACAAGTAATTACAGCGCTCTCGGTAATCTCCACATTTCCCAAATCACCACAGCACCCGTGAAGTTTCTTTTTTTCAGCATGCTGTGTCATAATCAACCTTTCCCTTGCAACGGCTTCTAACTGAGGAGATTCTTCAGTTTCCCACGCTTAGGTCCTCTTGACACAGCTGCCCGTGCAGAAATCCTTTCAACTGTCGAATGAACCATAGCGCCACTTCTTCTCAGCCTCCCTTGGCGAACTCTCAAGGAACTGGATCGTCCAAGTCAAGGTCACATTGCGACTGACGGTCAGTCAGTCAGTCAATAAGTCTTGGTGTCGAGCCCCATCTGGGGCTCATGACCAGATATTAATTATTACCGTTTGAGAGTTACGGTCTTGCTTCTGTGGGGCGCCCTCTCTGACGAGAGGACGGGTCTGTCTTTTGCATATGCTGCTGGCCCTTGCCAACGAATTCTTTCTTGGGTCCGAGTCGCTTGGTACTCGCGACCATATATTACTGTCTCAGATCTGAGACTTCCCTTTTAGTCGCCTCCTACGATTCGCAGAGTCACGGAGGAGGTATTCGCCCTCATTGTGTTCAAAATAACTCCCGGCACGGACCACGCAGAAAACAGAGCTCCTGTATTGTTGTAGAGGTGTGTTTACCGCACCGTTGCATAGCAACCGTCGCGGCACGCAGCACACAGAATACACCCACTTTCCAACCGTAACTCTATTTTTGCTGCGTATTCGATGCCGCGGGATCGTGTTTATCGATCCATTGCCTAGAAGCGGGTTGCATAACACCGCTGTTTATTCGTCCTTCTCGCGGTCATCGCATAGCAACGGATGTACACACTACAGTATTGTTTATTTAACGACGCTGTGAGTAGCTCGGACAATAGACAACACTACTTTACAAGATGCTCTTTGGTGAACGAATCTCCACTTGTAAGATTCGAGGTTTTCAAGGCGGTAACTATGAACAAAGCAGACTTCTGGGATGTGGCGCCGTGTAGATATTGTGTTAACCGACGTTTGTGAGGAACGTATCGCCTCCATCTTCAGGGTATAAGAAAAAAGAAGAAACACCGCAAGCGAGGAACCGGCGCGAGCAAGTGATTACAGAGTAAGGATTAGGTCAATTGAATAAATTCAGTGACCTCATTGGGACTCTAACCCGCAACGTTCCAGCTTGCAGCATAGTGCCTCAACCAACTACGCTACCGCGTGCCCCCGGTTGCATAATCATTTTAGTTGCATTAGAAGGGATACTGATGTCATCATGTCGACAGTTTCCATTTTGTCTCGGTACAGAAACTGGCTGCAGGGGCACGCGGTAGCGTAGTTGGTTGAGGCACTATGCTACAAGCCGGAAAGTCGCGGGATCGAATCCTGATGAGGTGGATTTTTCAATTCACCTAATCTTTCCAGCCGCACTATGGCCCTGGGGTCGACTCAGTCTGTAACAGAAATGAGTACCAGGAATATTCCTGGGAGTAAAAGGCGGCCGACGCTCAGTGCTGACAATTTTACCGCCATCTATGAGCCGATTGTCTAGAAAATGTGGGAACTTCCAGCATCTCACAACCCTATGGGCCTCCACTGCCTGTTACAGGGATAGCTTTACTTTTTTTACTTTTTACAGAATCTGGCTGCAAGCAGAAGGAGGAAATCGCGTGTTGGTCATGAGACGGGCCGGGGGCAAGGAGAAAATGCGGGAGGAGCTAATAAAGGAAGTAGTTCCGTCTCGTCCCCGCTGGCTGGGGCTTTGAGCACCGCTACACAAATTTCGCTTAATTTATTTACTGAAACTCAATACCATGTAGAGGCATTTACGTCTGCAAATTGGGCTGTTAGGGCGTAGATTAAGAACATATATCGGTAGTGAAGTAACTGAATTCAAATAATCATTAATCGTTAATTAATTTAAAATGCAGTTGGTACAAAGAAAATGTACAGAGCGTCGGTGATACACGGAATAACGTCTGGTGCCTTGTCTGAGCTGTTGGGTGTTTTCTTCAGATGAAAGCTTTGATGATCCTTCACCCTGACAGAAGGAAATATATTGAGAGGGGGTATCGGGCTGTTCTTTTACCGTGGTGATTACAGCTTTCTGGGATAATAGAATACGATAGAAGGGTACCAACGTTTCGCAGGATCATTCTGCTTCCATCTTCAACCGCCAAAATCTTTGGTACTTATCTGCTAACACACAGGGCTTCAAAAGCCAGAAGACTCTTATTTTAATTCAGAGTATTTGACAACAGGTCACTGAGAAGAACACTTAGGCGTAAGATAGGAGACACAGGGCATTGAATTCAAATACGCAATGAGGAGCTTCATAATTTGTATTCCACCAGATATTATTAGGGTGGTAGGATGAGATGGGAGGGTCTTGTAGACCGAATGCAGAGCTAGAATGCATAGGAAAATGGAAGAGTTCAATTGGAAGATCTAAGAGGAGATGGGAGAGTAATGCTCAACAAGATCTTAACGAAATAGGGCGATAAAATATGCAGTGGATTTATGTGACTCAGGAGGGGCTAGTAGCGATCTCTTGTGAAGACTGTAAAGGATATGTGGTTTCCATAAAAGGCGGAAAGTTTCGCGAGTGGCATCGAGAGACTTGGTGTAACAAGAAGGCCTCTGCTCCTTGGAGACAGTGCCTGAGAAAATGGCGCAAAGGGGAGGGGTGGTAGATAAAATTATACAGTGAGTTTCATGCTTTGTAATTTTCTCTGAATGTCATTAACATTATCAAATCAAAGAAGATAATCACGGCAGGTTATGTAGCACGTATGGGAGAGCTGATAAATGTGTGTTCATTCAAAAGAGACTACTTAGGAGAGAGAGGCTTAAGGGGGATGATAATATTAAAACTGTTTATACATAAATACTAAGCTATAAATTGAATTAAATTGTTTCGGATTTCGTCAGTTGTGAGCTCTTCAGGACTCCATAATAGAATTCCTGATTTTATAAAGGCGAGGAATTTCTTGATCAGCGTAGTGAATACCAGGTTCAAATCTGCGAACTTCTGAATTCTTACGATNCGGGAACGAATTTCAGGAACGACGTTGGACGAAAACTATAGTACTACAGCAAAATCGCTTGAAATAAATTTGTTACGTTCCTGTAGAAACATGCGTTACTAAATTCATTGAAAACTTGAGAAAAATGTATAGAAATTGTTTATCTTAATGATTGACGACTAGTCGCTATTAGTAAACGTAATAAGTGTGGTATGTTAGGATTTTGGACTTTATCCATCGTCCTGGTTTTTAAGATAAATAAAAACACGACGTTTCGGAAACTGGATCTGTTTCCGTCCTCAGGTGAAGGAAAAAGGAAAACACCTATTCAGTTGGGTCCCTTAGAGAGAGCTAGCCTCAATCCAGTTTCCGAAACGTCGTGTTTTTATTTATCTTAAAAACCAGGACGATGGATAAAGTCCAAAATCCTAACATACCACACTTATTACGTTTACTAATAGCGACTAGTCGTCAATCATTAAGATAAACAATTTCTATACATTTTTCTCAAGTTTTCAATGAATTTAGTAACGCATGTTTCTACAGGAACGTAACAAATTTATTTCAAGCGATTTTGCTGTAGTACTATAGTTTTCGTCCAACGTCGTTCCTGAAATTCGTTCCCGGCAAAACACTTACGAGTACAACCTTTAATCCGAACCTTCGACTGAAACGTTTGCCCAACCTTGTTCTAATTAATACCTCATAGAAAATGCACTGCGACGTTTCCATTATAACGACTGACCATTTAAATTTAATCCTTTGTTGGGAAATAATCTCTGTTTCGTCAGAAAATCCCACGGGACACATAAATACGTTTGTGGATAAAATGCAGAGAATGTTAAAGCAGACGGTACATACTGATACAGTTACGCTCAACCACGACAGAATATGACACAGTTCAGCTTAACGAGGTGAGCAACACGGCCGATTGCCGTTAGGAAGGCACTTTCTTCTGTTTCATCAGCAGGAGTGTGAACACTGCGGTTCTGCCAGTATTAAGATATTATTAATAGTATGAATATTTATTAGAGTCGGAATAGCGCAGTCGGTATAGTGACGCTGTTCGATTCCCGGTAGGGTTTAAGACGTTTCTCTTCATCATAGCATCCAGACCGGCTCCAGGTTGCACTCAGCCTCCTATCCAGTGGATACCGGGGACTCTTTACTCGAGGATAAAGCGCCTGGGGCGCGAAACTAACAATTCACCTCCAGCCAGTGCCGAGGTCAACAATGTCTTCAGGGCATAATGCTTGATTAGTTAAGCACAGGTACAACGTTACTTTTTTCTTATGCGTCTTTATTGTTTGCCAGTTTATTACAATTGGTTAACGAATGTATTGTATTATATCTTTCTGTCAGACTTCGCCTTGTCCTATACTGGGAACATGGTCATTCTCATGTTTTTGTTTGACTTCTGCTTGTTGCCTGGACATTTCTGTCATATAATAGCATACATACAGAAGGCACCTTGGAAAATTTCTCATGGCGCGCATAACTTTGTTTTGCAGGAGCTGCAATTTTAAGAGGCAGCTATTTGCCGCTAATTCCCAGGCGGGCAAGCATACGTCATTACTGATCTGATCAGTGCTTTGTGGTTTAATGCTGGCACTTAAACGCCTACATTAAAACAAGGAGCATATTGTAATAAATGTTCCGAAGTACTTGACTTTATCATTTCTAAGCGCAGGCTCCATGTAATCCTTTTGGAAATAATAACACGAAACGTCTAACTTCACGTTATTAGTGAGGCCGATACTTGAATATGGGTCGGTATGTTAGGACCCATACAGAGTATGGCAGGTTAGCGCTCTGAACCGGGTACAAAAAAGAGCAGCTAAATTTGCATATCCTGCAGATGAATCTGGCTGGGAAACTCTGGCACAGCGTAGACTGATAGCCCGTCTGTGCGCCCTGTACAAGGCGTACACCAGGAGACCGGCTTGGAAAGCGAAAGTGATAGCCTGCTTAAACCATGCTACCTGAGTAGGGACGATCATATTTGGAAAGTTAGAACAAAGAACTGATGTTGGCAAATATTCCTTTGTAAATCGCACCATAAAGGTTTGGAACAGTTTACCTGCAGGCATACTAGCGTCTCTCCCCTGTAAATTGAACAGTTTTAGAAAGTTTTATACACATCGTCGTGCGCGGGATAATCTGTAGTTGAAAATGTGTTTTTTATGGGTTAGGTCTTTACGGGGGAAAGGGTTCAAAATGGTTTCTCTCAGTGCAAAAGCCTCATCTGCAACAAAAACGAAGTTCATATTCCCCACGGGTTCATAATTTTTCGGAATTAAAAGTGCGCCATTCTTCAGTGATCTCTAAAACGCTGTCTCTTCTGTTACACCTGTATCTGAAACTCTCCCGTTGCATCCTACGTCGGCCATGATAAAAGTCAGGCTTGTGTCTACAAGCCCCAGCAAAACAACACTATGGTATCCCTTGTGCATGAAGTAGTATGACCCTTCGTCGGCAGGTTTAACTATAGCCACACGCTTTCCTTCCAAGGAACCGCCACAATTGCGGAAGTTCCACATTGATTGAAAATCCTTTGCGATCTTTTGCCATTCTATCGAAGAGGTTACGAACTGGAAAAAAGAAAATATTTCAGGATACTAAAACTAAGTTGGTTGTTATAAAGATATTAACAAAACATTTCCGCTGCTAACTACTGCAAGCCCCCAGCATGTAATAACCATAACGGGTGCAAACGAAACATTCTAATACGATACGAAATCCACATGACAGTACAATCGTTAGATATAATGATTTCAGTGAACAGTGAAAGTCTTCTGCAGAGGAAAATTTTAAACGAGTTTCAGTATTTAATTCGAGCACTTTTCATTAACAAGTAGGATATACTGCGTCATAAAATTTTGAAAAGGGGGGGGGGAAGGGTTAAGAGGAAGAACAGACATATTTTCCGCGACGCTAGTGGCCGGAAATTTGCGAGTGAGCTCAATGGCTAGAACAGTATAATAATGACAATGCAACAATGGCCGGTCTGGTCACACCTAGATCCTGTGGGGCTAGCAGGAGTAAGAGGGGAAGCAACCAGTCATCGCAGACCCGACTTACACACTGCGGTTAAGTTTTCGCTTTGTTTCAGGATGAAGCAAGGCAAGGTGAGATTACTCAGATTTACGTACATGAAAGCGAACAAACTTCGTACATGGTTTCGCAGCCTCCATTTCCGAAAAGGAAGAAAACCTCTTCAAAAATCTTCTAGAATTGTCCATGCTGAAGAAGCACGGCGCCACATTCTTATTAAAAAGGTAATGGATGTATTTAGCCACCAAGGTGATTAATACGACGCCCGAGGAAAAATGTACCCTGCAAAACTGCGCCGCATGCCTTCCGCTCAGAGGGACATTGGTGACAAATTTATTAATGACGTTCTGTTTAAACGCCTGCAGAATCATATTACCACCTCGATTTTTATTTCTGATTATGGGTATACATTTGGTGTCTGGATGTCTAGTGATACACCCTCTCCGTCTCCACCTACTCAAACCCAACTCCATCAGCAACTCCAGGTGCAGTACATTCCCCAGAACAGGACCCGGGAACTGAATTTCCGCCCTACTGACGGGGATTTCATTGCCGTATATCTCCGTCATTTTTTGCGATGAAAAGCAAAGCGTATACGGATTCATAACGCGGCTCTCAAATTTTCATTTTATATATCGCGCTCTTTCCTAGTTGCATTTCCGACAGTTAGGTGGCGTTAAATGTAAGATGGCAACCCAGTAGGAGAAGGCCTATTGCGTGCTGCAATTTGAGGTGTCTAAATCCTTCGTAACAGTGCGCCGTGAATTTCGTGAGGCACAATGCTACAAGCCGGAAGGTCGCGGGTTCAAGTCTCGATGACGTCATTGGATTTTTTTTCCAATTGACCTAAACCTTCCAGCGGCACTATGGCCCTGGGGTCGACTCAACCTCTAACAGAAATGAGTACCAGGAACTAATTAAATACTTTTCCTGGGGAGTAAAGCGCGGCCGGCGCGTAAGGCTGAGAACCTTACCGCCATCTTTGAACCGATTGTCTAGATAATGTGTGACCCTCAACGTCTCACAACCCTGTTGGCCTTCACGGCCTGGTACAGGGATAGCTTTACTTTACTTCCAGAAGGAGGCGCCACAAGAAAACAACATCCGCAGATGGTACCGGCAGTTTGTGGACGGTAAATGTCTCTGTAAAGGCAAGAGTTCTGGGCGGCCACGTGTGCCATATGCAGACGTGGAGAGAGTGACGGAGACGTATCATTACGTAGAGGAAGCAGAGAATTGCAAATGCCAACAACGACTTTGTGGAGGGCGCTGCGTAAGCGTATATTAATGAAAAACCGTACAAGTTGCAGCTGTTGCAAGCTCTGAATCCACAAGACAAGGTAGCCAGAACTCATTTCGCTGAGGACATTCAAGAGAAGATGGAAAACGATGGTTTCGTGGAACGTCTCGTTTCCATTGATGAAGCCACTTTTTATTTGAGTGGGATAGTTAACCGACACAACGTACGTATCTGGGGGAGACAAAATCCACATGCACAGATTGAGCACGAGCGCGATTCTCCGAAAATTAAGGTCTTCTGTGCTGTCTCAACAAAAATTGTACGGGCCTTTTTTCTTCGAAGAAGCAACAGTGACTGGTAACACCTACCCAGACATGCTGGAAAACTGGCTGTTTCCACAACTAGCCAATGATTCCAATGACTACATTTTCCAACTGGACGGTGCTCCCCCACATTTCCATCGCAATGCAAGAGGTTTGCTTGCTCTGATCCTTACGCAACGATGAGTGGACGTGCTGCAGGTGAAGATTGCCCCCCCTCCCAGTCCCCGGACATAACTCCATGTGATTTCTTCTTGAGGGGGTACGTGACGGACATGGTTTATGTACCCCCATTGCTCCAATCGCTCCAGGATCTCCGAAACAGAATCAATCGTGCTGTGGACACCATTACACCTGAAATGCTGCAGCGGGTGTGGCAGGAATTCGACTACCGCATTGATGTGTGCCGTGTAACGAAAGATGCGCACATAGAGGCACTTTGATGGATGCACATAAGATTTGGACAGTTAAGCTTCCGATTGACACATGTTATGATTGTACACGGTAAGAAATACCAAATATATACGTATCTGAAACCCTACCATTCTTTTAGGAACACCCAGTATAAAGTTTTCTTACCTTCAAATATTCTTGCTTCAGAGCCTTGTATATAGCCTTGCAGGTCTCTGGAATGATTTTGTCCAAAGCTTGAGGTGATTTAATCGTGGCAAACTTGAGATCTTCAAACGACCGTCGTGTCGCGGGAAAACGAAGAGTCGCTACGATTCGTGCTTCAGGTGTAATAGCATTCGGCACCACAGTATCTTGTTTCACTTTTGCAATCACATGCTTTAAGTTTTCATCTGACATCTGTAGTGTTCAGGACTATCATTTCTAATAAAGTTCAAGAAATTTAAATGTGGAAATCTGTCTCTACCTAACAACCAGCTCTTAGGCCACATTTCCCTCCTCTTTCCGTTTTTTTTCCTCCCGAACACACCGCATTCATCCAGTATTATCATCGTTGCTGTAACATGCTTCGATGAACTCATTCTGGATAACGAAATGTAGGAGCAAAGTTGGGAAGTCCGCTCATGCGCGTGTGGGGAAATAGATCCGAGTCAAGCTCGCCCAGCCGGACTCGTATGTGTATGGGCACCTTTAAACAGCTGTCAGATTTTAATGAACATGTCTACTCTATGCAGTGACAGTAAACCCTCGCTAATACGGTTATAGTTAAACCGAATGTCTGGTAATTCTTATCGAAACCAGAAAAATGAAATACACTGTTCACAGTTGAGTTCACACTTTAAAAGGCATATAACATTTAGGAGCGTGAGGGATTAGAGCAAGAGGACTTTGAGACTGTGTTGAGGGCAACTGGAGAGACTGAAACTTCGCAAGGAAATATCCAAGATTGCCTTGAGCTGGATGAAGGAGACCCTGGATTTCAGCCTGTTGTCGTTTTATAGTTTTTAAATAAAGGCTTTACAGTGATTTATTTTATTTTTTCGATAGGACTACCCATGCTATTAAATTTTCCATTTATATCTTTTCTACCTTTTTATGGCTATCTTTCGTGTCATTAATCCGGATGACCTCTCCCTCCCCCAATTAAGTATGCTAGAACTGCCACCTAGTGCTTGATTCGGTGAAGTAGGGCACCGAATTCCGCCGTTAGTTCCTGGTGCAGTTACCGAGTCAGTTGCAAGTATTTGTTTCCTGCTCCTATAATGTAATAACTTACATTCACATACCTTGAGTGAGTGAAGTTTGTTGGAATTGTGTGAATGTGTACATATTTCTTAGGCTGATCATGTATGCCTATTAGTTAATAAAATATATATTGTTAAGGTATCGCCTTATTTACTGCAGCTCCGAAACTCAGATACTCAGAGTAAAGTAGCTATACATTGCTGCGCAGTGCTTGTGCACTCAAAGGCTCAGGCTTATTAATCTGATACTTCTAAAGTAAACCTTCGTGAAAACAAGATGTCAGATAGGTCTGCACGAAATAACTTCAGGAGCCTGAATAGCTCAGCGGGTATAATGACAGTCTAGGGGTGGGACGGTTGGGGTTCTATTCCCGACAGGGGCAAGAGATTTTCCCTACATCGCAGTGCCCAAACCTGCTGTGGGGCCATCCAGTCCTCTATTCAAAGGGGTAAAGCGGCCGAGGCGTGAAGCAGACCACTCACCCAAATCCAGTGCCGAAGTCAAGACTGTTGGAGCTATAATTCCACTCCCTACATATGTCTTAATTAATTAAGCGCAGGGACAATTTCGGAGTTGGAATAGCTCACTCGATATGGGTACGGGCTGGACCGCCGGCGTTCGGTTCCCGTCTGGGTAAGATTATTCACTTCTCCACAACGTTCAGATCGGCTCTGAGGTCCACCCAACCTCCTATGCAATGGGTACCGTGGGCCCTTTCTCCGGGAGATAAAATGGCCTATGTCAAGAATGGTAAAGCTATGTTTCCAACGCACCCACTCGTTTTATGCCATAATGCTTGGTTAATTAAGCATAGGGATAACGTTATCTTTACCTGTTACAGGGTAGGTTCGAAACAAAGATATTTGTTCAGTCTCTCGACCTTGATACGCTGACTGCATGTAGCTCGTAACATGAATATCCTGTGGGATAACAAAGCGTAATGCCTATATTCGCGGTAGCCCAGTTAGGTGATGCACTATGCCACAAGCCGGAAGGTCGCTGGTTCGATTCCCGATGTCATTGGATTTTTCAATTGACCTGAACCTTTCAGCCGCCCTATGGCCCTGGAGTCGACTCAGCCTCTTAACAGAAATGAGTACTAGGAATCTTCCTGTTGGTAAAAGGCGGCCGGCGCTTAAAGGTGACAATCTTACCGTCAACTGTGAGCCGATTGTCTAGAAAATGTTGGAGTCTCGACGACTCCAACCATATGGGCCTCCATGGCCTGTTACAGAGATAGCTATACCTTTCTAACTTGAATCTCTGTACCGTCTTAGACATTGGTAACAAAATTTGAGTGCAGTTTTCAATTGAAATGTCTTCAATTCTTTGTTAAATGACTGGGAACAAGGACTGTGGATGTTAACACTCATTCATTGTGTTACCTCACATAACAAGGCGTAAGAACTATGCAGTTAGTAAATTCATATGAGACGCCTTACTCAGTAAAATGACTACGTGACTGACTAGGGGCTGGAGGCCCCCCTTATGCTCCCGAAAGGCGTAGCAATGTTTGTCTGACACTGCGTCAAATCGGTTTCGGGGGCACGCATTTTTTTTTTTTTTTGCAATTTGTACCGGGGACTCAAACCCCGAAAGTAAATGGATCATGGCACGAATCATCTCCAGCTTGTACATCTTTGTTTTCCCTTCCCTATTCATGGCGTGGTAGTTAAATATATGAGAAACATAAAGCTATCCCTGTAACAGGCCGTGGAGGCCCATGGGGTTGTGAGAGGTCGAGGCTCCCACATTTCCTAGAAAATCTGCTCACAGATGGCGGTGAGTTTGTTAGCTTTACGCGTCGGCCGCCCTTTACCCTCAAGGAAGATACCTTGTACTCATTTCTGTTAGAGGCTGAGCCGACGCCAGGGCCATAGTGCGGATTGAAAGTTGAAGACAATTGAAAATTCAACTGACCTCGTCGGGAATAAAACCCTCGACTTTCCTTGTTGATCTACATTGCATATTTAAGCAGGGATGGCTCAATCGGCATAGCGACTGGACTATGGGCTGGACAGCCGAGGAATCGGAGTTCCATTCCCGGCAGAGTTAAGAAAATTTTACTCTTTTGCATGATGTCAAAACCGGCTCCTGAACCTAACAGCCTTATGTACAATGGATACCTCAGGCTTTTTTCGGGGGTAAAGCGGTCGTAGCGTGAATATGACCACTCAGTTCCATCTAGCGGCCTAGGTCAAGAATGATTGAGCTATACCTCCACTCCCCCATACATCTTCAAGCCATGGTGCTTAGTTAATCCAAGGTTTAAGTTTACCTAAATATTTCGCCCTCAAGCAGTCGTTATCTGATGATGTATGAAAAGCAGTTAATATGTATATTTTGTATTAACAAAAGTTGCACTTACGGTATACATATGCAGTTCATAAGTTAAGTAAGAAGGCAAGCAAATTTATTTGTGACGCTAATCTTACACAGTAAAAATAAACACAAAATCTCGTAACGTATTTCGATGTCTCGCCAGACAGCAACTTTGTTATGTAAGATTTGAGGTTTCACGGCCGTTAACACCACATCTACACGGTGCCACATCCCAGAAGACTGCTTTCTTCAGCAACTTTATTAGTTTGATGGGCAAGTAGCAGCTGTGGTTATCGTCCCATGTTCTTGCAATTTGTCCTGTTATCATAGCGTACATATTTACAACCAGTATTTTGGTTTCAGTGATAGAAATGGAACAACAATTGTGCAGTAATTATTCCAGGCAAGCGCAACAGTTTCTCCTTACAGACAGTAAGTGAAAGAGGCATGAAGCTTCAGCCCGATCTCCATTTATTTACACTCTACACAGTTTTGACTATATCAATACGTGGTGTGAGTCTCAGGCCTTTTTTCTCTGTTATTGCCTTATAGGAATCTGTGAGAAGGCGCCTTATTTCCGAAACATTTGTCATTATTGAATTCGGTGTCACATGGCCCAACATGCTAGTGAAAGATTTGGAAACAAATTAATGTATGGATTTGCAATGTTTATCTGTGTATCTGTCTCTGGCTCTACAGCCCTTTGTTGGACCCTTGTCGCCTTTCAGTTTATGATTGTTTCCGCAGTCGGTAGGACTCCTTGGACGGGGGATCAGCCCGTCAGCAGGCCGCTACCTGCACAAACGACAGCTCACACACAGAATAAACACACATAGACATCCATGTCTCAAGTGGAATTCGAACCTACACTCCCAGTGTTTGAACGGGCGAAGACAGTTCATGCCTTAGACCGCGCGGCGACAGTGATTGGTAGCTGCAAAGTTTACCTCGTAAATAGAAGAAGACTCTAGCCCGGTTGCCCATCTTGCAGCTATGCCGATGCCAGAATCGCCTGTTGTTGTTAAAATTATGCCCATCCTGTTATGTTCTGCCCAAATTGCTAATGTTTATAATTCTGTACAAAGAAGCTTGGCGTTATTAGCATCCAATCAGCCAACGTCCACTTCAAGCAATCACATCATTAGCCGAGATCTCAAGTAGGTGAAAAGAAATGAGCTGTCTGGGCTCGGGTCAACTGAAGCATAGAATTCCTTAACCGTTGCATTATAACACGTCACTAATGTAGAGTAGGTGCATTAACTGATCTGGATAATTTTAATGTAACTTTTTAAAGATACAATGAATTCTATGTAATATATCAAAATACAGTTCGTACATCACAGGAAGCGCATCATGTCTCCGCTTGAAAGCCAAGCCGGTTTCACTGTGAGAATCACGCGAAACACACAGATACACTCTGTGGGCATAATGCAGAGTTTAGTACATTAAAGCAGATGGTACATATAGTAGCCACTGGGCTTTGAAATATTAGCACTAGCACAATGTAAGCGAAGTTCATAGTGGCTCAATAATTTTTCCCCTCTTATGGAACCCGAAGTTTTATTACCATGTTCCATTCAGAAAGTAACCTTCAACAAGATCATATAATTTAATAAATTAACGCTTGATTCGCCCTTCATATTTATTTCTTTTAATACTAAGGTTGTAAGTGGTTAAGTTTGCGTAATAGCTTAGCATATGATTTACTTAATGTAGCCCTCAATAACTCAGATTATGCAGCGGAGCGTTGAATCATACATACGTAGAGGTCTGTGAATGTGGTTTCCAATATTAACGAGAGAGTTCTCTTTTAATTTAACTGGTGTTAATTACATTTTACATGGAAATTTGCTAGGATGCGCGTGCATAAATAATGCGATTT
>NW_019740019.1:0-5438 GCF_002891405.2 Cryptotermes secundus | reverse complement strand
AGTCGAGGGGGGGGGGAGTTGCATCCGTTCTGCGGTGGTATCACTCACGGCAAATTGCAGCCGCGGCGCGCACTTGATTGTACGCACTGTATAACTAAATGCCCAAGATTGTGTATAATCAGTGATCAGGTAAAGCACGACAGAGCCACAGTTTGTGCGTTCCAAAAATTTCTTATTGCCGATGTAAAAGGAAAAGTGCCTTCAGTCAGGAAAGTTATTTATTTCAATGAAGGAGCTGGAAGCCAATATAAAAACAAAGAGAATCTTTTCAATTTATGTCATTATTATGAAGACTTCGGACTTGAAGCAGAATGGAACTTCTTTGCCACCTCGCACGGGAAGAATGCCTGTGACGGTATTGGCAGCACCACGAAGAGGCAAGCAGCGAAAGCCAGTCTTCAAAGAACTCATTTTAATGAAATCATGTGCCCCCTAGAACTGTAAATATTCTGCACACAAAATATCCCAGGGATAGTTTACATTTTTGTGCCAAAAGATTAAGTTGCAAGAAATGAAATCATTCGTAAACGCATGTTCCAAAAGTCCAAAACTGTGCTCCGCACAAGAGAAAAACACCGAGTCGTCCATCTGGAGGAAAACAGGGTCAGGTGTTATAAAACATCCAAGTCCGATGATTTCGAAGACATCGTGATAGTGGACACTTACTGAACTACGTGTACTCTCAAACAAACTGGAGAATTTTCATCGCAGTACACAAAGAACTAATACCATTGGATGCAGGTAAGGCAGTTGTTGAGGTATTGATTTCTTTTGGTAAAATTCAAAGTGCCCACAACTTCGCTATTAGTTGAATATAAAAGTTGTAATTTTATCTTCTAGTTACTCCAGAATAGTGCATTATTTTCGATGAATTTCAAACCTTTCGGAGCTTCTCCACTGGAGATATGAGATGTTAAAAATGGCCGATTTGGGGCCCAGAGCAAAGTTTGGAAGGTCCTGGAAAATTTTGGAAAGTAGATACGGTGTTCAAAACTACGTGATTATATTCTTCATATAGTAGAAAACAAAGGGTAGAAACCACAGATCTGATACTTCCACCTCCCATTGGTTTTTGAAGGTGGAAAATAGCGTTTTTCCTAAAATCGATAGGTAAGTATCGAGCTTAATTAGACCTAGAGGAAGTGAGTTGAGTGAAACCTTGTAAGGATATGATTTATAGTCCGTATCATGAGAAACAAATTGGTTTCAAATTGGAGTTTCTAGCTTCAATAGTTATCGAGATATGGGAGATAACGCAAACCTCCATTTCAGGCGAAAACGCGATTTTTCGCATTATAAAAACTTCGCTATTAGTTAAATATCAAAGTTGTAATTTTAACTTCATGTTACTCTTGAAGAGAGCATTATTTGCTATGAGCATAAAATTTTTCGGAGCTTCCCCACCGAAGATATGAGACGTTAAAAATGGCCGATTTTGGGCCCAGAGCAAAGTTTGGAAGCTCCTGGAAATTTTTGGAAAATAGGTACGGTGTTCAAAACTATTTGATTATATTCTTCATGTAGGAGAAAATAAAGGGTAGAAACCAGAGATCTGATACTTTCCCCTCCCATTGGTTTCTGAAGGTCAATTATAGCGTTTTTCCCAAAATCGATAGTTAAGTTTCAAGCTTAATTACACCTAGAGGAAGTGAGTTGAGTAAAACCTTATAAAGAGATGATTTATTGCCCATATCATGAGGAACAAATTGGTTTTTCATTAGTATCTCTAGCTGTAATAGTTATCGAGATACAGAAGATAACGCAAACCTCCATTTGAGCCGAAAACGCGGTTCTTCGCATTATAAAAAAGGCTGTACCGGGTGAAACTAGAGGATTACATTTTTTAAAAAAATATTTTTGAGGTGTGAAAATATGTAGAAATAAGTGTACAAAATTTGAATTTTTTTAAAATGGTGAGCGACCTCTCTGGATGACTTCACGTGGAATGACCCTCAAGCAGATAAGCTAAACGCAATGTAAATACAGAATTAGATGGATCCGAAGTCAGTACTAATGGATTGCTGGCATGTGCTTTGAATAGGGTAGTGGACTTCGTGTAAATGACTCCGCCAAAGGGATGAAAAACGGAGAATTCTACGGTTTCAGTCACTGCTCCTCGACTCTGTGATACGGGAAGGGAGAAGCACAAATTACGTTTTACGGGGAAGGATTCCCCAACTCACCTGACTTCCTTTCTCACACTAATTAATCATAGTGATATATTCCTATAAAATAATGTAACACGGAGATGAAAACTCTGAAATTACGCAATTTCGGGGTACCCAAGCAATTAACTCTCGAATGTCACCAAGTTGCTGGAAAGTATACTTCATGGTAGGTCATAAAGGAGCCAACAGTATTTTATGTCAGTGTATCGTGTCTACGTTGTGTGTACTGATAATATTTTGATATGAATATCTGAAGACTATTATACTGTAAAAAGGAGACGGTTTACGATTGGTTATTTGTGCTTGTTATACGTGGGATATGGCGCTAAATGTGGGCATCGGTGCATCATTACATATCATGAGGAACTTGAAAGGAATACGGTGGAAAGGAGGGGAAATTAATATTACGTAAATTTGTATAAGAAGAGATATTCCCTGTTGAATTTTCAACGGATACTACATTAAGTTTTTTCCAGAAACATTTATTCTTTGTCTTAATTTTTCGTATGAAGTCTGACATATTAAGGGCGAGTATCTGTTTTACTCTTGATAGTGTTGCATATTTCTGCCAGAGAAAATAAGTAAACTTGACGGATTTTTTAAGAGATTGACGGCTCCTGGATATACAAAATGCAGTTGAAAACTGACTCTGTGCTTCATTAATTAATCACAACCCCATATGGGCGTACGGCGGAGTGGAGATATAGCTCCATCATTCTTCGCCCGGCAATACATGGAAGTGAGTTGTCAGATTCAAACTCCCGCCGTTTTACCCCCGGAGGAAAGTGACCCCGGTACCCGTTGGATAGATCTAGTCTGGTCCGTTGTGGACGTTGAGGAGTATAGAAAAATCTTGTTTTCCTGCAGGTAATGGAGCCTCCGGCGTCCAAACTGTAGGTGTAGGTCGTCGCTCTACCGACTGAGCTGTCCAAAAGCAATTGTCTGTTCGAATATGAGAACACCAAATTCGTTGCAATACCTAGATCTTGAAACTGCTCGATGTAGTGGTGGAATGGGGGTCTGATCGAATATTGTGATTGAATTCTTTCGAGGATTTCCAATGTACCGCTTCCTTCAGCATCTTTTGCAATTTATTTTTCTCCAGCAATTCTGTGACTAGACGCTAAACGCCCCGCGCTACTGACAGCGTCGTTAAATATTTGAAGGTAAAGCTATCCATGTAACGGGTTATGGAGGCCCATAGAGTTATGAGACGTTGAGGCTCCCACATTTTTCTAGACAGCTCACAGATGGAGGTGAGGTTGTCCGCCTTACGCGCTAGCCGCTGTTCGCCTCTAGATGAATTCCTGATACTCATTTCTGTTAGAGGTTTAGTCGATCCCAGGGCCATAGTGCGGCTGGAAAGATTAGGTCAATTGAAAAATCCAGTGACATCGGGAATGAAACCCGGGACCTTCCGGTTTGTACCATAGTGCCTTAATCAACTACGCAACCGCGTGCCCCAAATATACCGTAAATACGTACATTTAGAATCTTGAGGCGTCAATTCTGTAGGGCCGTAGCTGAACAGTTTCTTTGTTGGAGGAGCTACACATTACATAGAGGCGTCAAACGGATTTGTTTGCGGTTTCCAGTGAACTTGGCGAAAAATATTCGTTATCATGTAATGCTGTTCAAAGGCTTTGCTCTCCATAGGCCTGGAGTTAATAGAAATATTTACATATCACTCACTCCCTCACTCATGGAGCTTAGCCCGTCTTCAGTAGCCGCCAATTGTGCAACTACTCAAGAACTTCCCAGCATTTTATGGAACCCGGAGGTTCCTTATCGTCTTCACAAGGGCCCTCCACTGGTTCATATTCTGAGCCAGATAAATCCAGTCCATACCATGCCATTCTATTATTGTCCGTCCACCTACGTCTTTGGTCTTACTAATGGTCTCTTCTGACTTTACCACAAATATCCTACATGCATTCCTCTACTCCCCCTTTCGTGCTACATGCCCTACCCTTCTCATCCTCCTTGACGTCATCATTCTAATTACACTTGACGAAGAGTACAAGCCGTGAAGCTTCTCATTATGTTGTTTTCTCGAACTTCCTGTCGCTTCATCTCTCTCCACTCCAAATATTCTCATCACCCTGTGGGTCCAACTGTATCCCATTTTATTCTCGCGTTGTACTGCAGTTTATTAATTCAGTGACCATCCATTGTTTCTATACGTGTGAGCCATTGTTGACTGTAGCCTTCTGTTTCCGGTACTACATGCTTGCATTGTTAGATGTAGAAGATACCGATCGAAGGACAACACATTAATAATTTGCCGGTCCGTGAATCAGAAAAATTTGAGAGAAATTGGTGCAGTGTGTATAAAGGTAAAGTTGTCAGTGTGTTTGATTAATTAAGCACCACGCCGTGAGACTTATGGGGGAGTAGAGGTGTGGCTCTATGCATTCCTGATCTCTACACTAGGAGGAGGCCACTACTGAGCGTCAAGCTCCTGCCGCTTTACTCCCAGGCAAAGCACACCTCTTAACATTGGATTTGAGGATGCGTGGTCCCCAGAGCCGGTCTGGACTGTGTGACAGTGAAAAACTCTTACCCTGCAAGGAATCAAGCCCTGATTCGTCGGTCTCCCAGCCTGTAGCACATTGTTGTACCCACTGAGTTATTCCGACTTTGTGTAACGTATACGGACCTGAGACGTATATTTATATGCGTCTGTGTGTGGACATATAGTCTGGTGAATGCTTGTTCGTCGTCAGTCCATTCCTTGCATGCCTTATGCCTGTCCTGTAAACGGAATTATGGGGAAGGTAAGAGGATAAAAAATTTAAGTGTTCAGATCTTAGAGCAGATGGTTCTTCAGATGTTGGGGTTCCGGGCTGTAACATCGTGTTGTCCTATAAGATTATGCCCCCCCCCATAAATCGGAGTACCAACTTCTCCTTGTGACATTTTGGCCCTCAAAACAGATCCGTTTTCCTGTTGGGCCGGACCGGTCTCAATTTCATCAGTGTCTACCTACCTTTTAATCTGTATTTTCATCCAAGCTATTCATCCTTCTGCATATTCAACCCTGATAACTTATACAGCACATTGTTCTGAACTGTGAGTATGGGCCTAAAATAGTTAAGAGCGCGACAACGCAAAAGACAACAATCTTAAGAATAACGAGTTTTGGAAAGAACTGACCATTTGCCTTACCTTCGATACCACATATCGCACGGAAAATGACGCCTTCAACAATTCTTCATTTCAGCGGGAATGTGTTTACCAAACCGTTGCCTAGCAACGATAAGGGGATAC
>NW_019740018.1:0-177 GCF_002891405.2 Cryptotermes secundus | reverse complement strand
GAAACGCAAAGGTGGCAAGCTAGCAACCCATTGATGGAAAGCTAACAACGCAATGCTGGCAATCTAGAAACGCAAAGCTGGCAAGCTAGCAACGCAAAGCTGCAAAGCTTGCAACGCATATTTTGCAAGCTAGCAAGCTTGCAACGCAAAGCTTGCAAGCTTTCAACTTCAAGCTAG
>NW_019740017.1:0-586 GCF_002891405.2 Cryptotermes secundus | reverse complement strand
ACCTTTGCGTTGCTAGCTTGCTAGATTTGCGTTGCTAACTTGGTAGCTTTGCGTTGCTGGCTTGCGAGATTTCCGTTGCTATCTTTTTAGCTTTGCGTTTCTAGCTTTCTAGATTTGCTTTGCTATCACGCTAGCTTTGCGTTTGCAAGCTTGCCAGCTTTGTGTTGCTAGCATGCCAGCTGAGGGTTTCTAGCATGCCAGCTGTGCGTTGCTATCTTGCCAGCTTTTCGTTGCAAGCATGCCAGGTTCGCGTTGCAGGCTTGCCAGCTTTGCGTTGCTAGCTTGGTTATATTGCGTTGCTAGCAACTTAGCTTTGCGTTGCTAGCTTGCAAGATTTGCTTGGCTAGGTTTGTTAGATTTGCGTTGCTAGCTGGCTATCTTTATTTTGCAAACTTGCAAGGTAATTCGTTGCTAGCATGCCAGCTTTGCGTTGCTAGCTTGCTAGATTTGCGTGGCGCTCTTATTAGCTTTGCTTTGCTAGTTTGCTAGATTGCTAGATATGCCTTTCTATCTTGATAGTTTTGCTTTGCACTCTTGCTAACTTTGCGTTGCTAACTTGCTAGCTTGGCGTTTCAAGCTTACTAAC
>NW_019740016.1:0-632 GCF_002891405.2 Cryptotermes secundus | reverse complement strand
CAAAGCAAGCAATCAAGAAACGCTAAGCTAGCAAGCTAGCTACGGCAAGCTAGAAAGAAACAACGCAAATCTAGAAATCTAGCAAGCTAGCTACTCAAAATTAGCAAGATATCAACGACAAGCTAGCAAGATAGCAACACAAATCTGGCAAGCTAGCAACGGATAGCTAGCAAAGCTAGAAACGCAAAGCTAGCAATCTAGCAACAAAGAAACGCAAAGCAAGGAAGCAACGCAAACCTAGCAAGGTAGAAACGCAAACTTAGCAAACTAGCAACGCAAAGGTAGCAAGGTTGCAACGCAAAGCTAGCAAGCTAACCAAGCAAATCAAGCAATCTTCCAACGAAAAGCTGGCAAGCTAGCAGCTCAAACTGTAAAACTAGCAACGCATAGCTAGCAAGCTAGCAACGCAAAGCTGGAAACCTGGCAACGCAAATCTGGCAAGGTAGCAAAGTTATGTTGGAAAGCTAGCAACGAAAATCTGGCAAGCTAGTAACCCATAAATAGCAAGCTAGCAGCGGGAAACTAGCAAGCTAGGAACGCAAACCTATCAAGCTGGCATCGCAAACTAGCAAGTTACAAAAACAATTCTACCAAGCTAGCAACGCAAAGCTAGCAAGCTAACAAAGCATAGC
>NW_019740015.1:0-12573 GCF_002891405.2 Cryptotermes secundus | reverse complement strand
TTTCATGAGCAGGGAGGTGCAACCTAACTGCACATACTTCTAAGTTCTTTTCTTTACAGTATTTTTCCATATTTTTATTAGTAGACTAGATAGTTTCATGTACAAAAATATGTGCACCCCCATTCTGAAAGGTGCTCCTACAAAAACTAGCCCAGAGTTTGAAACCCGTCATCAAAGATCACAGTGCTGGTGCTCGGTTAAGCAAACAGTATGAGAGGAATCCAGAAAAGAAGAGATAGATAATTCGTCGAGCTTACTTATATTAAGTCCTCTAATGTTTTGATGGTAGATAACTAGATCTTCATTACCTGGGTTTAGGGGCAGTGGTTGCTTTATATGTTTCCTATTCTACTTGAAACTAGGTTCACTATGATTTAATGTGTACACATTTAAGTGTTCCATAAAAAATCATTTCTAGATGTTGGTATTTTTCTATAGTGTTTAGAAATTTGTTGAGTTGGCAGTTGGGCCGGTAAAGGTTTGGTTTTTAGGAGAACATCCATTTGTATTTCCTTGTCATGCCATTCAAGAATTATAGGTTTTGCATTGATTCTTTCCAACCGTGAAAGTATATGAGACACTAATTGGTTTGATAATATATCCTTGCCTAGCCCATTAAGTGAGAGCCCTGCCTTGTATATAATAGTCTATTATTTATCAATTCTTTTGTAATTACATGACTAAAAATGTTTGCTAGTTTACTCAGTTTGCTGTTAAAGAGTTGAATTGAATTATTTAAGTGAGAAAGATCTGTAGTATCATATCTAAGAGGAGCCCTTATTACGTTGGTGTGCCTTACATTTGTAATGTAATTTACAGTGTTCCTGAATGCTGCTCTTAAGTCATTTCTACTAATGTCATTAGATCCACTACTAATTATTAAGAAGTCATTTGCCGTTAGGTTGCCCACTTCTTCCTTCATTATTTCACCTAATGATTCTATGCAAGATCCTGGATTTATCACACCACACACTTCAAAATGAGCATCCAGAGAAGTTATCATCTTCGCTGCACAACCTCTCACATGGCTATCACCAATTGTCAATACTATATGCTTATTACTTTTAAGATATTTTATCTGTATGGTAAGAAGAAAGGCAATAAATTCTGTCTTGTTACTGTACATTTTACACAGACTGGCTGTTGCAAAGAAAAAGACAGTAAAAAAAATGTAGAAAAGAGCACCACTTATACAACTTGCACAATACTGTATCTCGACAAACTCCAGACTCTAAATACTTGGAACACATGCAGTACTCAGAAGCTGAGTTGGACTGTAAAGGGATACATGTTTATATTTTTCAGCATTTCTTCTTAATCTGCTGATCAACCGAGAGAGTGATCACAACAGCAGAAATACTTTCAACGAAATCTATTGCAACTGCAAGGGTATATTATTTTCCACAAGTTGACCAAAGTCTTCAAAATAACAATGCATCTTTAATGCTAGAGTGAAGCATTTCCATATGTTATTCTTGAGCTTTAAATCTCCATGTTATACAAACCAATATCCTGATCATGTGACAGGAGTACAGTGCACACCTCCCCCATGAAATGTGAAATGGTATAAAAAATTGTGAGCTCCTGTTTGTATTTCTTAAGCAAATCCAAGCAGTTTTTGATTTCCTAGTATCTCATTTTTACAGAACATTATATTGGCTGACTGCAGTAACAAGTCTCTTCTCTTAAAAACCTTGTTACCAATACATGTCCCTTTGAAATTAGTGCCATAAAGTTCACACATACATTCACAGATTTCAAATTCCAGGGCAAACATCTGAAGTTGTATAGGCTTATCACTAGTTTTATAAACATTTCACATTACCTTCCTCTGCCTGATGGTGCTGCAGCATGCTAAAAATGGAACAATATGACACCTTTTGGCAGCACAGTTACTGTGAACACAATGCTAACCACAAAAAGAAAGTTGTACTTTTACTTTAAAAATCTACTTTGCAGCTCAAAATTTGCAGATTATTAACAGTGTGGAGAAAGCCATGGATAATACAATAATCTACATTACTGTGGCTTCACAAGACATGAAATCACAGAGTTGCTATCTTCTGGGACATGGGGGTGTGTCTGTAGTGTAATCTCGTAGTTTATCAACATTTCTGAGAGACATACAGCGTCCACCTTCAGAGCTGAAAAGTAAGCTAAACAAGCTGCAAGGAGTGCACAACTATGCCCCTTGCTTGGCTTACTCTCTGACCCAGGCAGTAAGTTCCTCCAAAATATCAGCTAACTTCTACCAGCATCATAGTTGCTGCTGTGAACCTCAAATCTAACATACATGAAACCAGTTTGTAATTGGAGGGTGAAACATATGCTGCACATTATGGCTCAAGTAACTGTTACAAGAAAATTACAGTACCCTTACAGTAATATGCTTAACATGACTAAAATAGGTCGCTCACAGTACCTCCACAATTATCATGTCAGGAGTTGTTGCAAAACATTTTACCATTCACAACAGAAAGGAATGCTCACAAAGTCCATAAAACTTCTCCCTGGAATGTGTAAACACATGTTACTGTAACTGTATTCCTCTGAAATTAAATCTGATAACAGTTCATCAATAATTATTGATGAACTCTGTCTCTGTGTAGTGGCATACTTGAGCAGCATTAGGATGCAGTACTTCCATGCAGAAATTGCTTTTTGATTTGAAAAAGTAACATAGTAGTAACGGTAGTATTATAATACTACCGTTTATATTGAAGAAAATCGTGTCTTTACTTACAGATCTGTAGAGAGATGAAAGGAGGAAATTATGTTACTTTTTCAAATCAAACAGCAATTTCTGCATGGAAGTACTGCATCCCAATGCTGCTCAAGTATGCCACTACACAGAGACAGAGTTCATCAANTTGATAAATATTCATAATGAGATTCCTTACTAAAATTTGAAGAAATGTAATTTTGTTTCATGAGATAGCTCAGTCAGTATAGCAACATGCTACAGGCTAGATAGCCAAGGTTCAGTTCCTGGCAGAGAATATTTCTCTCCTCTGTAGCAATCCAGACCAGCTCTGAGGCCCACCTAACCTCCTATCGAATGGGTACCAGGGGTTACTCCCCCAGGGGGATAAAGCAGTCAGGGCATGAAGCTGACCAGTCACCTTCATCCAGTGTCAAGTTCAAGAATGGTGGAGCTATACCTACACTGCCTCACATGTCTTCATGGCATAATGCTTAATTGAGCATGGGGACAATTTTACCTTCATTAGACATTCTTGGACTTTTCATGATACTTCAAATTTGGATTTAATTAATACCAAATGAAATTATACATCTGGAAGAGAAAAATTAATCTGTAGGACAGCAGAGTGGGTTCCATTATAGAAGTTAATTAATCCTACTGTAATCCAAGTAATGGATATAAAATTTTTGGGTGGTGTTGAAGGAAAAATGAGAAGGGATGTAAATATAAGAGGAATGTTTGCAACTGCTTGGTCATGCAAATAGAATGATAGTGTGGCTAGAGCAAGGATGTTGAGAAGGGCTTTAGAATTACTTTCTGAATGTGAGAGTCACCCAGTTGGGTGGATACTAATAGACAGTATGAAGAGAGGAATTAACTGGCAAGTTATCAAAAGTGAAATGTGGGAAGAAGGGGTAGAGATTGGAGATATCATGCACATAGATCTGCATACAGCAGAAATTATGTGGAAGAACATAAAAAGATTATTGTGTTTAATTCTTTGATTCACATAATACCAGGAAACTGAATTTTATTCACTTTAAGCATTCCACTGAGACCATTGTGCTATCATGAATGTGGTCCAGTGTGGACTGAAGATGCTTATGCTGTGAGACATTCTAACCACCCAGCAGGGTTCCTGCAGAGCTCACCAACAAGGGTGACACACTGCCACCAACATCATGCCCTGCCAGTGCACTCAGTCCCGTCTTCCCCATGGTACTCATCGGCAGTGAATTCTGCCTCAGACCTGCATGCTGGCCCACGGTTTGCACCTAGCTGCCAGGTAAATCCCTGTGGGGGCAGGAAATTTTGTTTCTCCATGTTGTCCAGACCAGCTCTGGGACTTGCCCAGCCTCCTACCCAGTGGGTACCAGGAGCTCTTTCCCCAAGCTGTGAAGCTGACCACTCATATCCAACTAGAGGCAAGGTCAAGAAGACATGGTTTTATATATCCACTCCCCCATATGTCTTCATGGCATAGTGCGTAATCAGTTAAGAACAGGGACAACTTAACCTTTTTACCTTTTCTGTAGATCAACACTCAATAAGTTATTCTTGGGCTCAGTTAACTAAGCAAGAGACTATGACGACTTATTCTTAACCTAGGCACTAGATGGACGTAGGTGATCAGCAGTTCATGCTGACCATGCTGGCAGAGCATCCAGTGTCCAATTGTTAGGAGGTTGAGTGGACCCTAGAGCTGATCAGAACTGTGAAGGAGAGAAAAGTCTCTTCATTCTGTCAGGAATCAAACCTGCTTTCTTCAGCCATCCACCACATAGCCCATCAGAGAAATATTAGTTTTCACTGCTGTAATCTTATGCCGCAGTAAAGGAACCCACATATAATATTCCTCTGTTGAAGGATTTCTCTCATTTAATGTTCAGTTTTAATGTCCCCCAAGCTAGTAAACTCAAATCATCTCAGTTTAAGGTTTTCCTCAGTTTGATGTTCAAATTCACTGGTGTCTAAAGATATCTTAAACTGAGATTTTACTGTATTCTTAGCTACCACCAACCTGAGCATAATCTATGAAACAGAATAGCAAGTATTAGCTTTTTAAATAAAAGTTTACATTGTAAATTGACAGTCAAGTAATTGAACATGTACTTTTTGTAACTTTGGGTGATTGTTGGACTTACCTTGCAGTTCCGTCAGTTTGGCCACTGCACACCATACAACCATCATTATCAGCTTTATCCGCCTTTCCTGGTGCAGTCACAACTTGGTAGAGTTGCTCCTGAGCAGAATGCACTCTCAGGATGACCATCATATGTTCACATTGCAACTTATGCACCTAGGCAACTTCAGGTATGTACTGAAGCATGGTCTATTGACCAACGCTGTTACCACGAATCATTTTATGATAAGAAATTGGAGGTTCTCACTCCAGTGAATATGAAAAATTACTGTTTCTGGGATGTGTGACTGTGTAATCTGGTTGGATGAATATGTTTCCTCCATATTCTTCTACCCTGAAGACAGAGACAGCTTGTTCGTGCAAACTGTTGGTAAATGTACACCAGACTACATGCCATCGTATCCAAAAAGAGAGTAGTCCTCATAGTCAGTGCAGCAGTAACCTCAAATCTCACATCAGGATTAATGTCCTGTGGGATGTTATGCCATGCAGTCTGGTACGGGGTTTACTGACATTAGAGAGGCGCATACCACCTCCATCATCAGGGATATGGAGGTAGTAGATATGCCTGTGCTGTGGTGCTGTGTGCTAGATTGATGTCCATCTTCAGGTGACTAACATCACAGAAGCCAGCGATTTTCTACTAGCAGTAGGAGAATGTAGCATGGCAAGTAAATTTCAGATGTTTTCTGCATTGTTTTTCCTGCATTTAGTTTGGGTTTTAGGCCTTTATGTTATGCCCACTTTTCTTATTATAGATCTCCCAATGACAGAACATGATCACAGCTGCGTATATAGATATAGTTGATTGAGTTAGATTATTCTGTGATTGAGATTAGATCTTTCAAATGGATCCACCTAAGTAGGACCCCTTCACCTCAAGGACAGGGACAGATCAGTGTTTCTGAAACATTACGTTCGTTCAGAATACAAGTTGATGGACAAAATCCAGAACCTTAGTGATCCAGATATGTAATTTCTGACTTCCAGTTTCTCAATCCACTACTCATTCCTTGAGGAGTTACTTTTCTACAATAATATTTCATAATGAATCTCCTTTTAGGAGGTGGAATAACTCAGTGAGTGTAGTGAGTGGATTTCATAGCACAGTGTTGACATAAAAGAATGCTGCTTTCCTTCTTAGGGTGAATGTGCATCCATTGGGCGGCAGAGAGCACCGGAAGAATGACACAGTTGGATCGAGGAATTGTCCACCCCCGGTCCACACAAACGTAAATCGTGGGTCCTCACAGGGGCCCGTCCTAGATCACCACGACACCATCCTAACACCAGCAACAGAGGGAGGTGATAATACACGCCAATAGCCACTGCAACATATAATTTTCTAATTACTAAAATACAAGCTAATATCTGAATATGAAATTGGTTATACGTCCTTTGAAGATGGGACGTAGTTGAAGTACAGTAACAGTGAAGCAATGTGTGTGATTAAATTGGCAGAGTAACTTAAATGTGGGAAATGTATGGAGTTATCTAGTTCACAGTTTTTGTATGTTTGCTTCTGTTCTAAACACTGGAAACTTTTCTTATTAAGTAACTTTATAGAAATGATATGTTTTCTGTGAAAGATTTGCTGCTTGTATGAGAATATGCGGATGGTATGGCACTGGACAGCAGAGTGTGTTGCTTTGTGGAAGTTAATTATTCCTACTGTAATCCAAGTAATGAGTATGAAATTTTTGGAAGATGTTGAAAGAAAAATGAGAAGGGATGTAAATATAAGAGGAATGTGTACAGCTGCTTGGTCATGCAAAGAGAATTAGTGTGGCTAGAGCAAGGACGTTGAGAAGGGCTGTAGAATTATTTTCTGAATGTGAGAGTCGCCCAGTTGGGTGGATACTAATAGACAGTACGAAGAGAGGAAGCAACTGGCAAGGTATCAAAAGGGAAATGTGGGAAGAAGGGGTAGAGATTGGAGATATCATGCACATAGACCTGTGTACGGCAGAAATTATGCAGAAGGACACGACAGAAAGATTGTTGTGTTTAATTTTTTAATTCACATAATACTAGGAATCTGAATTTTATTCACTTTATTTCAGCATTCCACTGAGACCATTGTGCTGTCATGAATGTGGCCCAGTGTGGACTGAAGATGCTTATGCTGTGAGACATTTCTGCAGAGCTCACCAACAGGGTTGACATGCTGCCACCAACATCATGCCCTGCCAATTCACTCAGGCCCTTCTTCCCCACGGCACTCATCGGCAGTGAATTCTTGATTGACACTGCTCTCAGTCTCAGACTTTGTGGAATTTGGAAGAACTACTTTACATTATGAATACATAATTGCATGCATACTATCTGATCTGTTAGAACCAAATGGTATGAGAATAAACTAGGAAATTGTTGACTATGACTTAAGACTGTACAGAGTCCTGGCGGAGATTCAAACTGAGCACCTCCCAACAAGAAGTAGAACATTGCCATTATGCCATCCCATCTGGAAAGAATACAAGCTTCTAGTGATGAACATACATTCAGTTTCATTTGCCATTGTTTGCAAGGAAATGTATGGAGCACATTACCTGCAGATAGCTCGAGAAATTGAGTCCTATGAAGCCTCTTCCATTCCTGGTGAATTGCCTGTGGCTGAGGAAAGACCGCCACGGGTATTGATGAAAGCAGGAATTGAGCGGCTGCCATCCTACAAGTAAGTCATAACATCTTGCGTGTATATTCAGTTGATGTAATAGTAAGAACCATGCAGGATTCTTCGCATAGGTCAGATTAATATTTTCATAGGAGAAACTGTTAACTGTTGGTTATTTTGGGGACAGCTAGTGTTTTCAACTTTCCTGTGTCTGTATACTTAGGAGTAATGTAATGTCTGCTGTATGAGTTGCAGTGAGTTTGTGGGAACAGCCTTCCAGTGGCCATAGGCATATGCATTGCTAGTTATCTCTAAATATCAGTGTGGCAGATATGCCAGCAACACTCAAAATCTCTTTCTTCTATTGTAATATAGCACCTGCAATACATTCTGCTATGGTAACCAAAATCCTATATTTTGTACAGGCAGTCTACTTGCCAGACGTAATTACATCATCACACCTTACAGTAGAAACTGACTACCTCATTCTGTATATTTTAAATCCTTAACTGCAACGTGGGATCATAGTTTTCCAATGTCTCAACATGTTTCATTGTATCTTTCCCGTATGGCTCTGACATAGGCAGACCTGTTTCTGGGGCATTCAAGCTTCTTTTCCACTCCCCTTTGTAAGAAATTTTGCATGTTCCAACTTTGTATATAGATTCCATATTTTCTGAGGTCATCCTTGGTCTGTCAAGTTCTGTCTATGTTAATCTGTCTTAATTTGTCCTGAGTGTATTCATAATTCTTTCTTAGTATTTTGAATTGTTAAATTGTTAAATTTTAACGTTGACGACTCGGTTTGAGGGCGATTTTTTAGATGCAAGTGCTATACCTGCATTCAAGATACTGGAAAGTGTTGTGCTTTACACTCCGATATATGTAATAGTTCCCACAAAAAACTACATACTGTGGATGTTGAGCTGTGCCAGTGTTTTCATGTTTTGTTATAAGTGCCTCTGATGATGGTTCCTTTGAACCGAAACATGTAAGGCAGATGAGATAAATAAGTGACCAAAATATATATTGTTGCACTTGACGGAAAATCTATTGACAATTGGTCTTTCTTAGTATTTTCGTTCTTGATATGATCTAGTATATTGGTGGCTTTAACTCTATGTACAAATATCCTGAATTGAAGGTCAGTTGCATCAGAAGATAAGTATAATTAATTGTGTTGTACACATATTCATGCAGTACTTGATGTTAAAGTTGTCCCTGCACTTAATAATTAAGCACTACACCATGAAAACATTTGAGGGAGGTGAGTTATAACTCCACCATCCTTGACTCGATGTTATTTGTTTTAAATGTTATAATTATTTAGTCTTTATATAAATTCTGGCAATTAAATGAGTAGTATTAAATCAAGGGGCACAGTCATGGAAGAGCATGTGGAGAGACAAGAGACGCACAACATGGATTCCCTTATTCATGTGAACTGCATATAAAGTACACCTCCTGTTCAGTGTTTCTTGTGTTAATGTTTTCCTACATTTAACATTCTGTAATACCAAGGCAATATTCTCAGCATTAAATTTCCCCACTTTAAGATTTTCCTCCATTTAATATCCAAATTCAGTGGTCCCCAAAGAAATTCTAAATGGGGTTTCACTGTAATACCATTAATTCCATTTGAAGGTGTCTCTGGGGAGCAATAGATCTGAAAACTAAAGTAAGGAATATTGTAAATGGAAGGAATTTAACTTGGAGATTATTGACTAGCAGTCAGTGAAACTATCATGACATGACAGATAACTTAAATGGAGTAGTAACTGGGGGTTCTGCTGCATTTATCAGGCATTTCTAGCCATGCCATACATCAAGCAGGCAGTCATCAACGTCTTATCTTGGAGACCTGGGTTTAATTCCAGGTGAGTGCAAGTGGGACTTGTGGTGGGCAGAGTGGCATTGGTAGAGGATTTCCTCTGAGGACGTCAGTTCACTCCTGCAAACTATCATTCCATCAGTAATTCATGTCCATTTTGAATTGGGGGCTGTTACAATAAATAGGACACACGTCATGTATTACCTTACTGCATGTTTTGACCTTTTTCAAACGTCATCAGGTATATACTTCTTATATTTGTCTTTCTCTCTGATCTGCTGGACTGCCCCACATTGGCCATTGTTTACAGTATGGGTGCGTTTATTTTCAGTTGTTTTATGTAATACCTCTTTTTGTGTATGTTAATTAAATACTGTATTATTAAAATGAAAGTTAGTCTGTTAAATATTAAAATTAGAATTTAAACTTTAGAGGTCCTTATTATGATGACTGTCTCTTGTATCTCGGTTTTCTGAATTCAGGGGGTGTGCTCTGTGTTCCTGTTGATGTGGAATTTGTTCCCTGTATGATCTGAAATATAAATGCAAGGTTATTATATGTATTATGTGTGTTTTTCTTTTTTGGGGGGGCATAGGGGGTTTACATATAGAGGATGTAAAAAAATATATTTTTCAGTGCTCAGTGGTAGAGAGAGGTGTTCAATCTGGTCATGTTTTGTTAATACATCCATGTCTGGAAAGCTTTGCTTACGCACTGGGGCCTCTGAACTGTGAAGGAAGACACCCTTATCACTTACCTCTGCAGCTTACTGGTGACATTTACCTAACATATCTCCAAGAGACCTTACCGAGCTGCTAGAAGTGGTGCCTTTGGAAGTCCCTCGCGAAATGTTGTTCCAGCATGATGACACCCCAGCCCACTGCGCTAATATCATCCGTGAGTATTTGGATTAAACCTTTGGCAACAGATGGGTCGGACGTGGTGGCCCAATAACATGGCCTCCTCCCTCTTCTTACTTGACTCCACTGAATTTCTTTCTCTGGGGATACATGCAAAGCCTGGTGTAAGAGACTCCAGTGGAGACACAATATATGATCTTGTTGCAAGAATTGCAGTAGCAGCTGGAACCATCCAGGAAATGCCGGGAATCTTTCAAAGAGTTCAGCATAACATGGCCAGATGTTGCAGATCATGCCAATTAACCACTCAATGCTGTTTGACGTGTATGTTTCGTCAAGGGATTTAAATCGTTCGTGGGGGTTCGACGTCTATGTATCGTCCAGCTGCACACCTATGTTATAACGCCCATAATAATTGATGGTTTTGCTGTAGATTGTTAGATTTTTCGCTGGCCTGTTGTCAGAAGAACAATATATATATGAAACATGAGTTTAGCTGTGTTGCGTCATCGTTACCTATGCCTGTCTTGCAGCAAAAGCATGTTTCTTCGTGAAGAGATTTCATCATTCAAACTGTTATGAATGGCATGTTTTCTTTGTATGAAGTTATAAAGAGCGGAGACGTACTATGTGGTGTGTTTATAATATCATATTGCCCTGAGCAGGCTACACCAACCCACTCAATTAGAATTCTTAGAAGAGGGGTGTCCAGAAATTTGTTCTTGCAAGATCGATTGATTTTGCACAGTACATAGCAGCCAGTTCTTAGAATAACGTCACGAATTAAGGCAGAACACTGTGGTCACCCCCTGTGACGATATGGGGGGGGGAAAGAACTCATTCCTTCATGTATTATCGCTCCAGTTGACTCCATTTTATCGTACTGACCTTGGTGGTCGTGTCGAGGGATGACCAGAATTTTTTTGCTGCAATCTAAGCTCTGCTTTCGTGCACTACATACCAGCCAGTTCTTAGAATAATTTCATGAATTCTGTGGTCACCCCTATGACATCTGCAGCCAAAATGGATGGAATATGAAACGCATAGCACCAACCCCTTGTTATGATAACATAAAGGTTGAATTTACTGCAGCTGATCTGGCAAGCTAAACGACTCGCGGAAAGACATTTCCTTGTATTCCCCCCACAGGGAAGAAGGCAAGGCCGCACAGAAGATGTGTGGTTTGTGGAAAAAAGGGCCAAAGAAAAGATACACAATATTGGTGTGGTGAATGTGAGGCAGCGTTGTGTTTAGAAGAATGCTTCAAGGCGTACCATACACTGCTCAAATTCTAAACCACCTGCTTCCATTGCCAAGATACCGGACACTCATATTATAAGGTAAGGTTATAAAACCATCTTTTAAGATCATTTTAGTGAAAGTTTCATACTTCAAGGCGTACCATACACTGCTCAAATTCTAAACAACCTGCTTCCATTGCCGAGATACCGGGCACTCATATTATAAGGTAAGATTATAAAACCATCTTTTAAGATCATTTTAGTGAAAGTTTCATGTTCCTATCTCATATAATTTAAGAATAATGATGAATAAATAATTTTCGAGCAAAATTTAAATGGTCAGCTGAAAATATTACCACCGGAGAGACACGGCAGCAGAATTTAAATGACTGCGTGAAAGGGTTAAGTTGGTGGCCGCCATTTTGAGTAACTTTTATAATATATAACAATGATAACGTCCCCTAAAACTTATGTATCCTCTCAGAAAGTGTTGTGACTCTTAGCGCAAAAAGGAAGCATTTCCAGACGTGTGTATGAACAAAATATGATCAGATTGAACCCATCTATCTACCACATGTATTTATTTATGCCCTGTATATGTTTTTCCTTACCTGCTGCTGTTCTAGTTGTTTATTCAACTGACCTGTGGGTATGCAATGTTTTCTTCCTTTTCCTGTCTTCTATTTATTTACTGTGGCTTGTTCCGAAAATGTGGATTTTGTTATTACTGTGTGTATGTTGGAATATTGATATTATTAATATGCAGTCATTAATCATACATATGTTAATTACAATTGAGAGCTGAGTAGCTCAGTCTGTATAGTGACTGGGCTATAGCCACAACAACTATAAAATAGGAGTTTGTTTGCGAGTGGGGGAAGGAGTTTTCTTTTTGCCACTGCACCCAGAATGGCTGGGAGTCTTTCCCTGGGGGTAGAGCAGCCGGGCCATGAAGGTGACCCGATCACCTCCATCTATTGATTCGGTTAAAAATATGTGGGGTTATACATCCACTTCTCCATGTCTGTAAGGGGTTGTGCTTAATTTAGTACTGGGACAACTTTACCTTTAGTTGCAGATGTTGAAGTAGTTGTTGAGTAATGTCTGATAATGTGATATTTTGTCCAGGTTTGGCGCAGACTCCAGTACTGAACATCAGACATCGTGTGTGGTGTGCATG
>NW_019740014.1:257-726 GCF_002891405.2 Cryptotermes secundus | reverse complement strand
ACCACAGGGTTGTAAGATGTTGAGGTTCCCATATTTTCTAGACAAACAGCTCATAGATGATGGCAAGGTTGTCAGCCCTACGCACCAGTTACCCTTTACCACCAACAATATTCCAAGAATATTCCTGGAACTCAATTCTGCTAGAGGATGAGTTAACACCAGGGCCTTAGTGCGGTGGAAGGGTTAGGTCAATTGAAAAAAATCCAATGACCTCATCAGGACTTGAACCCACGACCTTCCGGCTTGTAGCATAGTGCCTCAACTAACTACGCTACCATGAAATTAAAAATGCAACAAGAAAGAAATGAAATGTTGCCGCAGTACAGTGCAAATTCCCCAAGGAAAACCCCCACCAATACACATACACTCAATAACCAGGCAAGAAAACTGAAATTCTGTTAGCTTACTTTTGACATCCTCATGTGGCTGTACCATATTATTTTCTGGAACTGCATTAGATTGCAGTTGC
>NW_019740014.1:0-230 GCF_002891405.2 Cryptotermes secundus | reverse complement strand
ACAGCAGGAGCACCAGCTGCTTCAGGAACAGTTACTGTAACTGTCCCAGAATTCTGAAAATACAAAATGATTGTGTACTGTTACATCATCACAAGGGAAATTAAAATAAATCCCACTGTTCCCTACAGAAACCTTCAACAGAGACTTCCCTGTATATAGTGTCTAAGGACAGGATGATTATTAACAATGAAACAGAAAGGATGTGTACATTTATGGTCAGCTGCAGAGGT
>NW_019740013.1:0-753 GCF_002891405.2 Cryptotermes secundus | reverse complement strand
ACCAGGAATATTCTTGGAATATTCTTGGAGGTAAAGGGCGGCCGGAGCCTAAGTTTGACAACCTCACCCCCATCTGTGACCCAATTGTCTAGGAAATATGGGAGCCTCGACATCTCACAACCCTATGGGCCTCCACGGACTGTTAAAAAGATAAAAAGTAAAGCTATCCCTGNCCGTGAAGGCCCATAGGGTTGTGAGACGTTTAGGGTCCCACACTATCTAGACAGTCGGCTCAAAGATGGCGGTAAGGTTGTCAGCCTTACGCGCCGGCCGCGCTTTACTCCCAAGGAAAATTAATTAATTAATTCCTGGTACTCATTTCTGTTAGAGGCTGAGTGGGCTACAGGGCCATAGTGCGGCCGGAAGGATTAGGTCAATTGAAAAAATTCCAGTGATCTCATCGGGAATTGAACCCACCACCTTCCGGCTTGTAGCATAGTGCCTCAACCAACTACGTTACCACGTGCCCCGTTAAAAGGCTAGATCTACTATTTTCTGTCTTCTCATGAGCACAGTTTCCATACATTTGTACAGGGTGTGGAAGTCTTCGAGGAGCAGCTGTAGATGACAGTGAAATTAAAATGCGGGTGTTAATTGCTTACTGTTCTACGCCCCATGTAGTTGCTTCAGTCAGTGTAGTTATGACTGAGCATGGACTGGCCGGTGGCGTCTCAGCACGTGTTCGCGGTTTCATCTTGTGCGTGATCTCTGCTCGTTAATTAATGCAAGCATGCATTTGCATAAGATTTTGCA
>NW_019740012.1:0-2246 GCF_002891405.2 Cryptotermes secundus | reverse complement strand
AGCTAGGAACGCAAAGCTAGCAAGCAAAAACGCAAAGCTACCAAGATAGCAACACAAATCTACCAAGTTAGCAACGCAAAATTAGCTAGCTAGCAACGCAAAGCTACCAAGCTAGCGATGCAAAGCTAGCAAGCCAGAAACGAAAAGCTAGCAAGCAAGTAAAGCAATGCAAGCAAGCAACGAAAAGCTTGCAAGCAAGCAACGAAAAGCTTGCAATCTAGCAAGGCAAAGCTAGAAAGCTAGCAACGCAAAGCTGGAAGCTAGCAACGAAATCTGGCAAGAGAGAAACGGAAAGCTAGCAAGGTAGCAACGAATAGATAGGAAGCTAGCAAAGCACAGAATCAAGCTAGCAACGCAAAGCAAGCAAGCCAGAACGCAAAGCTAGCCAGGTAGCAACGAAAACCTTGCCAAGTAGCAAATCATAGCTGGCAAGCTGGCAAGGTATATCTAGCACGGTAGCAACGGAAATCTAGCAAGCTATCAGCGCAAAGCTAGCAAACTACAAACGCAAATCTAACAAGCTAGAAACGCAAAGTTACCAAGCTAGCAACGCAAAGCTACAAAGCTTGCAACGCAAAACTAGCAAGCTAGCAACGCAAAGCAGTCAACCTAGCAACTTAAATTTACCAAGCTAGCAACGCAAATGTAGCAAGCTAGCAACGCAAAGCTACCAAGCTAGAAACGCGAAGCTAGCAAGATAGCAACGCAAACCTAGCAAGTTAGCAACGCAAATCAAGCAATTTATAAGGCTAGCAACTCAAAGCTAGTAAGCTATCAACTCATATCTAACAATCTAGCAAGCTAGAAAGGGAAAGCTAGCATTCTAGAATCTCAAAGCAAGCAAGCTATCAACGGAAAGCTAGCAAGGTAGCATCGCAAAGCTAGCAAGCTAGCCACGCAAATCTATCAAGCTAGGAACGCAAACTAGCAAGTTAGCAACGCAAAGCTAGCAAGCTAGCAACGCAAACCTGGCAAGCTAACAACGCAAAGCTGGCAAGCTAGCAACGCAAACCTGGCCAGCTAGCAAAGCATACCTAGCAAGCTAGCAACGGAAAACAAGAAAGCTAGCAACGGAAAGCTAGCAAGCTAGCAACGCAATTTAGCAAGCTAGCAACGCACAGTTAAAAGCTAGCAACGCAAAGCAAGCAAGCTAGAACGCTAAGCTAGCAAGCTAGCAACGCAAAGCTACCAAGATAGCAACGCAAATTACCAAGCTAGCAACGCATAAATAGCATGCTATCTACGCAAAGCAAGGAAGCTAGCAAGGCAAATCTAACAAGCTAGCTGGCGTTGCAAGATTGCTAGCTTTGCGTTGCTTGCTTGTTTTGCGTTTATAGCTTGCTAGCTTTCGTTGCTAGCATGCTAAATTTGCGTTTCTAGATTGCTAGCTGTGCGTTGCTTGCTTTCTTTCTGGTTTTGCGTTTCTTGCTTGCTAGCGTTCGTTGCTCGCTTGCTAGGTTTGCGTTGCTAGATTGCTAGATTGCTAGATATGCGTTGCAATCGTGCTAAATTTTTGTTGCTATTTTACTAGCTTTGCGTTGTTAGCTTGCTTGATTTGCGTGCTAGCTTGCTAGCTTTGCGATGCTAACTGCCTAGCTTTGCATTCCTATCTTGCTAGCTATTTGTTGCTAGCTTGTTAGCTTCCTAGATTTGCGTTGCTAGCTTGCTAGCTTTGCTTTCCCAGCTTGCTAGATTTGCGTTGCTAGCTTATTAGCCTTGCGTTGCTAGCTTGTTAGCTTGCGTTGCTAGCTTTCCAGCTCTCCATTGCTAGCTTGCTAGATATGCGTTGCTAGCTTGTTAGCTTTGTTTGCTCGCTTGCCAGCTTTGCGTTCTAGCTTGCCTGCTTTGAGTTTCTGAATTGCCAGCTTTGCTTTGCTAGCTTGCCAGTTTTGCTTTTCTAGCTTGCCAGCTTTGCGTTGCTAGCTTGCTAGCTTGCTTGATATGCGTTGCTAGCTTGCTAGTTTGTTGTTGCTAGCTAGCTAGCTTTGCGTTGCTACATTGCTAGATTTGCGTTGCTTTCTTGCTAGCTTTGCGTCGGTAGTTTGCTAGCTTAGCGTTGCTAGCTAGCTAGTTTTGCTTTGCTAGCTTGCTTTGCGTTCCTAGCTTGCTTTGTGTTGCTAGCCTGCATTGCTTTGCTTTCTTGCCTGCTTGCCTGCTTGCTTGCTTTGCGTTCCTTGATTGCTTTGATTTTCTTACTTGCTTGGTTGGTTTGTTTTCTTTGCTTCCTTTGAGTTATTTGCTTGCTT
>NW_019740011.1:0-1674 GCF_002891405.2 Cryptotermes secundus | reverse complement strand
ATCACAGAGTGTTAGAGTAAATCCGGTTCATTGCTTGTCTGAATATTTTTTTTTCACTGATTGGTAGAATCAACACGCTGATCTGCTATGTTGAGNTTTAACTGGAAGGAATAAGAGACATTCACACTGACCACTTGGGTTACACAAGGCGCTATGAAAGTGAACTTGGAAGTACAGGTAATGAGCAGCAAGCTTCAAGGCTATAAGATTACAGGTAAGGACCTCTTCACTCTATACTGTGAATTAGGTTCTGTCATGAAGAAAGATGCTAATGAGAATAATGAGAGCTAGTTCTCAAACAAATGTCACTGTCATCATAATTTATTGCTTATTAAACTGTACATTAGTACAGACGTTACATAGAATAAGACACAAATATCAGTGTTTTCAGGGTAATTAAAATGATTGAAAAGCAGAAAACACTGTCAATGAATTCATTTGTGAAAGAAAATGATGAAGAAGATTTCAGTATAAGGAACAAAGTAATTAAGTGTACAAATCATCTATAACAACAGTCCCTTGAAATGTGTGTTATGTTAACTAATTAATTCTTTTAATGTGCTTTCAGGAATGTGCTGTAGTGAATACCTGGCAACAGCTGCATTTGTTGAGGAGGCTGACAAACCTCTTTGATAGCTTCAATGGCGGAACGTGTGTTAACCCAGGAAAAACACTGAGTTGCCCATTCACCCATGAAGAGTCCCTATATGGATTACTGGATAAACTCGCCTTTCTTCATTATCCACCTTCACAGAATGTGTGGCTACTTGTCATTACTACTGCCCAGCACGAGTTCTAAGTACCTTCACACCCAAAAGCTGACTCATGACACCTTTACATTTTTAGGTATTCCTTTCTACTGTGGTTCGAACAATAACCCAGTGAATGAGGAGAGTATTACTCACATTCAAAACCCAAACCTGACTCTGGATCCTTTTGAGAACACATTTTCAGGTACTCATTTGTACTGTGGTTCAAACATAAACCCAATAGAGGTATACAGTTTGCAGCAGCCGCGAAGACTAGCATCATCAATGGCTTCGCTTTTAGAGGATTGTATTAAACTAACTGTGAGGATGATGATGCTGTCTACGGGATATCCTACACTAGACACCTGATGCTCTTCACCAAATCCCTCCACAAGTCATGGCAAGGAAACCACTGATGCTGTTCCTGAGACTTTCCATGTTACAGGTCATAGGTGCTGCAGTACATGTTTGTGATAGGGACGTTTTCCCACTCAGCAGCCTATGTCAGTGGTTCCAAAGCTAGACATGAGCTCCATGGTGCAGCTGTGATGTGCGTGCTGCTATCACCCACTGTCATCATATATTTCGAGGAGTACAGTGATACAGAACAGTCACTCACTTAAACCTCTGAGAAGTTGGTGGAGACTATTGGTACTGCTGTAACACTAAAAGAGTCTATGATGGCAGAGGAACTTATTTATTTACTTATGGAGCTGAGCCCTTCTTGAGGAACTGCAAAATCTGTTTATTATCATGTTTACAATAGCCATCCAATGATTCCTATCCTTAGCCGGATCAAACTAATTTGTACCACCCCAACCTATCTCTCTGAGAACCATTTTGATATTGTCCACCCACCCATGCCTTGGTTTCCCAGTGTTCTCTTTCCATCTGGCTTCCCTACAAATATCATATATGCATTCCT
>NW_019740010.1:0-1364 GCF_002891405.2 Cryptotermes secundus | reverse complement strand
GTGACGTATGTGAGGACACGATCGCATATGAAACATTCAGGGACATATCGAAACTAAGAAGAGATAAGCAATATCGGTCTCGGAGAGAGGACAGTGCCCTTTAGATAGGAAACTGACAAATTNAAACAAAAGTCATAGTATAAAACAAGAATAAAATTCTTCGATTGATGCTTTACATCATCGAGTCAGTCGTTGGTTTTTGTGATTTTGTTTCGTTCCCACGGACAAATTGGAACATTCTATATTTTGTGTATAAAAACTGTTATTGGAGGCTTGTGATGTAGATGTAGTAATATTAATGTTAATCTGAAAATGACACGAAAGTAATAGTATCAAAATTTTATTATAATCACAATTGATTTTGGTATTGAAGAGCCAAAACCAGGCACTGACCTTGATATAGTTGTGCTGTGACGGTTTTAATAAAGAAGTTGTACATATTGTCGCGTTACATACCCAGAATTGTCAGAATTGGTTACGAACTTATACACGCGAAAAGAAAATGGAGATGCAGCAGATGATGGAAATGCTGGCAAGGATGAACGCCAGCATGAAAACCCATCAAGAAGAGATGAGGGCAAACCGAGATAAAGCAGATGCCGACTCGAAAGCCTGGCGAGAAGAGATGGCCGCCTGGGGAGAAAAGTTGGATGCAGAGACGAAAGCTACCCAAGCAAGAACGAGAGCCATCGAAGCAAGGACGAAAGCCATGCGAGAAATAATGGGCTCCAGCCACATAGGGCTGGTGTGCGCATTTAAACCCGAAAGAGACGTAAAGAGGGATGGAGGCACATCTAGAAGAAGAAAAGCCGGCCCCAGTGGACATGAAACCTGAGGCGGAACAACAAGAAGAGGTCCCGCTAGACGACGTCGCAGTGATACCGTTCAGTGAACCTGAAGATGAATTGATGCCGATCATCCAAAAGGAGACGGTGGCCTGCCCAGTGGACACGAAACCTGAGGCACAACAAGAAGAGGTCCCCATAGTACGTAATACCGGTCGGAGCGACGATGGCCTGCCTAGTAATGGAGGCACGTCAAGAAGAAGAAGATCCGGCCTCAGCGAACAGGAAACCTGAGGCGGCAAAACAACGAGATGTACCCGTAGAAAACGCCGAAGTAATGCCGGTCGGAGAACCGAGGAAGAAATGGCATAGGGACCGAAATCAGCGAAATATTAAGAATCCGACACGGGAAAGTTCTGGACGCCAGAAGAAGTTGGCCGTAGCCCGCAGAGGGACGAGCCGCCGTGCGAAAGAGGAACAGCCTTAAGGAGGTAACAGTGTAAACAGATTAATGCACATAGGGCTATAAATCGTGAAACCTGCAACTGTGTTATAATTAATTGTAGCCGTGATTTGTAG
>NW_019740009.1:0-390 GCF_002891405.2 Cryptotermes secundus | reverse complement strand
GATACTCCTGACGTTCTCTGACTTCCTCCGATAATAGCCCTCCTAATCTAACTCTCTGTGTGCGGCCCAAAAGGAATTCCTTTATCCATTCAAATATNAATATCCCCGTGTCCACTCCGGAGTCCGCAATTTTCGTAAGCAGCCGATCATGGGGAACTAAGTCGGAAGCTTTCGAAAAATCTATTATAACAGCGTCTATCCTACCTTCCTTATCCAGTGGGTGTGCAATGCCTGGCAAATCTTGAATACTTCACTTTCACATGAATATCAAGGCCTTAATCTTTGCTGACCCTCAAATAACCAATCTTTTTATCCAATATTTTTCTCGGTTAAGTTCCTATAACCTGTTCCATTTGCTTGCACACTACTGAGGTTAAACTAACGGGTCTG